>NC_133203.1:40101484-40106484 GCF_958299795.1 Porites lutea
TTGGAGTATTGCACAGCCAGAAATTTTATGTCATGCTTTGGTGCATAGAATGTTATCTGACTAAGACAGAGGTAGGGATCTGATTTCAGTAGCCTACTTTCATCAGGCTGCTATATTTTCTGATTTTAACCATTTATTTGAGTTACCTAAACCAGGTCTTGATCCCTATAGCAGTAATGCCTTTTACATATTAGAATAAAGCTCAAACAACATTTTAAAAACTCTCATTATGAATTTTATGAATAATTTTCATGTTGGAAATGCATGTTGCTCATACGAAGCCTTTGAGTAGAATGCACAGTTTGTCTGAGTCACACGGGGGTCTAAGGTGACAAAGCCTACTTTTCGAAATAGTGGAAAGTGCTATTGATTTTGCGAGATCTCCAAAAATGTAGAATCGTTGTCTTGAAGAGATTGACCAAGTTGTGCTTTACTTTGTGTATCACCATAACGAAGGAGGCGAGCAATTTTGATTCTAGGCTTTTTTGAACTTTTTTTCCTCCAAGGTGGTGAAACCTCTGAAATTCAATTTCCTTGTGGCGATCAATCTTCAAGGTCGATGATAGAAACAAGAGCAGAACCAATGTGTGTCTTCAAAATTACCTTCTCTAGCCAGTGCTTCTTTGATACCTTCAAAAAGTTGATTTTCCTGGCTTTTCGAATAGGCTTCTGGGTAAGCAAGTTCTTTATTTAGGAGGGATATTTCAGCCTTGTATGCCTCTTTGTCTTTGTGCTTGGGTAGCTTTCAACTCGTCAAAGGAGAAAGAGTGAAACTGCATTCTTGCCCTCACTTGCCCTTACGTTACTGATTGCTGTTAAATCATTGACTTGAGTTTTGACCATTTCCATTTTTTTAGCGTTTTGTTGATTAGAGATTCTAGTTAGCCCAGTTTTCCCAGTTTTTCAAATACAAGTTTCAAATTTTCAGCAATATCTTCCACCATGTTTAATGCGGTGAAGAGTTCGAAAGTTTGTTGTTTTCTGAATAAACACTTTTGCTGAATTTGTGTTTCTTGTTGACTGGAGAGGATGTTAAGCTGCCTTCAGTGGAGCTACTAGACTGTCAGCGTTTCCTTCTACTATTAGTATAGGTTTTATCCATGTCAAGTGTAGGAAATTATACCATGGGATGGGACTTCCCAAAGCAGGTCTTACTCAACTGCCGTTGCCAACCTGCTTTGCAGTAGAAAATTTGATTTGGGGTTGAAGTAAACACTTCATGTCAGTGGGGTTTTGTAGCTGACTGTGTCCCTTCAAACTTATCGAAGGACCAAAATCAGTTGAAAAAAATGGATTTGAATTCATATATTCATTATTTCAGCTTAGTAAATGTGTATCTGTGGCCCTCTTTTTGAAAAATAACCACCTACAAAATAACAAGGGTTCCCACAGGACACTTACTCAGGGCCTCTTATAAGCCAATTTCTAAAATAAACCCTCTTACTTTGCTGGCCAAATAAATTAGCTATAGATAGTATTAATAAATCATGACTATAACACTTCATGTGGAGTGATCCTGTATGGTTTATTCATGAGCTGGAAGTTGTGATTTGTTTTTTATGTTTACCTGCATGACCTCTAACATCATGTCCTTGAGTGTTTCCACTTTGCATTCCAATCTTATTATGATGTCATTTTCTGGATACTGTTTGGTTGTTTGCTAAATTTTCCTGGTCCAAAACAGGAAGGAGGCAACTGTTACCTTAGTCTGTTTCTTTGTCTCTTTTTTTGCTTTATGCATTTCAATAAATCAACCCCCTCCCCTCACTCTCTGTTAAACACTTTCCATCAAACATGCTTGAAATAAAAAGACTCCCCAGATAGCCTCATAGAGGATTTATGGTAATGCAAGTTCCACTATTGTCTGTATGAATGCTGCATGAAGAGCCTTAATTACCATTTAGAAATGTGTGTTGTTTTATAAATCACATGGAATAATTTACTGCCTAGACTGGTACACACCAACTGAAGACGTTTTGAACACTTTCAAATGAAAGCCTTTGCGGCATTTTATTTCCACCACCTACATGTACTACATGTAGCTAACTCATGTTACTAGGAGCGCATGCCTTCCCCACTTAATGTCTCATTAGTTAAGCATGAAACCAAATACAGTTTAGGGAATAAATTATCTCTCAACATGCCAACCCCAAAGACAAGAAGTCTGTTCAAATGAATATAATATTATGACTGCTTATCTGTGGAACAATTTAGATAATGATACGAGAAAAATTTCTTCTTTCGAGAATTAATTTTTAAACACTCTGTTAAGAAATTGTCCTCCAGATTTTCTTCATTGTAATTTTTTAGTACTATTGCTAGTCTTTATTCCGTTTTCACCTTTTTTAAATTCTTAATTATGTTAATAGATTCTTAATTATGTAAATTGTTTTTATTATTTTATAATTTTTCATATGACCACATCAGCATTGCTGTAATCTTATAGTGTATAAATAGATGCTTTAGTTACTTACTTGCTTACTAACTTACCAACCCTCAGATACAAATGTTAAGTCAACAAGTGATTAACTGACCCCTGTCAATGGATTCTCCAGTTTGAAGGGTTCATGTAAAATTTTAAGTATGTAATCAGCTGGTTTATGGTGTGGAACCACTTTTTCATGAGCGGGTGTCTTAAAAGTTTTCTAATTTTCCACATGCCCGTGACAACACCACCTTTAAACTACTCACTTCAGGCCTCTCACCACCAGGCCACAAAGGTTATGCTGGCGGTAACAAAACAAATAATGTGTATTTACCTAATTATCGTTTTTCATCTTTCCAAAGGTATCCTAACTGTATAGCATTAAAAGAAAAGCAACCTCAATGTCCTTTGAGTGTCAGACGTGTGGCAAGTGTTTTAACAATGCAGGACACTTTAGGGCTCATAAAAGATTCCACACTGGAGAAAAGCGTTATGAATGTAAACAGTGTGGCAAGTGTTTTAGTCAGGCAGGAAGCCTAAGGACACATGAAAGAATTCACACTGGGGAAAAGCCATTTGAATGTAAACAGTGTGGCAAGTGTTTTAGCTCAGCAGGAGACCTAAGGACTCATGAAAGAGTTCACACTGGGGAAAAGCCTTATAAATGTAAACAGTGTGGCAAGTGTTTCAGCCAAGCAGGATGCATAAGGATTCATGAAAGATTCCACACTGGTGAAAAACCTTACGAATGTAAACAGTGTGGCAAGTGTTTTAGTCAAGTAGCACACATAAGGAGGCATGAAAGAGTTCACACTGGGGAAAAGCCTTACGAATGTAAGCAGTGTGGCAAGTGTTTTAGTCAAGTGGCACACCTGAGGAAACATGAAAGAATTCACACCGGGGAAAAGCCATTTCAGTGTAAACAGTGTGGAAAGTGTTTTAGCGCAGCAGGACACCTAAGGATTCATGAAAGAGTTCACACTGGTGAAAAACCTTACGAATGTAAACAGTGTGGCAAGTGTTTTGGTCAAGCAGGACACCTAAGGTGTCATGAAAGAATTCACACTGGGGAAAAGCCTTTTGAATGTAAACAGTGTGGAAAGTGTTTTCGTTTAGCAGGACACCTAAGGATCCATGAAAGAGTTCACACTGGTGAAAAACCTTACGAATGTAAACACTGTGGTAAATGCTTTCGCGAAGAAGGAAACCTAAAGCGTCATGAAAGAGTTCACACTGGTGAAAAGCCTTACGAATGTAAACAGTGTGGCAAGTGTTTTCAGCAAGCAGGAGACCTAAGGAAACATAAAAGAATTCACACTGGAGAAAAGCCGTATGAATGTAAACAGTGTGGCGAGCGTTTTAACGTTGCACGAAACCTGGGGAAGCATGAAAGAAACCACACTCAGGAAAAGTCACGTAAATTTTCTCAGAAAAACAAATGTCTGTCCAAAAGTTCGGAATCATGTAAACGAAATAGAGCAGTAGGTGAAAAAGTTGATGTTAGGGCCACAGGTTTTACAGAGAACCTGCAAACAAAGGGAGAAACTGGAAATACTGGTGTAACAGATGCACGATCAGTCATTATTGAGAAACACAGCTGTTGGATTTGTCAAGAGGAGATGAATAGTGAGGCTCTTCTTCTTCAACATTATGAAAATCATATGACCCATGTTTGTGACGATTATTCTTAACGTTAAAAAAACATTTTGGTTTTTTTGAGTTCGTCTCTTTTGTTTGTTTTAAGTTTTCAACTATAAAAGGTTTTGTTTAAAGCATGTTGCTTTCATACTTTGGTTCATTCGATGTATATGAGTATCAAGTTGGAATAAACGATGAAAGAACAACTTCTGTACGTGACCACTTGTAGAAGACTATGACTTCTCATGATACGAATGGAAAGAGACTTTTTTCTTGCAATGTAAAGAAATGCTTTCTTAGTTTCATCCATATTCTACAGTCTTGTATTTATAATGTTCTCATAGCCGTGGTTTCTGGAACTCTCCAGTTATTATAATAACTGTTTATAATAACTGTTCTTATAAAGAACCACAATGACCTATTTTAAAATGCCTTGGAGAATTATTTATTGGTGTTAACAGGCCCTGTGTATTAAGTCTGACAGTATAACGTGCCCCATCCCAGTAAGTTGCTTGATATTACTACAACTTTATGGTCAACTTAATAATTCCAAGAAAATAAAACCAAGTAATTTGTGGTTCAAATTCGATTTTTAATGCCTTTGATCTCTTGGCGAGTTTCGTTAGTCCTTGCCTGGTAACCAGTCTGGCTGAGATCAAACCCACTTGACACCAATTTATCTGTTATACACAACGAAAATTAAACTTTTCAAGCCAAATTTGAACTGTTTTTCTGATTATTTAGACATTCGCAGCGACGAAGATTTTTTGTTACACCATTCAGCGCATTCCGTGTAAGGGATGCTATCGTATTTCTATCGTTTAAGCGTTTTCTTGCGGACAGGTAGCCTCCCACGGAAACGTTCTTAGGGGTTCGTCACGCGTTCCGAAATTTGATTATTTGTTGCATCAAGGACTAAACCAATCTAAGATTGCAA
>NC_133203.1:40113984-40288984 GCF_958299795.1 Porites lutea
AAACCCTCTGGCACCCACGGTACTACCCTCCTATCTGAAAAGCGATTTGCACATGGAAGGAAGAGAGGCTAAATAAAAGTAAATGCCCTAAAAGTACAGCAATTGAATTTCTTTGAAACTGCTAAACAAACAAACAAGTCAAAAAAAACCTTAGCCCACATTCTTCTCCTAACCCACCAAGCAATGTCATCCAGCTCACAATCTCCGACGATCTCCGACGATCTCCGACGGTCTTCCTCGACGGACCCCCGGCGTGTTTTTGTACTCTCCCCAGGTTTCTCTCACAATGCAAAATTAAGATGGCGGCGGATGTGTGAATCTGTGAATCCTACAGACAGGCCCTGTAAGCTTCGGAAGTTGATCTAAAATGTGCGAACGTAGAAGTGTCCTTTATTGCACTTTGACTGACAATAAATGAGTGATCTCTTGGTGTTAAATTCAGACGTTAATAATCAAATAACAGAAATAGCTCCTTAAACTCTGCCCTCACTTTAAGCGTGAAACCGAATGTAGGGGGAGTAGGGGGCTTACTTTTGGTGTAAGGGCAACAAGATTGTGAAATGCAGTGCCAAATTCTTTAATTAAAGAAGATTGAATATGTACATAGTTTTAAAAAGGTCTTAATTGACTTTTTGTGCATCTTCTCAATTTTCTTTGTGGTAATTTTTATTATGTGTATTTTTACTGCTGTATTTTTAATAATATTGTAATTTGCAGATTATTCTATGTATATTTTTAATTGTAATTGTTAACTGTTGCATAATGGGGGCCGTAGGTTTGTCAGTTCACTGTTTAGTGTCACCCTCTTTAAATAAAGTTGAAACATAAATACATTCATATATACATAGTACATACATATATAGCTGAATCCTTAAAATTCTAATGGTGTCTACAGTAATAATGCAGTGTCAGTTGAAAGGAGGAAAACAAAAATAGAAAATCTAAGTAAACTTATGACTACTGTCAAGATTAGCGTTCTGATGAAGTGAACGTTTTAGCGGACTCAATCCTTTTTTTCCTTAACAAGCTTACCTTAGTCCTGCTTACTTGGGAGAAAATATGCAATCTTACCTTCTTCTACCTCCTAGCTGCTTTTGGTTTAGGCATTGGTTGTTTCCTAGACTCTTGAATTGATTAGCACTTTGCACTAGTGACATCACAAATTTCTGGTTCCTGCTTTGACTCAGACATTGAACCTGACCAGTGTAAGAGTTTTGTATGGGAAAGTCACGTTCACCAACAAATTTTTTTGTCCAAAGAAACAAAATCCAGCTTGGTTTTCGATGATACATATCCTGAAAATAATCAACATGTGCCAAGACAACGTTAAACATGGAAAAAAACTGTACAGATGAGTGATTTTATTTTTCATGTGGTGTCAATATTGTGGGTAAAATTCTGTTATGGCATTTTACAAAGAAATGTATGGTGAGCAGGGCTTCAAAGCTGTTCATAAAACGGTGCATTTGGTTTGGTTCGAGTGCTTATATTATGCTACTTAGTACTAAGGATATAAAGTACTGTAAGGTACCTATGTAGCTGGCTGCACAACAACAGAACAAACTTATACACTTTCTGGTTTGTGCTAATGCTGGTGTGCGTTTCAGCTTAGAAATTCTGCCACAGGTTAGTGAGAGCACATACAAACCCGATTTTCTCTTCAGCAATTTCGGTTTTGGAGTATTGCACAGCCAGAAATTTTATGTCATGCTTTGGTGCATAGAGTGCTATCTGACTGAGACAGAGGTAGGGATCCGATTTCAGTAGCATTCTTTGATCAGGCCGCTATATTTTCTGATTTTAACCATTTGTTTGAATTACCTAAACCAGGTCTTGATCCCTATAGCAGTAATGCCTTTTACATATTAGAATAAAGCTCAAAAAACATTTTAAAAACTCTCATTATGAATTTTATGAATAATTTTCATGTTGGAAATGCATGTTGCTCATACGAAGCCTTTGAGTAGAATGCACAGTTTGTCTGAGTCACATGGGGGGTCAAAGGTGACAAAGCCTACTTTTAGAAATAGTGCAAAGCACTATTGATTTTGCAAGATCTCCAAAAATGTGGAATCGTTGTCTTGAAGAGATTGGCCAAGTTGTGCTTTACTTTGTGTATCACCATAACGAAGGAGGCGAGCAATTTTGATTCTAGATTAACTTTTTTTCCTCCAAGGTGGTGAAACCTCTGAAATTCAATTTCCTTGTGGCAATCAATCTTCAAGGTCGATGATAGAAACAAGAGCAGAACTGATGCTGTGTCTTCAAAATTACCTTCTCTAACCGGGGCTTCTTTGATACCTTCGAAAAGTTGATTTTCCCGGCTTCTCGAATAGGCTTCTTGGTAGGCAATTTCTTTATTTAGGCAAGATATTTCAGCCTTGTATTCTTCTTTGTCTTTGTGCTTGGGTAGCTTTCAACCCATCAAATGAGGAAGAGTGCATATCAGGGTTGTCAGAAAGTCTTGAAGTAGACGGCTGAGTTGTCAAAGTCAGCAGCCTGTCCAGGGATATTTTATTTAAAAAACGCCATCCGTAAAGAAATGCTAAGCAGGGTAGCGGGCTGTTACTAACCAAATAGGCTGCGATTTTCACTGGCAGCCGGCTACTTTTGACAACCTTGGCATACTTGCCCTTACTTGCCCTCACCTCACCGATATCTGTTGTTTTGACCATAATTTTCCATTTTTTAGGGTTTTGTTGATTAGAGATTCTAGGTAGTCCAGTTTTCCAAGTTTTTCAAATACAAGTTTCAAATTTTGAGCAATATATTCCGCCATGTTTAATGCGGTCAAGATTTATTGTCTTTTTCCAAGTAAGCACTTTTTGCTGAATTTGTGTTCAGTTCTTGTCAACTTGAGAGGATGTTAAACTGCCTCCAGTGAAGCTACTAGACTGCCGGCCTTTTCTTCTACTATTTGTGTAGGTTTTATCCATGTTAAGCCTAGGAAATTAATACCGTGTGATGGAACTTCCCATAGCAGCAGGTCTTACTCCATTGCCGTTGCCAACTGGCTTCGCAGTAGAAAATTGGATTTGGGGTTGAGGGAAATACTGTATGTAAGTGGGGTTTTGTAGCTGACTGTGTCCGTTTAAACTTATCTAAGGACCAAAAACAGTTGAAAAAAATGTTATGAGTATAACACCAAAATAAGAGTGGATTTGAATTCATATTCATTATTTCAGCTTAGTAAACGTGTATCTGTGGCCCTCTCTTTGAAAAATAACCACCTACAAAATAACAAGAGTTCCCACAGGACTCTTACTCAGGGACTCTTATAAGCCAATTTCTAACACTTCATGTGTAGTGATCCTGTATGGTTTATTCATGAGCTGGAAGTTGCGATTTGTTTTTTATGTTTACCTGCATGACCTCTAATGTCGTGTCCTTGAGTGTTTCCACTTTGCATTCCAATCTTATTATGGAGAATTGATGTCATTTTCTGGCTGCTGTTTGGTTGTTTGTTAATGTTCCTGGTCCAGTACAGGAAGTAGGGAACTGTTACTTTAGTCTGTTTCTTTGTCTCCTTTTTTTGCTTTACACATTATTTTCACTAAATTAACCCCCCCTCACTCTCTGTTAAGCACCCCCATCAAACATGGCCCCCCAGGGAGTCTCATAGAGGATTTATGGTAATACAAGTTCCACTATTGCCTGTATAATGCTGCATGAAGAGCCTTAATTACCAATTAGAAATGTGTGCTATTTTATAAATCACAGGGAATAATTTACTGCCTAGACTTGTGCACACCAACTGAAGAAGTTTTGAACACTTTCAAATGAAAGCCTTTGCAGCATTTTTATTTCCACCACCATGACACGAGAAAAATTTCTTCTTCACAATATTAATTTTTAAACACTCTGTTAAGAAATTGCATTCCAGATTTTCTGCATTGTAATTTTTTAGTACTACTGCTAGTCTTTTATATTCCCCTTTCAGCTTTTTAAAATTCTTAATTATGTAAATACTTGTTATTACTTTATAATTTTTCATATGACCACATCAGCATTGCTCTAATCTTATAGTTTATGAATAAATGCTTTAGTTACTTACTTGCTTACTTACTTACCAACCCTCAGATCCAAATGTTAAGTCAACAATGATTAATGATTAACTCACTCCTGTCAATGGATTCTCCATTTTGAAGGGTTCTTGTAAAATTTTAGGTGTGCAGTTAGCTGGTTTATGGTGTGGAACCACTTTTTCTTGAGCAGGTGTCTTAAAAGTTTTCTAATTTTCCACATGTCCCTGACAACACCACCTTTAAACTACTCACTTCAGGCCTCTCACCACCATGCCCCAAAGGTTATGCTGGTGGCAACAAAAGAAATAATGTGCTGCATTTATCTAATAATGCTTCTTCTTCCTTCCAAAGGTATCCTTACCGTAGAACAAGCTCAATGCCCTTTGAGTGTCAGCAGTGTGGCAAGTGTTTTAGCCATTCAGGACACTTTAGGGATCATGAAAGAGTCCACACTGGGGAAAAGCCCTATGAATGTAAACAGTGTGGAAAGTGTTTTGCCAAAGCAGGACACCTAAAGCGTCATGAAAGAGTTCACACTGGGGAAAAGCCATTTGAATGTGAACAGTGTGGAAAGTGTTTTAGCTTAGCAGCACACCTGAGGACTCATGAAAGAGTTCACACTGGGGAAAAGCCATATGAATGTAAACAGTGTGGTAAGTGCTTCAGCACATCAGGCGGTCTAAGGATTCATGAAAGATTCCACACTGGTGAAAAACCTTATGAATGCAAACAGTGTGGCAAGTGTTTTAGTCAAGCAGCAAGCCTAAGGACTCATGAAAGAGTTCACACTGGGGAAAAGCCTTACGAATGTAAACAGTGTGACAAGTGTTTCAGCCAACAAGGGCACCTAAGAAGTCATGTAAGTGTTCACACTGGAGAAAAGCCACATGAATGTAAACAGTGTGGCAAGTGTTTTAGCACATCAGGCAGTCTAAGGACTCATGAAAGAGTTCACACTGGTGAAAAACCTCATGAACGTAAACAGTGTGGCAAGTGCTTTAGTGAAGCAGCAACGCTAAGGATTCATGAAAGAGTTCACACTGGAGAAAAGCCGTATAAATGTAAACAATGTGGCAAGTGTTTTAACGTTGCAGGAAACCTGGGGAAGCATGAAAGAAACCACCCTCAGGAAAAGACACGTAAATTTCCCCAGAAAGACAAATGTCTATCGAAAAGTTCGGAATCATGTAAACGAAATAGAGCAGGAGGTGAAAACGTTGATGTCAGGGCCACAGGCTTTACAGAGAACCAGCAAACAAAGAGAGAAACTTGAGATACAGGTGTAACAGATGCGCGATCAGTCATCATTGAGAAACACAGCTGTTGGATTTGTCAAGAGGAGATGAGTAGTGAGGCTGTTCTTCTTCAACATTGTGAAAATCATATGACCTATGTTCGTGACGATTATTCTTGAAGTTAAAAAACGTTTTGGTCCTTTTAAGTTTTTTTCTCCTTTTTTGGTGCTTTGACAGCATTTTTAAGTTTTCAACTCTAAATGTTTGGTTTTGTAATTTAACGCATGATGCTTTAATACCTGCGGTTCATTTGATGTGTATGATTATCAAGTTGGAATAAACGATGACAGAACAGCTTTTGTGTTAATTCTTCGATAAAAGAAAAACTCGAGTTCAATGAATTAGTATTTAAATTTATGCATTAGGATTATAGGGCCGAAATACATTAGAGACTTTTTTAGCATAAGAGAAATGTCTTACAATTTAAGAGGAAGTGGTGTTAATCTTTGCGTTCCCAAATTTAATCTTAATTTTATGAGGAACTCTTTTACTTACAAGTGCGCTCAACTATGGAACAAACTTCCAGAAGATTTCAAGCTGGCCGGTAATGTTAATATTTTAAAGTCTAAGCTAAGATCAATTCAGCTGTAATTTTTACATTTTTATATATTTTTTGTAATTTTCAGAATTTTTTTTATATTCGTGTGTACGTAGATTATAGATGATAAATTTATTTTTTTATACTTGATATTATTATTGTAATTGTAGATTTAATACACGTTCGTATTTTGAACAAGCATTTGTGCTTTTAGATGTTAACGTGGTTAAATATATTATTGTATTGTATTGTACTGTAAAGTCAATGCCTTTACGATTTAGCCCTTAGATTGGTCTTGAGCACTTATGGAAGCCTATGACTTCTCATGATACGAATGAAAAGAGAATTTTTTCTTACAATGTAAAAAAAATGATTTCCTACTTTCATTCATATTCTACAGTCTTGTATTTATGATGTTCTCATAGCCGTGGTTTCTGGAACTCTCCAGTTATTACAGTGGAACCTCGGTTACAGTAACGTGTATGGAAGAGAACCTCGATTTAACGAAATCCACGTTATAACGAACACAATCCACAAGCACAAACGTAAAATTTACCTCGATATAATGAATAAATGTCCGCAGCACGTGATAAAAGGTGAATGCCAAACAGACCAACAAAGTTTATGTGTAGGATAGTTTTAAGCAGTTATGTTTGCCTGTTCTTGAGTTTCTTGTGCCGTAGTTATGCACAGCTCGATCAGTACTGGGATGTTATTACAGTAATTTCTCAGATCCGGAAATTATGGGTTTTGTAAATTAAATTACTTGATATATCAAACATTTTGGTAGTTTTCCCGAAAATTCGTTAATGGATGTGTTCGATATAACGAACAAATTTCCCCAGTTCCTTGGCACTTCGTTAAATCAAGGTTCCAATGTATAATAACTCCATAACTACTATTTCTAATAAAAAAAATAATTACTTATTAATGCCGTTGTAGAATATTTATTGGTGTTGAAAGGCCCCATGTATTAAGTTGTATTAAAGTGCCCCATTCCAGTACGTTGCCTGATACTACTACAACTTTATGGTCGACTTAATAATTCCAAAAAAACCGAAGTAATTGGTTTTTCAAATTCGATTTTTAATGCCTTTGATGTCTTGGCGAGTTATATTATTTGTTAGTCTTTGCCTGGTGACCACTCTGGCTGAGATCAAACCCACTTCACACCAATTTACCTGTTATAATAAATTATACACAACAAACAGTAACAATTTCCAGAGAAGTCGAAACTGTTTTTCAAATTATTAGAGACCTTTAGATTCTAAGACTAGTACGACAACGAGCACGAGATTTTCTGTGTCATTTTGGCGGGAAAATTTGGTAGCCGTGGTCACCGTACTACGAGTTTTGGCGAGAATGTCGAAGTGGCGGAAACAGGTTATCAAATGTGAGAAGTTTTATCATTTTACGATGGGGAGAAGGTGTAACCTCTCTTCGAGCTATTGCGCAACGTTAGAGAGAGAGAGAGAGCGAAGAAAACTATGGAATGGGGAGGGACGTTATTCCTAACTTTCTCGCGTGGAAACGCTTGCGCCGCAGGCTAGAATTCCAACAATGTCTAGAACAAGTCAAATCGGACGGTTCTGGTGTTGCGTCAAATAAACCATTAAATTTTGCGGGCTTTTGATATCCCGCAATCATAATCGAGAAGTTTGATAATAACACAATCAATTTTGAAAATGAGGCATAGTTGACGCTAGGGTTATAGAAAAAAGCTTTGGTTTACCATGTTCATCACCGCCTCTCGCCGTGTTTTTTTTTAATTAATCTACTACTGATGATTTAAGAAGATTATAGTAAAACGACTTTCGCCAGTTATCTCTGATTCTTCGCATTTTGTTAAATAAAAAGAGTTTAAAAACTTATTAACCAATAGTTTCTGTAAAGTCCAAACACAAATATACTAAGGGACTTATAAATCTTTGAATGCAGTCTGAACAGTATTCGCAAAGGGCCTTAAACAACCTTTGCAATAGACCTTTTTACCGATACGGCGGAAAAAAAGATCCTTGTGCCGTGTTTGGATGTAATAATAATCGCCTTTTTCTAGTTTGGTATTAGAAATATGGTTTTTCGCTGTATATTTCTGGAGAAAAAGGCGATCATTATTACATCCAAACACGGCACAAGGATCTTTTTTCCCATCGCAATCTTATTCTAAGAAAACTTTACGAAAAAATGTCCCGAAAAGCGGTCGAAAATACAAAAGAAATGTGCACATACACCCCTGGGCATCCTATAATACTCCTTAAATCGAAATAATTCAATACGGCCGCCATATCGCTAAAAAGGTCTATTGTGTAACCGAACCGATTGGGTGACGACAGTATTTTTGTCCCTCTCCCTCTAAGTGAGTTTCGTTTTAAAGCAAATGTAACCCTTACCCTCCCCCCGAGGAATATTATTCACTCCTTGGCACTCACCGAAGTTTCAAATTTGCCGCTCGGTAGTCATCGGAATTTTGCATGTGTAAAGACGCCATAAGTCATTTCAAAAACGACCAAATATGGCCAATTTTACAACAGAAAACAATACCTATTGTTTTCGAATTGGACCCGCTTTTCTTGATAAATGGTCTATTGTACCGGCCGCATCTTTGATATGCTTTAAGGTGACAGCGCGATGCTGTTAGTGAGTTCTTCACTTCTTGTGTGCCTATCATTACTTGGCTGTGTAGCCGCGTGATGCGGTTCCAGTCGAGACCCACAAATTGGCCCTTGCTCACCACAGAGTCTCCAGTAGCTCAAGTGGTTAGAGCATCCGACTAGATCACGGAGGGTCGTGGGTTCAAGTCCCATCTGGGACTCGGATTTTTTTGATAACACTGTGAAAAGCAAGGAAGCCTTGCGAAGCGAAATCAAAAGCGACAGTATGTCCCGCTCTTTTCGATGAAACACTTTGTAGGAGACTGAAATGAAAGATTTTTTTCTCCGGGTAGCCGGGTGCGCATTTATTCAAATGAATCCACGAAGCGCGAGTTTTGAATGCAGAGTTTACCACTTTGAACTTAATAACCCACTGAGTGCGTTCATTAGTTATTGAAATAAATCAATGAAGCGCGAGATTTGAAAGCTGAATTTAAAAACTCGTAAAAGAAATCTTTTCACAATTATTAGCCATAAGTGAATGTGATTATACCCGCTGGAAAAATGGCTAATTCAACAAAACCAGTAAACTGAAAAAGATCCAAAAATCCACTCCCCCCATCTTCTTCTTCGCAACCGTCGTTCGACTGTCAAGCCAAGCTCCTTAAATGACTGTTCAGATTTAGTTTCTCTCACATACGCTGGATGATACTTCGTGTGCTTCGTTTTTTGTAATCCAAGTCTGTGTAAACTGGTTTTTGTCTGCATTGTATCACACTGAAGTTACTAGGGTCGCGGATTTTGACGGATTTGACTTGGGAGTAATTGTTTGTCTGTGCATGGGCGAAGGCTGATAAACCGTCTTTACTCTTTAGTGTCAGGAAAACGACCAATCTGGCTCTTATATCTTGGACTGTACTTGCTTCCAAAATTGGTCCCGGCGTAACCACTTGAACTGTTCGGTAATCGTACTTATCGAACTCAATCGAACTTAATCTAACGATTGGGTTCGATTAAGTTCGGTAATCGAACACAATCGAACCAATCGAACTTAATTGAACGTTCTAATCAACACAGTGTCGACACTCAAAATAGACAAGAACAAAGCAACAAAACAACCAGATTAACTAAGATCATAAAGAATAAATGTTCCGAGTTTATTGAATTCGCTCGATTGCTTTGTTTTGCTGTAGCGCTGCTCAGTTTCCCTGGTCCACGTGGCCGATACAATAGTGGAGGAGGCCTGAACGTGCCGGTGCGAATGAATGTGGCATTGCCTAAAAGGGACGCTATCGAGAAAAAAGAAAACCTCTTTAACGAAGCATAATATTCACTCTGTGATTGAGGATAAAAGTTGTAATATGGCAATATAGTCATGTTCTTCCTGGGTGTTCTTGTTCTTCTTCTTGCAAAAAATACGCTGTACTGTACACTGATTCGCCAAAACCACACGCTAGGAAAAGGTAACATTCTGCAAAACACGCGCAATTTTCCAGTATTAACGACCCATTTTCAGTCGAATATATGCCAAGTTCGACCATCGAACCTAATCAAACTCAATATATTATTCTATCATTACGGCAACCAGCTCGAACGCCTTAGCTCCTCTGGTTGCTGTGCACTCACTGATAATGTTTCTCTTCTTGTTATTACTATATGTTTATTTTTTCTTCTTTGTCTAAATGATGTGCAATATGTAGTAATCTATGGAAACAGTGCGAATAAACAATGAATTGAATTGGGTTCGAGTTTAATTACTAAAATTTGTGAGAGTTCGATTGTGTTCGATCACCGAACTTAATCGAACCTTGTCGTTCGATGAAAAAACACTTTCATTTGGTTACGCCGGAAATGGTAGACCGTCTACCAAGTACCAATTTTGAAAGTTTGAAAGCAGGTTTCATCATCCTCTGATTTATAGCAAGTAGCTTAACATAACTTTTAGTGCAACTGACAATCAGTTCATTGTCACTGAGAACCGTATATATAAGAGAATGGAATTGTCTTTGAAGGGCATGGAACCCGGGAAAACAACAGAAGTCAAAGTTCAATCACAGATTCAGATATGGATGCGTTTTGTTGTATTTTATTAGTAGCCGAGGACCCTTTTTCATCGATCTGATCAAAGTCCGTGGATTTCACTCCACCCCGGCGCTCCACACCTGCCTCGGGCTTGGCCTTGCCTGCCTGAAAAACTCGAAAAAATAACTCATGGGGCTGCAGCTTGAAGGAACTTGATGGCCGACGAGCCCAGCTGTCTCTTCTCCAATCGCGTTTCTTGTTGTCTATCCCAAAGCTCTTATCTGATAAACGACTTGCACCTAGAAGGAAGAGCCCCCATCCGCCCCCCCTCCCTAACAAAAGGGGCGCTTTCCATTTAGATAAAAAATCTATAAAGTTCGGGGAAAAACAAATGGGGTGCGTTCGATTGGGAAATCTGCATTTAGATTTTAAAATCCGGATTTCGGATTTGCAATCGAACGCGAAATCCGAAAAAGAATTTCAACGCTGAGATATCTGTTTTTGGATTTTAATTTTTACCGTTCGATTAAGAAATCCGAAAAAGGATTTGAAAAGCTGTCCTTAAGAACCGCGGTCTTGCAGGCGCACGCATACTTAGCAAAAAGAAGACCACTGTTCACGAGAATAGTATCGGATTTCCCAATTGAACGGTAAAAAGGAAATCCATGAAATCCGGATTTGGATTTCTTAATTGAAATCCACCCTCCGGACGAATTTCTCGGAGGTGAAATCCGTTTTCGGATTTCGCGTTCGATTGGGAAATCCGGATGTAGATTTTGAAAATCTAAATCCGGATTTCCCAATCGAACGCACCCCGGATTTTACGATAGGTGAAAAGTTGTTGCATTTGATCGTAAGCTCCGGTACGGCGCCGAACCCGTTACCCGACGAGACATCAAGATGGCTACCGAGTTGAAATGTGTAAATGGAACACGAAATTCCGTTCGGAACGTTCCAACCGGGAAAACGGGCCTACCTTTTAGATTTTCCACTTTTTCCGGGAATTTTCCAGTGGGACGAGCCGACGAAACGTTTTCCACTTTACTACCGAACCGAAATTTCCGG
This sequence comes from Porites lutea, assembly GCF_958299795.1. NCBI lineage: Eukaryota > Metazoa > Cnidaria > Anthozoa > Scleractinia > Poritidae > Porites > Porites lutea. Next base: position 40,125,521 of record NC_133203.1, read on the forward strand.
AAATTTTGACTAAATGCAAAGTGACCACGATCTCCGACGATCTTTACCGGACCGACCCTCGTACCCGAACTTTCCACTCTCCCCAGGTTTCTCTCACAAGGCAAAAATTAAGATGGCGGCGACTTGTTTAATTTCCGAGCGGTTTCCTGGTTGCATTTTGCCTCGTGTGATTTGATCAAGGCGGAAACTTATTGTTAGTTAAGGTAAGACAAGCTTTCAATACATTAAGGATACGTTCAGTTGTGAAAAATGCAGTCATTTTATAACTCAAACAAGCATATTCAGAACCAGGTGCCCAGCTACCGATTGCAGGTCAATACGAGGAAAGGTTTCCATGGGACATTGTAGTCCTCGTTCGAAATCTTTCAATGACACCGCAATGGTTATAAATATCTAAGCTACGAAATTTCATTTTTGCCGTGAAATAAGGATTTGCCGCCGCCAACTTGAAGGGAATTTACACACCATGATCGATCACTTGACTGGAACTACGCTCGGCCTGTAGTAAGCAGTGTGGTAAGTCAAGCATATCATTCTGATTGCAGCGTAATAGGGCCGATAAACCAATTTATTTGTGATCATTTTACACTCCCTGTAAGCTGCGGAAGTTGAGCTAAATTGTGCGAGCGTAGAAGTATCCTTTATTGCACTTTGACTGAAAATATATTCTATGGAGTAACTGTTCGTCCTTTTAAGGGCGTCTCTTAACACAGGGCGCTCACACAATGTGTGTGTGTAACTGTAGTAAATGTGCTGGATTTACCGTTTGCTTCACCTATAGCAATATATCACTAAGTATGTCTATAAATCAATATCAAATAAACGTGACCGATTTTGAAGGATTTTGAGTTCACCGTTTACTGTTTCTAATAATAGAAGGACAAGGGAGGTATCCTTGTTTTGAAAGGGCTCCAGCGCTGGAGCAATTTTCCCTTAGAAAATTGCATCACTTTGCTTTCAAACTTCGCGTCAATAAGGTCAAAAGATTTACACTTCTGCTTGTACCTTCCAATTGAAAATCCATCGAAAAAGTCTGGAGGTAGCCCTTGGAGAAAATTGAAACCCCACAGTTTTGAATGGTCAAAATGCGTAGCAAGATTCATAGGTGCCAGCCAGAAACTGTCCCACTGATTGCCTCTTTTTGATTGGATGTTGTTAAACAATAAACGCTTACCAAGTCTTCTTTCATTGCGTCTTCTTCAAAAAGAGGCAATGAGCGGAACAGTTTCTGGCTGGCACGTATGAGTCTTGCTATGCATTTTGACCGTTCAAAAACTGGGGGATTTTTAATTTTCTTCAAGGGCTACCTCCTGACCTTTTGGATGAATTTTTGACAGAAAGGTACGAGAAGAAGTGTGAATCCTTTGACCTTTTTGCGGGGTGATGCGATTTTTTGGGGAAAATTGCTCCAGTGCTGGAGCCCTCTCAAAACAAGGATTCCTCGCTTGTTCTTCTATTATTAGGAGTAGTAAACGGCGAACTCAAAATCCTTCAAAATCTCTCAAAAAAAACATGTTTGAGGCAAAAGGATGCTGATATACAACAGGTAAGGTAATTCAACGTTTATCTAACATTGATTTATATACATACCTAGCGATATATCATTATAGATGAAGTAAACAGTAAATCCAGTACATTAACTATAAAATAACAATCGGTTACACACACCCATTGTGTGGGCTCCTTGTGCTCTTACTTTAAAGAAGACAACAAATTTTTATGCACCAGCCATCCTTCATCTCAGCATCTAAGCAACGTCGGAACAGGACAATCCTTCGAAAAACAACACACCAAATTGAATTCCCAAAACAGTGCATTTTAAAATTCTGAACAATGTGGTCTAAAAGTTGTCAATTACCTTTTGTCACTAGCGTCCAGAGGATTCAAAGCTTCGGATCCATTTTTCTCCTCCAAATAACGCTTGAGCGCACAAATGATACCATAAACAGTCTTGAGAGGGTATCTTTCATCAGACTTTTTTGCTACTTCCACCATGAATTTTGACAACCAATAGTTCAGCGACAGAACATCCATTCCGGCAATATCTGCACTCAGAGCGGTAACCTTATGTAAATCGTAGTCCTTGAAGAGACCACCACAATCTAATACCGGAACTTGAACCTCTCTTAACCTCTGCCATTCGGCAAAACTGCTCACAGCCCACTTGTTTTTATACTTAGCTGAAGCTGGAACGGCGTCATTCACCAGAACATTTTCTTGAAAAGAAGTTTAGGAATGCAAAATCGTTCTGATCCGGACTCGACCTCCATCACGCGCCGTAATGTTAATCTACTAAAAAACCTGCCAGCATGGCCGTATATTAAATATTCATTTCATTTATCACGAATAAGAAACAAACAATAGCCTATTGAGCACGTCTTCTAATTACCTATTCTTCGGAAAAAATTCCACTAAATTCTCACACTGGTTTGAGAAGCCATGTCAAAAACTCGTGCTTCATGTTACATCAGGGGTTCCAGACACCTTGAAACAATAAAAGCAATCGGCCTGCAGCCTCGTACTTTCATCTGTTTCTCGGTGTCTGGGACCCCTGATGAAACACTTGCACTCGTTTTTGACATATTACTTGCAAAAAACCAACTGGGTTGCTGTAGGTTCAATCCGTGTTTTTTCAAAGCTACTGTAGGTTGTGTTTTTATAAAAATTTGAAAAATAGGTGTCTTGACTGGCTTTTTTGTCAAGTATAGAAACATCTTGTTAAAATGATGTATGATAATATTATTGTTCCTCAAAATAGCAAGGGATTATGTTGTATACCGTTTGAATTTAAAGCAAGACTTGCATTTACTGTAAGTTGTGTACTGTGCAGAATTAATTTAGACAGGATAATTTTTTTAAAAAATATTTCATCAAATCCCAACCAAAGACCCACATCCCCACAGACAGCAGTGACAAAAATGCGTGAATCCCCCACCTACTTGGGACTTGAACAGCTGCCAATAATGAACCAACAGTCCCCACCAAAGCCCCACATATCCTGGGGTGGGGGAGTGGGGGGGGGGGGGGGGGTGTAGGGGTTTACTTTGACTAGTGCATTATCCAGCATCATTTTCTGATCAACTCTCTACAATATATCTCGAAGTATTAACCATTTAAGTCCCAATAGTGACCAACATCAATTTTCTCCTAAAAATATCCATATGTTGCCCAGAGAAATGGTTATGAGAGATAATAAAATGATCACTAAACAGAAAATGCTTTGATCTGTTTACAAACTCTCTTAACTAATTCTTTAAGGAAATGTATGAAAATCAGTATGGAGAATTTGTATGCGGATATTGGGACTTAGAGGGTTAAATCTATGTAACATCAGTCTTTCCAACCTGAGTGGTTTTCATCACTGTCAACAATAACTGAGTGATTTTCACTCTTTAAAATTAATGTACCGGTATACATGCTAGCCTAGCCTGTGTACAGACCCCCCCTCCCCTCATGATAAATCGGAGAAGGGGCGTCTATGATTCACCATTGCTAATCCTTTATGGGAAACATTTTGCATAAATTTAAAAAATTGTTTCCACTGACCAAAATTTCTGTGGCTCATGTTTCATGGCATTCCAGTTGTCAAAATGTTGCATGTGACTTATTTCCATTGGGCAATTGAGAAGGTGAAACATTTTAAAAATCGGTTTACTCCATACCAAGCAAGACAAGTCCAAACGGCTACAGTTATGGAAAGCTCGATCAGCGACCATGAGCTAATTTATGTCACCTTAAGATTGAAGAAGGCGCGTTCCAAACCCATTTATATTACTACCAGAAGTTTTAAACACTACTGTCCTATTGATTTCAACAACGACGTATCATTGGCACCGTGGTCCATAGTCGATGTTTTCGACGATGTCGAGGATAAAATTTATGCATTTGATTCGCTGTTTACTGAGATACTCGACCGTCATGCTCCAGTTAAAACCTTTAAAACACGCTGTAAGCCAAACCCATGCGTAACCGACAACATCCGCGGATTGATGAAGACCAGGGATGGTTGGCGTAAAAAAGCAAAGAAAACAAATGACCCGCTATCCTGGACTGCCTACAGATATTTCAGACAGGAAGTAAAGAGGGAAATTAGAATTGCTGAACGAGAATTTGTTGCTGAACAAATCCAAAGGAACCCAAATAACACCAATAATATCTGGAAAGCAATCCGCCAGTGTGTCCCCAATAAATCTACATCTCAGCGAACATTTAGTAAGAGCGTCAAATCTGTTGCAGACGAATTTAACCAGTTCTTCGTATCTGTTGGTCAGAGCACTGTTGACAAAATTACGTCCCTGGCTAATGAATGCAACTTAACACTTAATCAGAATTATTTCGTGCCGAGACAATACGCTTCCTCTGACCAGTTCACACTTAGTACCGTTGATTATAAACAAGTAGAGCGTATAATAGCAGCGATGCCTTCAAACAAGGCCCCCGGGATAGATAAAATTCCGATCCGTGTCATCAAAGACTGTCTTAATCCAATTGTTCACCCAATAACGTCTATCGTTAATGCATCCTTTCAAAACTGTGTTTTTCCATCAAAATGGAAAACAGCCGAGGTTACACCCATCCTAAAGGAGGGCGACCATGAACAGGCAAACAACAATAGACCCATCTCACTTCTACCAGTTTTATCGAAGGTTTGCGAAAGGGTAGTACATAATCAACTCACCTCGTATCTGCAATCAAATGACACCCTATCAAAGAGTCAAAGCGGTAACAAGAGATGGCACTCTTGTGAAACATCTGTCATTGAAACAACAGACACAATTCTTAACGCCATCGATAAAAAGAAGTTAACGGCAGTTGTACTATTAGATATGAGCAAAGCCTTTGATAGTGTCAATCATGACACGTTAATTTTAAAATTGCAAGATGTCGGAATTTCCAGTGACACTCTCCAATGGTTTCGTAGTTACCTAAGCAACAGGTCACAAGTAGTACGAATCTATTCAACGCTATCTGAGCCTTTGTCTGTGACCAGTGGCGTTCCTCAAGGAAGCATCTTGGGCCCACTTCTTTTTAGCATATATACGAACGATCTTCCATTGATCCCACAGAAATGCAGCACCCAGAGTTATGTAGATGATACGAAACTCATTACTTCCTTCGAGCTTAAAGCCAACCTGGATGCAATTGCTGACTTGGAAGACGACCTGTTTAAAATAGGGGAATGGTGTTCCAACAATCAATTGTTACTAAACCCTGGCAAAACCAAGTTGATGATATTTGGCAGCAGGCAGATGCGTGCAAAATTCCAATTTCGTTACCTTTCCTTTATGGGTAAGGACATTGTCCCTACAGACACCGCCAAAGACCTTGGTGTGACTTTGGATTCTAATTTAACATACGATGAACATATAATTAAAACCGCTTCCTCGTGCATGTCCCGCCTTGGCCAGATAAACCGTGTCAAGCATGTCTTCGACAAACGTACACTTTTGATGATTATTAATTCCTTAGTTTTTAGCAGGTTATTTTATTGCTCCAATGTTTGGTCAAATACCTCAAAATGTAATGTCAACAAGTTACAGGCAGTGCAGAACTTCGCATGCCGCATTGTTAGCGGCGCGCGTAAATTTGACCATGTTACACCAATTCGCAAGGAGCTAAATTGGCTTTCAGTTCCCAGTCAGCTTTATTACCGGAACGCTACAATGGCTTTTAAATGTATGACCGGTCAAGCCCCTGAATACCTTACATCAAAATTCATAAAGCGAGCAGAGGTTAGCCGACGTAGCACCAGAAATTCACAGCTTTTACAAATTCCCTTTTTTAGAACAGCTGCCGGTCAGAGAACATTTTTCTATAGAACTGTGAACTTATGGAACTCCTTAGACAATTCCTTTAAACTGTGTAACTCGATTGATGTTTTTAAAACTCGTTTACGTACTAAATTACTTAAAGAATTGTAATTTTATATATATTTTAAAACATTTCTTAATTGTAAATAGGATCATGTATTGTCTTTGAAAAGCCCCTTGGGAAAGTCAATAAAGTATGTATGTATGTATGTATGTAAGAAAAATGTGCTTATAAGCTCTTATTAAAGAAAAAGATCCATGATCTTATGAAAGCCTTCCCACTGGATGCGGAGAGTCATTACCGGTAGTTTAGAATAAAGTGTTGACAGGTCAGATGCTACGAGTAACAGCTAATCCATTCATTTTCCACACATTCCAGGAAAAATCCTGTGGCCTCCATACACGATTAGCAATGGTGAATCACAGATGCCCCTTCCCCTATTTTTGCCTGAGGGGAAGGAGGCGGGGCAGTGTTCAGAGTGGCTCACAGTCATGTTTTCGCTCTAACTATATAAAAACTATTAGTCTAAGCATATGGATGTTGTACAAGAGACGTCAAACAAAAATATAAAACCACTACTGACTTTTTTGGTCCTTGTAGAAGTTCTGGCTTTTCGCTTTGAAAATCGGCTACTTTAGTCACTATTTTTTTATGGGAGGGCACGTTTGAGGCTAAATATTTGTTCGACAAGTCACTTTATCCATTGTTCAACATATGGTTATGTTAGTCTGACAATTAAGGAAGACTCTCTGAAAGTTTGGTACGATTACGTTGTTTGGAAGTTCTTGCTTTTCGTCAATTTCTAAAAGTACTCCTGTTCGTTTTCGTTCGCAAATACCGAGGACACGCCCGACTTGTTTTGAAACTCCCTCCTGCATATTAATGTTTTGATCAATTAAAACGCATGGAAATTTGACTAATTATCTCCCACAATGTTCCTTGACAGTTGAAAATAATTTGCATAAACTCAGTGCAAATGCTTTCCAGCTGACATGGCCCCTTTAAAAGTGGTTTGAAATAATATTCATTAGTACGAGATTTTCTCCGGATAAAATATCACCAATTGTTCTTACTGTTTCCTCTAAGGCATTGGCAGTTCCACCTACTAACCTTATATACCACTGCATAAGCATTAATGCTTGGCCAAGCTTGTGGAAACGTAGCAACGTGATCCCCCTTTACAAGAAGGATAGTCCTACTGATAAGGTCAACTATCGTTTAGTGTCTGTGTTAACATGTTTCTCTAAAATCTTTGAAAGAGTTCTGCATGACCAAAAAAAAATGACTTTGCAAACTTAATACTAGGTGATAGTCTGTCTGGCTTTCTGAAAGGTCACTCATGTGCAACTGCTCCCCTTAAAATGACTGATGATTTCAGAGCTTCTCTGGATAATAAGGATCATTGTATTGGCACTGCAGTAGACTTATCTTAGGCATTTGACTTTAATCTCTCACAGCCTACTTATTTCCAAGTTGAAAGCTTATGGCTTTACCGTAAATGCAGAAAATCTTATTCACTCGTATCTGTGTGATAGACTGCAACGTGTTAAGTTCGGAAACACCTACTCAGACTGGAAAACAATCCAAAAAGGCGTTCCTCAAGGATCAATATTGGGACCTCTTCTATTCAACCTATTCATTAATGATCTCACTTATTCTGTCGACGATGCTAAGATAAGGCTTTATGCTGATGATAGTTCACTGTATCTATCACACCCTAACTAAGATGTGTTAGAGACAAGGTCTCAGAGCAAGTTCGATGTGCTTCAGTCATGGTTCAAGTGTAATTACTCAAGTATAAACGAATCTAAAACTAAAGTGTTACCATTGGGTGACAATCCGCCATACTACGAATTGTTTGCTGACTGTACTAGGCCACCCTTGGAGGTGGTACACGATATGAAGTTACTAGGTCTAACCATTGACAGCTCCCTATCTTTTAAAGCCCATATTAAATCTGTATGTAATAAGGTTGATGTTAAAGTTAGTGCTCTTAGAAGAGTTCGTAAACTCATACCTTCAGAAGTGATGGTTAATATTTACAAGGCCCTTATTTTGCCACACCTAGAGTACTGTGCTCTAGTCTTAGTTGGGTTATCATCTGGTCTTTCTAAACTGGAGCTTACTAATCAGTACGCCATTAGAACTCTTTTGAACATGGCTAAGTGAACCTCATATAGCGACCTACTTACCTATGTTGGACTAAAGGTCCTAGAACATCGTAGATATTCCCATGCTCTCTCCCTTTTTTACAAATGCTTATACAATATGGGGCCGAATAATATTAAGGAGATGTCCTTATTTCGTAATAATGAATATGACCTCGAGGCTTCTGCAAGGTTAATCAGCCTGCCTATAACAGTAGATTCATGCATAGGTCATATCATTACATCACCTCAAGATTATGGAACAATCTGCCTGACTATGTAAGTCAATGCTAGATGAGGTCAACTTGACTAGCAGAGTTGAGTGTAATTGTAACTTTTGTACATAATTTGGATTCTATACAGCTAGATTTCCTCTTAGCTTTGTTGATTTTCGTATATTTTCTATTTTATTTTATTTATTTATTTTATTTTATTATTATTATTTTTACTTGTTTTTGCGTTTTGATAGGTACTGTGTTTATAGTAATTTGGCACGTTCACGTTTAAGCGAGTCTTGTACTCATCCGTGTAATGCGGATAAATAAAATACCTACCTACCTCCCTCAATGCTAAGTAGTGTACGCGCGTGACCCAGCGTCACTTTGGCGCGAAAAAGTGGAAGCCATCGTCATTCTACTACTAGTTTTCGCGCAAATGTCGTGGTGGCGAAAACAAGATATCGAATTTCAAAAGTTTTTATCATTTTGGGATTGGGAGAGCGCGTAAGCTCCTTCACTAAAGATAGCAATGCTATTTTTTCTAGTGAAAAATGGTAAAATGAAGCTTTCCGGGAAGTCTACATTTTAAGGAGACGCGAAAAAACTTCAAGTCAAATCTCGTACTCGTAGTCGTCCTCGTCCACGAATCTAAGGGTGTCGAAAGCAGAAAGATTTGAGATCTAAGAACATTTAAGATTTGCAAACTTTCTAAGTTTAGGAAAACACGTAGAAACCTCCGTGACAGTTGTTTTTGAATAGCGTGACAACCATGCTGAAATAGTTGCTAATGATGTATCGGTCTAGAACTGGAAACGTAAAGGATCATGGGATTGTAAAACACTTGCGAGATTGAAGAAGACAAGAATGTCTGTAGAAAGTTGTTCCTTTTGATGTGATTAGACCAAAGAAAAGGAGTCAGATAGTTATTTGATGTCTCATGTTGGCATCTTAGCGTTTACGGAATCGAACAAAAGGTCTCTATTATTTCAGCTTAAACGTATATCTGTGCCCCTCTTTCTTGAAAATTGGCCACCTACAAAATAACAAGGTTCCCATAGGACACTTACTCAGGGGTGCTTATAAAACAATTCCTAGTATAAACTCTATTATTCTTCAGACCAAATAAGTAAGTGATAGACGTCTGAGACAATTAATCACAACTGTAACACTTCATGTGGTCTGATCCAGTATGGTTTATTCAAGTGCTGGAAAGTTGGATTTGTTTTTTAGCTTCAACTACGTGACCTCCAGCTTCAACTGCTTGAGCTTTTCCTTGTTTTGTCCTAGTTTTTTGTAGTTTGAATCGATACCATCTTCCGGTTGTTTGTTTGTTTCGTGGTCCAAAAGAGGAAGCAGGGAGTTATAACTCTAGTCTGTTTCTTTCACTTTTTTGTTACTGGTAACAAACTGAATTCATCAATCATATCCGGAATCTTGAACATAGGCGTCTAGCTTCCAAAGTTAGGATAGGAAATCATAATTTAAAAATAGAAACTGGAAGATTTACAATCCCCAAAACTCCTGAAGACCTTAGAATCTGTGATCATTGCAACCAATATTAAATTGAAAATGAACTGCACATATTTTTTCACTGTGATCAACACAATGATTTGAGAAAGACTCTTTTTATTAAAATCAACGACCGAAATACGTTAGTTACAAATTACAATATTCATGATAAAGTTTGTTTTCTTTTTAACAATACTGATTCACATATCAGCAGGCTAGCTGCTAATTTCATCTTTCAAGGATTTGAAAGACGAAAGAAACATAGTTAATTCTACCGTTCCATCATATCTTCATTTCCTTAAATTTAGCTGTTCATTATTGTTATTTTAATCGGTAACACCTGTACAAAATGGTAATACTGAATAAACTTGTTGTTGTTGGAATGCATTTCACTAAATTAAATAAGCTCCCCTATCTGGATAACCCGCACCCCACTCAAGTGTGCTTGAAATAAATAAGCCCCCAGGGAGCTTAACAGAGGATTTGTAGTCATAGAGGTTCCACTATATTGTCTGTATGAATGCTGCATGATAAGCCTATATTACAAATTATAGATGTGTGTTATTTAACAGCAACAACAACAACACCTTTATTGACTTTATCTTCGACATGAAGATTTCAGTACCACAACGATCAATTTAATGACAAATGAAACGAAGTAAAATAAAGGTTAAGTAAGAAAGAAAGGAACAACAACTATATATTGAATATCAACATAAAAAGAAAAACTACTTGACTATGTACGGCTTCTACGCTACTCGTATTTACCAAAGCACAGGGAACTCTCAGGACCAAATATCAAGTGAGCAAATGATTAACTGACCCCTGTCGATGAATTCGTCATTTTGAAGGGGTCATTTAAAATTTTAGTCATGTAGTCAGTTGGTGCATGATCTGGAACCACTTTTTCTTGAGCAAGTTTTCTAATTTTCCACATGTCCGTGACAACACCACCTTTAACTACGTCATTTAGACTTTGCACCACCTGGCCACAAACTGTATGTGGCGTCAACAAAACAATTAATGTGCATTTACCCCCGTAACTAATGATGTTTCCTCTTTCTGTTGAAAGGTACCCTAACCATAACCCCTGAAAAGAAGAACAAGCTCAATGGCCTTTGAGTGTCAACAGAGCAGCAAGTGTTTTAGCCAAGCAAGACACCTAAGGATTCATGAAGGAGTTCACACTGGGAAAAAGCCTTATGAATGTAAACAGTGTGGCAAGTGTTTTAATCAAACAGAGAGCCTAAGGCGTCATGAGAGAGTTCACACTGGGGACAAGCCTTACGAATGTAAACAGTGTGGCAAGTGTTTTAGTCAAGCAGGAAGCCTAAGAAGTCATGAAAGAGTTCACACTGGGGAAAAGCCTTACGAATGTAAACAGTGTGGCAAGTGCTTTAGTCGAGCAGCAACCCTAAAGAAGCATGAAAGAGTTCACACTGGGGAAAAGCCTTATGAATGTAAACAATGTGGCAAGTGTTTTAGTCGAACAGGAAGCCTAAGAAGTCATGAAAGAGTTCACACTGGGGAAAAGCCTTACGAATGTAAACAGTGTGGCAAGTGCTTTAGTCGAGCAGCAAACCTAAAGAGGCATGAAAGAGTTCACACTGGGGAAAAGCCTTATGAATGTAAACAATGTGGCAAGTGTTTTGGCCGAGCAGGAAACCTAAGGAATCATGAAAGAGTTCACACTGGGGAAAAACCTTTTGAATGTAAACAGTGTGGTAAGTGTTTTAGTGAAGCAGGACACCTAAGGAAACATGAAAGAGTTCACACTGGGGAAAAACCTTATGAATGTAAACAGTGTGGTAAGTGTTTTAGTGAAGCAGGAAGCCTAAGGAAACATGAAATAGTTCACACTGCGGAAAAGCCTTACGAATGTAAACAGTGTGGCAAGTGTTTTAGTCGAGCAGCAACCCTAAAGAGACATGAAATAGTTCACACTGGGGAAAAGCCTTATGAATGTAAACAATGTGGCAAGTGTTTTGGCCGAACAGGACCCCTGAGGAATCATGAAAGAGTTCACACTGGGGAAACGCCTTACAAATGTAAACAGTGTGGAAAGAGCTTAAGCGTGGCAGGAAACCTAAACCACGCTGGGGAAAATCATAATGAGTGTAAGAAGTGTGGCAAGTGGTTTAATCAAGCAGTAAACTTGAGCAAGCATGAAAACATACACACTCTGGTAAAGTCGCGTAAATTTTCCCAGAAAAACAAAAGTCTGTCTAAACGTTTGGAATCATGTAAACAGAATAGAGCAGGAGGTGAAAACGGTGATGTTAGGGCCATAGGTTTTACAAACAACCTGGGGACACAAAGAGAAACTCGAAATACCGGTGTAACAGATGCACAATCGGTCATAATTGAGAAACACAGCTGTTGGATTTGTCAAGAGGAGATGAGTAGTCAGGCTCTTCTTCTTCAACATTATGAAAATCATATGACCTTTGTAGCGTAGAGGATTCTTAAAGTCAAAAAGCGTTTCGCCCGTTTTAAGTTTTCTCCTTGGTTTTGTTTTGGGCAACATTTTAAGTTGTGTTTTAGTTGTACATACATAATTTAATTTGTTTCTTGTGAGTTTTGTCATGATGTTATTGGCGTTGGTGACTCTAAATATTACTGGTGCATTTCAATTTGTGTTTTGTCACAGTTATCATTCAAATAATTTTGTACAGTCATTTCGGGTGTACAGTAGTTAATCGATAGAAATCTGTATAAGAAATCAGTCAATATAATTAATATCAATCGATATAATCAACCGATTTTTATCGATTTATATCGCAATTCGATAGAAATCAAGGTCACACAACACAAAAATATTATTCATGAAGGAAATCCATAGCAATTGATAGTAATGAATACTAATCGATAACAAGGATTTAAATCTTGAGAGGTACATTTTTCAGATATTCTGAACATGGCGATGCTATTTGTCAAACAACACCGACAATACTGGCTCTTGACTCATTTTATGTTTGACTTCAATAACTACTTCAGGCTTAGTATTTGTTGCGTTCCATTGTTTTGTCTCTTGTTGGATTTGTGAAGAGGAGATGATTAGTGAGGCTCTTCTTCTTCAATACTGAAAATCATATGACCTATTTTTAATGCAGATGATTCCCATGGTCATCGACGACTCGATATACACACAGCTAAAAGCATGAACTAATTCTTTTACAACATAGCCAACAAAAACGCTTTCTTTTTGATTAAACTGAAATTCTCGTAATGCGCGACACAGAAAAACAAACGCTTCTATTGGTTGGTTACAAACGCGCAATCGTGTAAAGAATAAGAAGAAGTCTGGGTTGCTCGAGGCTCTCTTGCTCTCCAACGTCCCCCGTGCATCCATAACTCGGTAAACGCACGCGAAGCATGAGCCAATTCTTCATGAATTAGCTTGTTTTCAAAAGGATAAATGTTAAAAAACGGAGGACACTTTATAATTGGATATTCGTAAGTCCAGCGCTAGACTGTTCACAGTCCTTTATTTTTTCGTGAGATCGTTTAGATATACCGTCACGGCTATCTTGATTTTCAAATGTACCGAGGGGGCGGGCTTCGGGGATTACAGCTTAGCTCGGGGGGGGGGCAAATCGCCCCCGCCCCCTAAGTAGTTTTGACACTCATGCAAGATTGGTAGCCCGTAACGCAAAGCTCTCGATCTCGATGATCTTACGGAAATCTGGGAAATCTGAATTTAGATTTTAAAATCCGGATCTCGGATTTGCAATCGAACGCGAAATCCGAAAAAGGATTTCAACGCTGAGATATCTGTTTTTGGATTTTCATTTTTACCGTTCGATTAAGAAAGCCGAAAAAGGATTTGAAAAACTGTCCTTAAGGTGATTCCCTGGTTTTGCACTGGGCATCTCTTACTGCGCATAACAAGATGGCCGCCGTAAAAAAGAGCATGTGAAGTAACATTATTAAAATGAAGTTGACTGAAGAGAAACGCTATTGGAATTTTTTGTTGCTGCTGTTTCTTGCCGAAGTAAGACTCAGTGTGTTGGGAATGTGCATAAAGTAAGCAGTACGCGAGTTGCTGGAGTTCGACTTCCTCTCGGAGAACCTCGATAGTACATGTTTAACTTGTGCTTACTCACTTTGATTTTCATTTAAACGCTTTCTTTATCACACTGTGTGCTAAACGTGATATTTCGATGTAAATTCTGTAAAAACGGAATTTTTAATACTTTCTTCCCCCTTTCACATACATTCTATTTTGACACTCGCCCCAGTCCTCTCCCAAAAACCTGAGAAAATGCATTTGGTGCGCACTTTCTGCAGCTCTACCGTAAAAACGAGTACGGTGACCCCCATTTTTTTTTTCATGATTTTAATAAGGACAGTGCTACCTTTCGATGAGAAAAAAATTGGCACAAATCTATGTTCAGTTTTTTGGCAATTTTACTAAATTGTACGGATTGAGCTATCACGGGTCGAATAGCGCGTGTCCAATTTAATTCTACTTTGTAGCGTAAAGTAAACACAAGGGCATTAAAAGGTATTTTTCTGGTACATAAGTGGATAAATAATAGATTAAAGTCAAATTCTGTGTGATACCACATGCATCATCGAAAAAAACTGTCCTTTTTGTCTAGTTTTGGGCTGCCCGCGGTTTTTGTAAAAGGGTCCAAAATAGCCGTATTTGTCAGCATTGTGACGTCAAAACGAGCATGGTGACCCCCACTTTTTATTACTTTTTTATCGTCTTCTTGTCTTGTTACATCAGTGTAGCAAGTTTTATCTACAATCTATGTTAAGTTCTTTTACTAGGGAATCACCTTAAGGTGATTCCCTGGTTTTGCATTGCGCATCTCTTACTGCGCATAACAAGATGGCCTCCGTAAAAAAGAGCATGTGAAGTAACATTATTATAATGAAGCTGACCGAAGAGAAACGCTATTGCAATTTTTGCTTGCGGTTGTTTCTTGCCGAGGTGAGACTCAACGTGGTGGGAATGTGCATAACGTAAAAAAGCAGTACGCGTGTTGCTGAGTTCGACTGCCTCACGGAGAACCTCGATAGTGGATGTTTAATTTGTTTGTGCTTATTCACTTTGATTTTCATTTAAACGCTATCTTTATCACATTGTGTCCTAAATGTGATATCTCGATGTAAATTCTGTAAAAACGGATTTTTTAATACTTTCTTCCCCCTTTCACATACATTCTATTTTGAAACTCGCGCCAGTCCTCTCTCAAAAATCAAGGAAAATGCATTTGGTGCGCACTTTCTGCAGCTCTACAGCAAGGACTAAGGAGTCAAAAACAAAACGAAACGCCTTTAAAAGGCGTTTTATCATGAGCTGCCCTTGAGGTTGTACTGGGTATCGTCTAAAAATATGGAGATTCGAGAGTGGCTCAAAAAATTCACTTAAGTTGCACAAACGTTGCTTAAAGTTGCGCGCAATATAAAAAATTGCCTAGCCGGCGAAAACAGCCGTTTCTCATCATTCCTCGCCGCTTTGGACGTTTTTCTCGTGGCGAAACTGTTTTCGCTGGCTAAAACTTGCCCAAAACTTCAAAAGTTGCTGAAAAGTTGCCGAACATGATCATTTCTCTTAATGCAACTAACTGAACAATCAGTCCATTGTCACTGAGAACTGTATTTATCATTCGATGCAATTTGTTGTTCCTTTTTATTGGCCGAAAGCCCACCACGTGACCTGCAAATAACTGCCTACACATGATGGTCTGCTCATGCGCAATGTCGTCCACCTGTGTTTGGCTGCAAATAATATTCTGTTCATGCGTAAACACAACCACTCTTTTCTTCTTGCGATCGCTCTTGCGTGAAAAGTGGCAGATCGCTTGGTAAAACTTGGTTTTAATTATCGCAGAATACCGTGATTTGTCATTGTCTCGCAGATCAATTATTTGCCGAAGCCGAAGGTCGCCACTGACAAATCACGGCATTTTTCGCAACCTCGATCAATAATTGTTAACTATTACAGTAGATCAAAAAAATGTAAAAATACGATTAATTGTATTTCTCATCATTAAGTTTGTTTTAATAATGATAACATAGCTAAGTTGTAGTTGAACTCAGTTTTAAAGGGACCTATAGTTTTAAGCAATATCTTGCTTTTCTATAGACTCACGCATCACAATAAAAATATGGTAACGAGTCTATAGTAACGCAAACGATGTATCAGTGATTGAAGCAATAAACCTGAACTTGAACATGAGTTGTCATTTGGCTTTTGTACTTTTAATAGGCCTGTTATTGTTGGTTTAAATAAAATAGTCTTGCAAACTTGGCGGATCTACACCAAAGTGCTCTAATGTCATATTTCCATAGGGGCATGTTATTGCATTCGGAGAATAGCACAAGCAAAATACATTTTTCCGACTATCTTCATTTTTTAAATCTATAAACTTAAAAGAACTTGCAACAGCATTAAAAAGCTACTGTACGGCTTCTCTGACTTGACTAATTGAAGTATTAAAGGCCTGCATCTGAGGGACCTGAGGGGTCAGCACAACATTTTTAGTGGCGGATTCAGGGGAGGGGCCCGGAGGGTCCGCCCCCCTTATTTTTAGACCAAACTAAGGCCCGAAGGGCCGAAAAAAAGTTTTTTTAGACCCCCCCCCCCTCTATCTCAGGGTCTGGATGACGGCCCCCCTCTTATCTGAAGGTCTGGATCGACCACTGATTTCTGTAGTGGGAAATCAGGTGGGTAGTACTTGGTGTAAGACTGCCCAAAATGTCCCGGGCCACCGCCCATACTGTTAGTGCTGTAGTAGGCGGTGGCCCGGGACATTTTGGGCAGTCTTACACCAAGTACTACCCAATCAGGTGGGTTCTGATTGGATAGACGGGGTCACCATAAATACTCATAGGCATGCCTCCTGGGCACACAGCATGGTGTTCTAACAAAGCCCGTAATATGGACTCAGCCAGCATCCCTGAATCATGTCACCTGCCCTCTGAAAACAAAAATATTTCAGTAATTTTAACAGTTAAGCACTCTGAATCGTCCATCTCGTCAAGGTCGATTCGGCCATAGTCATCGTAGGGAAAATCAAGATGTTTAGAGATGTTCAAATCGTAGAGTAAAAGAAATTCATCCTCATCTATGACATTTTCGAAGCATTCCACAGCTAAAAGGTCTCTGATTTCTCGAAAGGTTACCATTAAGTTTTGTTAAAGCTGAGTCAAACGTCTGTAAATAAGTCCAACTAAGCTACGAATTTAAAACAAAAACAAACCAAAACAATTTGACAGCCGCGTCTGCTACGCAGCTTAATTAACTTTCTCACCTTGCTCCAAATGGTTGCGGCCTCGACCCGACCCGCACCCACTCTTCGTGGCCCTCTCCGCCTCTGCCCAAACTTAAGGTCCCTATTAGTTCAGTCTCCAAACTTTTCGGGCCTAGCCCTTCATCAGTGGAGTTTAAGCACGTTAGAATCGTTGCAAGGTTTTCATACGCCATGAAAAAAATAACATAAAACAATAAAAACTTTATATGGCTCGCGCGGCTGGGAGGGTTAACCAGGGCGGATAAAGGTTGGGCGGTGAAACGAGCGCGTCCGAGCAAAAAGGTGTGATGCAGTAGACTGGGACTCTGCTTAGAAATGTCGCTTGTTTTCGACTTCGGTCAGGGCTTACGATGTGGTTTGTACATTAGACACTGCCGCTGTCACTGAATTATGGCAGCTTGATTTGTTTTCTTGCACTTCTTCCTTGTTTCTTTGTGCTGGTACGCTGTCTCCGAGAGGCAAATTTTGCTATTTTTTTGCGGGAGGTTTAGTTGGACTAGACAAACATCTCTTTCAAAGGGTTTCTTTTATTACTTCCATGACTCTACCACTGAATTATATTTTCGTTTTGCTACTCGCCAATGTCGATGTTATTCCAAAACAAAAACAACTAAGTATTGTCTAAAACACGAAAGAAAATCTCATCCGTGGCAAAACTAAAAGACAGTAGATCGTGCTTCATAACTAGATGACGTGTATTTTATAAATGCGTGCAGCTCGTGCAAGGTGAAATTATGCTAATTTCAATCACCATCATCCTTCTTTTTAATTTAGAAAAAAACATCTCATACGTCTTTCTGTTTCTTCGAAACTTCAAAGTTAGTTTCCCCTTAGTTTTTACTGTTTACCTTCTTTTGTTTTAGAGAGAAAAACGGAGAAAAAACCTTACAACTAACCTCAATAAATTTTGTTTACATGCGGTTGCCGGATTTGCAACGCATTGCGCGAATCGCCATGGCGCATTGCATCCGACAAGCAAAGTTTGAAGAAGTACAACGCCACTATATCAATATATATCAATCTAATTTTTTGTTATGTTATAAAAAATTTATCCTCCTTTAACATATGTAAAAATTGAGGTTAAGAAGTGTTAAGCTTTTGCAAACGAAACGGCGAAAGACGATTAGGTGATATTTAGTGGAAGGACGAGGTATTCAACACTTTCAAATTAAACTCAAATTTTGGCATTATACGACCAACAAGTTTGACTTATAGACGTACAGACACAAACACATGAAACTGTTTATTGATATTGTTATGAAACGAATTTATCTATTTAACATTGTAGCCTGAAATTACAGAAAGAAAATAGGATTTCCGGTTTGCAAAAAGGAAAATTTCGCCGGCCTTCAAGCGCACCGGAAGCGCGGAAAGAGCGCTCGTGCCAGTCCTACTCCGCATCACACATTAAATGAAGAGCGGAGCGCTCGTTTCACCGCCCAACCTTTATCCGCCCTGGGGTTAACTTTGCGCTGGGTCGCGGCGCAGAAGAAACAGAAAGGTCCCCAGTCCTCACGGGTTTTTGCAGATCTCAAAGTGTGAAGTCAAATGGCAGCCATCGCAACATTCCTCCAGTTCTTGGTTTCATGGTCCCTCTTGTGATCAAAGCGGCGAGCGCTTGTTACTAAAGGTAAGACAAGCTTATAAACTACATTATGGATACATTCAGTTGTAAAAGTCAAATGATAGTGGCTAGCTGCTGATGAGAATCCGAAGCCTCGCATCGATCCGTTAAAATACTGTTAGCCTTTATAGGGTGTTAGAAAACTAAGACCCTCGAAAACTAAGACCTAAGAACCGTCTTAGTTTTCGAGATTACGACAACTAAGACCCCCTAGAATCGAATCCGTCGAAATATAAAGTCAAATTGTAACCGAAATAGGTCTTATCTGTCAAATTATCTTCTGTCCGATCCTTTCCTCCGAGTTTTTGATCAAATTTAACGGTAAATTCAGGAGTCTTAGTTTTCGTAATTTCGAAAACTAAGACCCCTCTTAGCTTTCGTCATTACGAAAACTAAGACCTCCCCAAAAAAACGATCCGTAAAATAAATACGAAGTCGAATTACGACCGTTCAAAGACTATAAACCGTAAAACAACCAAAAACTATCATCCGCGTGCTGAGGATCCGCCTCTTCTAATAATTTGCAGCCATGTCAGTATTGAGGCTTTAAAAAGAGGATGAAAGCCATAGACTACCTGTGTAAAATTGTACTCTGAAAATATGCCTCACCCTATAATTTTGGTAATTTAAATTTTGATTTAGCCAGGGTAGCTGACCTTCTTCTAATAATTTGCAGACATATCAGCATTCTCGTTTCCGGTCAGTGTCATCTACGGGATGGCAACGATTAAAATAAACTCTCGAAAAACGCAATGCACCATATACTCTTTTTTTTTTTTTTTTTCGCCCTTTTTAAGAAAGCATTTTTCTGGCTGTAGCCTGGCCAGAAAAGGAAAAAATCCGTATTTTTGTGTGATGTTTGACCGATAACGCCGTAATGACCATGCACTTGACGATCGGAGTAACCCTATCAGGGTCACAGCCGGGATCGCAGCGACATGTCAGCCGGAAACGAAGACAAAAATCCATCTCCAGCAGAAAGCCAATTCTACGATTTTTAAAGATAAACAACCTAAATTATAGACCAATCGCCAGGGTAAGGCATATTTTCAGTTTACAGTTATACACAGGTAGTCTGTGGGTTTCATCCTGTTTTCAAAGCCTCAATACTGATATGTCTGAATAAGAAGCGGGTTGTGATGGTAGGTTTTGGTTGTTTTACGGTTTATAGTCTTTGAACGGTCATTATTTGACTTCATATATATTTTACAGATTGTTTTTTGGGGGGGTCTTAGTTTTCGTAATAATGAAAACTAAGAGGGGTCTTAGTTTTCGAAATTATGAAAACTAAGACTCCTGAATTTACCGTTAAATTTGACCAAAAACTCGGTGGAAAGGATCGGACAGAAGATAATTTGACAGATTAGACCTATTTCGGTTACAATTTGACTTTTTATTTTGACGGATTCGATTTTAGGGGGTCTTAGGTCTTAGGTCTTAGTTTTCGAGGGTCTTAATTTTCGTATCACCCAGCCTTTATACCAGCAAAGCTTAATCAAATTATTATTTTAAAAAGCATTTATAATTAACTCTAAGCCACTAAAAGGATCTTCCTTTTGAGGGAGGAGCTGTTTGATTAAGCAAAAAATTGCTTTAATATACGATACTCTTCAATAGCAGCCAATTTACAGGTTACAGTTTCTAGAGTCAATATTTAAAAGTATATTTCTGTGTAAAGGGAAGAAGACCTTGCAAGCTGTTGATCACAACAAATACCTTGGAGTTGAGCAATCCAGTGATCTAAATTGGGATGTTTGTATTGCTGGAATTATAGGCAAAGCCAATAGATCTCTTGGCTCTATAAGAAGAAACCTAAGAGCCCAGAAAATGTAAAAGAGCAAGCCTATTTCCTCTCAGTGGCTCTCGTAAGACATTTCACTTTTCTTACTTGAAATTTGTATGTCTCTTGAAATTTCTCCTTGACAAATTGTGCGTGAAAGTCTAAGTCTCTTCAATTTCTAAGGTAAAAAAATTCAAAGATGGTACGAGCAGGATTCGATCCCGGAGCATCGGATCTACCATCCATCACCTACACCACGGAGGATTTGCCGGATGACTGGTGGTTTGATTTGAAACCAGGGCTGTCAATAAGGGCCGGTAGCCGGCCAAAAATGCAGGCTAATTAGCCATCCTTAGCCGGCTACTTTCATCTCCTTCTACCATAACTGCTAACAAAAAAGAAGCACCATTGAACTTATGAATGATATTGAATGCATATTTAAACAGGGTTAGTTCAGTGAAACAATCAAACCGTGCAATGTCGTAGAACGCCTGGGACATTTCGATGCCATTGTTCTTAGTCCTGCTTGTATTCTGACGAAACAGCATTTCATCCGCAGTGGAAACCCCTGGAAATGCCATTTCTGAGAGTCTTAATTTCAAATGTACCTAGATGCCTTGGCCCTCAAAAACGTGTGCCTTTGGGGTGAGTTTCAAAGCCGCCTACTACTCATTATCAGCTGGCTACTAAAAAACCTTTTTGACAGCCCTGGAAGCTATACAGCAACAACCCTAACCCTAAAAGCTAACCAGCTAACTGTGTTTTGAGTCAGTGCTTAACCCTAATCACTATTTTCAGGGATCAATGGTTATCAGTATTGATCAGTGCTTAACCCTAATCACTATTTTCAGGGATCAATGGTTATCAGTATTGATCAGTGCTTAACCCTAATCACTATTTTCAGGGATCAATGCTTATCAGTATTGATCAGTGCTTAACCCTAATCACTATTTTCAGGGATCAATGCTTATCAGTATTGATCAGTGCTTAACCCTAATCACTATTTTCAGGGATCAATGCTTATCAGTATTGATCAATGCTTAACCCTAATCACTATTCTTAGGGCTCCACCCTTATCAATTTTGATAGTCAAATTGTGGTTCCTTCCTTTGTAGAGAATTTCTTTGTGTATGAATCATAACGTGTCTTTGTCATTCTTGAGTATAGAAAAGAGTGTTAACCCCTATCTTGCTTTAGTTAGACAACGGCTTGATTTCTTGGTTTGCAATCATGTGACAATTAAGGCGGCTATGTTGAGAGTCAAAACAGTAGATTTTTTTCATCAAAGAATTTAAATAGAAATAGAGTTTAGTTCCCAGAGGAGAAAAATGCTTTTATTCTTGACCACCAACATGGGCGCCATGACATCACATGCAAACCAGCAATATGGATGTTGCGCATGGGTCTTGCACATTCAACAAACCATAAAGGACATTGAGAGTGTGCAGAGAGGAGCGGCACATTTTGTAAAAAAATGAATTTAAAGGTTCTTATACCAAAAAATCACTCCAATTTTGATGGTCAAATTCTCTATTTAATTGCGTGAGAAACGTTAGACAAAAAATGTCGTGTATATGTTTTCTTTGATTTACATTTGTTTGGATTTTTACTAGAAATATGTTTTCCATAAACCATTATGTATTAGAAGTACAATATTTCTGCCAATGGTTACACTGCGACAATCCCTGAAAAATAAGAATCAATTAAGAACCGAATCAGCCTGAATTGTGAAAACCTACCCTAAAATATATAGCCTGCGAGCAATTTGGGTGAGCGAAGCAAGTCTCACGAAAACACACGAGCAAGCGGCGAAGCTTGCTTCGCTTGCCCAAATAAGAGAGCGGAGAGGCTAACCTGTTCACCCTGACCTTGAAAATTCTAGGTTCTCATATGTGGGTTTTTTACTGTATAGCACCACTCCTGGAACTGTCACAAAAATTCTGAATGATTTGAAATGGCCAACACTGGAAAAAAGAAGGAGGGTGGAATGACTCACCATGATGTTCAAAGTAGTTTCTGCTCTATCAGCTATGCAGTTTCCACCCTATACATTATAGGTGACAGAACACTAGGCAATTTTATCACCAATCACAAATCACAAACCATGACCTTCTAGACCTGCTGAAGTAAACTTCCATTTCCTAAAAGGTCCACTAAGATGTTTGATGGCAGTGCACATCAGCAATCGTCAGTTGGGTTGTGAACTTCAGAATTTGTGTGTTTAAGAAGAGCACATTTGACATAGCCAATACAAATCTATAACCATTATTTCAGATCTATTTTTGATATTGGTCTCAATTGTTGTAAATTTTTAAGAATAGTCCATGTTTAAAACAGCTAAAAAAAGAGGTTTTTACAAAGGCATGAACCAAACCACATTTATATCCTTTAAAATGTTGTATATCACCTTTCCACCCCAGAAATTATAAACATTACAACAAGTTAAAAACTTTTTTCAGATAGGCTAACTTTGGCTCAAAAAGCTACCAGTCTGTTGGTAGATGAAACGAGAATTCTTTCATATGTACGTAAGGTTTTCTGAATTCAGAGCTAAGGAAATTAAATATTTTGGTGCCCTAAAAAGAAAGAAAAAATTTCCTTATGTCTGTCCTGCAGTAGAAAGGAATTCTTACTTCTGGTTTTACATTGAATGTATGTCACAGTCAAATAAAAACTTGCCATTGAAACTTGTTGTTCAAGGAATTACCCACAATGAGGTACAGTGAGCTACAAATTATGACTGAATGCGGGGACCCTAAAATAAGGTGAAGATCCCTGCAATGAGCAAAAATGAAGATAAGAAAAAGAAAGAAAAAAATCAGGGGGTTCCAGGCCAGGGTGCAAAGAAAATCAGTTTTATAGCTCGCCATTCGGGCAAGCTGAAGCTAGCATCTACTAGCCCAGACGTCATTTTAACTAGTCCCAAAAGCTTTTTGACTAGCAGAATTGATTTAACAGTTCTTCTGTTATTCGAATTCCTCAAAAAACATCACTTGCCCGTCGGGCAAAATCGCAATAGCAAAATACGCTTGCCCCGGGCTATCGGACACTACTTTCTTTGCACGCTGATCCAGGCCCCCCCCCCTTATTTTCAGACCAAACTGAGGTGCGAAGGGCTGAAAAAAATTTTTTTGGAGACCGCCACCACCCCCCTTATCTAAGGGTCTGAATGACCAGGCTCCCCCTTATCTCAAGGTCTGGATCCGGTACTGATGTGTGCTTTAATGTAACACTTTTTAGTCTACTGCATGGCAGCCCAAATGTTGTTGAGTTGTTCAAAGCTGGGTTAAGATAACCCCGTGCGAGATTTTAATTCAGATAGGAAAGCTTACAAAATCATTTCATTTTTAATTCTTTTTGTCTACAAGTTGATTAATGAAAGCTTTAAAAATAACAGAGAAAATTGTCCGAGAAAATGCTTTTAAACACAAGAAAAAGAAACCCGGCTTAAATTTAACCTCGGGTTAAGCGCTAATTGGCCTTCGAACAACTGGGCCCAGGTTTTCTGTTAGTTGTTTGTTTCCTGATCCAAACAGGATTAAGTGAACCTTTTTTTGTGATACTGTTAATGTACTAATGCTAAATCAATACTTCCCTTTATTTGTTAAGCCCCTCCCCCACCACCCACATGTCCCTGAAAACCTATAAACTATTCCCTTCAGACCTTGCTCCACCTGGCTGTAAAGTTTAAGTTGGCAGCAACGACACAATTAATTTGCATTTTACTAATAATATTTCTACTTTCCGTCAAAAGGTACCGTAACCGTAACCCCTTAAAAGACGAACAAGCTCAATGTCCTTTGAGTGCCAGCAGTGCGGAAAGTATTTTAAGCAACCAGCAAACCTAAGGGTTCATGAAAGAGTTCGCTCTGAGGAAAAGCCTTATGAATGTAAACAATGTGGCAAGTGTTTTAGCCGACCAGACAAACTAACGACTCATGAAAAAGTTCACACTGGTGAGAAACCGTACAATTGTAAACAGTGTGGCAAGTGTTTTAGCGAAGCAGGAAACCTAAGGATTCATGAAAGAACTCACACTGGGGAAAAGCCATACGATTGTAAACAGTGTGGCAAATGTTTTATTCAAGCTGGCAATCTAAGGATTCACGAAAGAGCTCACACTAGGGAAAAGCCTTATGAATGTAAAAAGTGTGGAAAGTGCTTTAGCCAAGCAGGAAAGCCAAGGATTCATGAAAGAGTTCACTCTGGGGAAAAGCCTTTTGAATGTAAACAGTGTGGCAAGTGTTTTAGAAATGCAAGCAATCTAAGGATTCATGAAAGAGTTCACACTGGGGAAAAGCCTTATGAATGTAAACAATGTGGCAAGTGTTTTAGCCGACGAGACAAACTAAGGACTCATGAAAGAGTTCACACTGGTGAGAAACCTTACAATTGTAAACAGTGTGGCAAGTGCTTTAGCGAAGCAGGAAACCTAAGGATTCATGAAAGAATTCACACTGGGGAAAAGCCGTACGAATGTAAACAGTGTGGCAAATCTTTTATTCAAGCAGGCAATCTAAGGATTCATGAAAGAGTTCACACTAGGGAAAAGCCTTATGAATGTAAAAAGTGTGGAGAGTGCTTTAGCCAAACAGGAAAACTAAGGATTCATGAAAGAGTTCACTCTGGGGAAAAGCCTTTTGAATGTAAACAGTGTGGCAAGTGTTTTAGAAATGCAAGCAATCTAAGGATTCATGAAAGAGTTCACACTGGGGAAAAGCCTTATGAGTGTAAACAATGTGGCAAGTGTTTTAGCCGACGAGACAAACTAAGGACTCATGAAAGAGTTCACACTGGTGAGAAACCTTACAACTGTAAACAGTGTGGCAAGTGCTTTAGCGAAGCAGGAAACCTAAGGATTCATGAAAGAATTCACACTGGGGAAAAGCCGTACGAATGTAAACAGTGTGGCAAATCTTTTATTCAAGCAGGCAATCTAAGGATTCATGAAAGAGTTCACACTAGGGAAAAGCCTTATGAATGTAAAAAGTGTGGAGAGTACTTTAGCCAAGCAGGAAAGCTAAGGATTCATGAAAGAGTTCACACTGGTGAAAATCCTTACAAATGTAAACAGTGTGGCAAGTGCTTTAGCCAAGCAGGAGACTTAAGGAGACATGAAAGAGTTCACACTGGGGAAAAGCCTTACGAATGTAAACAGTGTGGCAAGTGTTTTACTGACGCAGGACACCTTAGGATACATAAAAGAGTTCACACTGGGGAAAAGCCTTACGAATGTAAACAGTGTGGCAAGTGTTTTAGCCAAGCAGGAAACCTAAGGATTCATGAACGAATTCACACTGGGGAAAAGCCTTACGAATGCAAACAGTGTGGCAAGTGTTTTAGAAATGCAGGAGACGTAAGGAGTCATGAAAGAGTTCAAACTGGAGAAAAACCTAACGAATGCAAACAGTGTGCCAAGTTTTTTAGCGGGGCAAATAACCCGAGGAAGCATGAAAGAATCCGCACTCTATTTAAGTCGCATAAATCTTCACAGAAAATTGCAAGTCTGTGTAATCATTCGCAATCATGTAAACGGAGGAGAGTAGGAAGTGAAAACGTTGATGTTAGGGACAGAGGCTTTACAAGCAACGTGGGATCACACGGAGAGACTAGGAACGGTGGAGTAGGAGTAGTACAATCGGTTTTTATTGAGAAACACAGCTGCTGGATTTGTCAAGAGGAGATGAGTAGTGAGGCTCTTCTTCTTCAACATTATGAAAATCATATGACCTATGTTTGTGAAGATGATTTTTGAAGTTAAAAACCCTTTCGGTTCTTTTGAGGGTTTCTTCTTTTGATTTCGTTTCGGTTTTTGGACAACATTTTTGAGGTTTATAAATGGCTTCGGAGACCCATATGACGTATGAAAACGTTGATATTCAGAGCCACAGGCTTTACAAGCAACCTGGGAACTCAGAGAAAGACTAGAACATAAATGTAGCAGTTGTGCCATCAGTCATTACTGAGAAACACAGCTAATGGATCTGTCAAGAGAAGATGAGTAGTGAGGCTCGACTTTTTATAAAAATCATTTGACCTATGTTTGTGAAGATGATTTTTTAAGTTTAAAAACCCTTTCGGTCCTTTTGTGGGTTTCTTCTTTTGATTTCGTTCAATGTTTGGAGAAAATTTTTGAGGTTTATAAATGGCTTTGGAGAATTTTCTTTGGTGGTAAACGACCTTCTCTATAAAGTCGCACAGTATAAAGAAGGCCTTACTACTATCTAAACTTGACTGCTACGGTATAGCCGCCCCCGAAGGAGACAGGTTCAGGTCATTCCCTAGTAGTCGTACACTGTTCAATAAACGGCTGTAAGTCGGGTAAGAGATTTGTCACAGGTGGTGTGCCCCAGGGGACCATTTTAGCCCCTTATTAATTTTTTTACATAAATGACTTTCTCTCATCCAAGAATGTGAGCCGGCGATGCAGGTATTACTAAAGCTTAATTTTCAACAAGCTCATGCTAATATGAAAAAACTAAGTTTTTCGTTACATTTGCTTCAAGAAGAGACCATCTAACGTATCGGAGAAACCAAGTATTGTCATCGATGACGCTCCGATCAAACAGGTTTTGGTTTTTAAATCCCTTGGGGTAAGAAATAACCAGTATCTGAATTGGGGTGACCATATTCAGATGGCTTCTAAAAAAGGTTGCTTCTGACATTCGTGCAATTAAGCGCGTCAGGGACGTTTTGGCCATGCTGCTTTCTTCAGTGTACAAGAGTAAATACCGTTAAAAAGTTTATTAAATCAGCTCACCCGCCCGATTGCATACTCGCGCGCTTGTCACATGTGATAGCGCGTGCCGGCGCGCGAGTATGCAAAAAACGAGTGATTCATGTGAAACTTAAGTATTGAGTAAGGCCACTGGGACCCACAGTTCCATAATTGAAAATCGACCTCATCTCCTGCTTCTTACGGTATTCCTGGTTGGCTAGGCCTGCCTTCAATACAGCAACCTTCATGTTCTCCAGTGTATGATTGGTTTGGTCGAAGTGGGCAGGTACAGGAAGGTCATTCCTTCCGTTGATGATATCTCTGGGGCGTTCTCTAAAGCGGTCCGCCAACCGGCGTCCAATCTCGCCAATGTACACTGTCGATGGACATTTTAACTTAACAAAGAGTATATTTTACCTCATTATTATTATTGCTTCTGTGTCTAGCACCGTTTTGGAGCGCGCGATGCGGATAAGCTTGAAGCGCTTAATAAAGAAATACTTAGATTTATACTTGGAGACTACTCATCTCCGTACACCACTCTTCTTACATAAGCCAACTGTACTTCGTTGTGTAACAAGCGCGTTCAGAATTTTCTCGTATTGTTATATAAGAGTTTGTTTTAAAATCCTTTTCCTGCTTATATGAATAATAGGTTTTCACTCCGGTCCTCTTCCTATGATCTTCGTGGCAAGTACATCCTTTCACTTAGTAGGCCTAACATAACTGCCTATAGTCTTAACTCCTTTTCTTTCTTTTCATCTAACCAGTGGAATGCACTACTTGACTTTTTTCGCACTAGTTTTATTTGAAGACTTTAAGACTGAAATACACAGGATTTTGCCTTTTGGTTGTATATACTTGTTAATATTAGTTTTTTTATGTGTTTTATTAATATTAATATTATTATTATTATTATTATTATTATTATTATTATTGTTATTATTAATATTATTATTCGTTATTCAGTATTTATTGTATTTTTATGTGGTATCAGCTCGGAAGATATTAGGGACCTTAAGCAAGGACGAGGACGACGGCAGTGAAAACGACTGTAAAAAAGTCAAAATATAAAATATTTATACTCACAGCATTTCAAAATATATTCAAGGAATCCTAGTTCTTCATTACCAGAAAACAAGAATATTCTCTCCTTTCCCATTCCATGACTTACAAGGTAAGCTGAACCTCATCATATGTGGAATAGCTTTCTTTGCTTATTTTTTATTAACTCGTATGTATAATTACCGTAAATCCTCTATTAAGTCCCCCCGGGGGCTTATTTATTTCAAGCCCATTTCAGGGGGGGGGGGGGCTTATTTGAGAAAGGGCGGGGTTTCAATTTTAGATAAGACGATGATATCAGTTCTCCCTAAATAACCAGAAAACAAAGTTGAAAAGCCCAACTACAATATGTACAAGGTCGGAGGTCATGCAGCCGAGGATCAGAATCAACTCCGAACTTCTAGTTGGTAAATAAACCATCCCGGATAAGTAGACACAAAGTTTTACAATCGTGATTGCTTAATACAGTCTATCATTTGTTAGTGAAGAATAATAAGGGGAGGGAGGGGGCTTGATAGAGAGGGGGCTTATTAACTTTCTTTCCCTGAAGAGGGGGAACTTATTGGAGGGAAGGGGCTTATTTGAGAGGGGGCGCTTATATGATAGAGGATTTACGGTATAGCCACTCCTGGTATAGCAAATAGAAGTAACAGAACTCTTTTGAAATATTGCACCTTTTGACTTGGTAGAGCACACGTCTTTTCCCCTAGGGAGGGGCTTGGTAACTTTTTGTTAAACAATCTTGGTTTTGGATAGGGGGGATTTGCAAACGTTGTTGTGTGTATGACCGGGGGTTCCCCGGGGTCATCCCCCCGGGATGGCCGCTGATAAGTGCATAATTAATAATTCAAGAAAATAAGTCATCTGTCATCTCATAAGTCACTAAATCTGCATTCTAACAAGGGTCGAACTAAAGAACAATGAAGTTGCTTTCTGTATACATCTGTGTTGATATATTCAGAGGCAGTTTTAGGTATAATTGATTTACCCATCTTAGTTCCTTTAAGTGCGAACAAATGGGGATTAGCAGCCTGCGTAGCAGGCGCTTGGAAGTAGTGGGCACAAGAAAAAACGCGCGCGGGAGAAGGAGACACGCGAAGGAGACACGCGAGGGCGTGTCTCCCTGGCGCGCGCCCGTTCTCTCTGTCGCCAACTACTTCCAAGCGCCTCAACCTCAATACGCAGGCTAGGGGATTAGACCCGAGTTCGGTTCTTATCCACCGTCTATTTTGGCTGATTTTGATGTGGGAGTTTCGTTCTGTCTATGAGCGGGTTAACCTTATTTAGTATGAAAAAGACCAATCTTAATCTTGAATTGCAATCCAAATAGATTACATCACCAGCTTAACATTACTTTAAGTGAACCTGACAATCAGTCCATTTTCACTGAATAGATCACCATTTTGAGGGACACGAAAAGAGGGGAAACACCAGAAGTCAAGTTGGATCAGCTTACAGAGCCAGATATGCATGCGTTATTATCAGTTACTGACTAAGCTTTATTTCGTTCACATTGGTAGCTGGGGGCCATTTTAGATTTAAAGATGGAAATCAGTCGATCAGGTAATACCATCCCACCCTTCCCCAATCACGTTGTTGAATGTCGCGGCAGGGGTTACTTGGACGTGCAGTCGACAAAACTAACATTAAATCTAAACCCACTACTGTTTCTGAACACTTTCTCTCTCACTCTAACCATTCTTATACTGACATTCAGTTAATCCCACTAGAGAAAATTCATCCTTCACGTGACTCAGTTCGTAAGGCCAGGGAGTCGCATTTGATAGATAAGGCCATGACCCTTGAACCTCATGGCCTAAACCGCCGTGACGAATTATTGTAATCCATCTCCTCAGTATTTTTCCTTTCCAGTTTTTGTGTTTTACGTCATTTCTGCCTCTCCCTTTTAAACAATTTTTATTGCGACATTCTCCATCTATATAATATTGTGATTGCTACATAAGTTTTGTAACATCTGTAAACCTAAAGAAGGCTGGTATGGCCAGCCGAAATATTGTTATAAAAAACAATACACGTTGTTTTAAATCAGCATTGCAGTAGTCTTTGGACGTTCTTGGTTACTTGGGTCAATTTTTGCTGGATATGTGCCGCTGGCCTCTCATAGGCCCTACCCCATTATAGTCTATTTTGTGGCCAATTATAGACCCCACCTTAGTCACTTTAGGCAAATATCTAATTTTCGCGACCCCAACTTAGTCACTTTCTATTTTTATGAATTGACCTATTTTTTAGATTGAATGAAGAACACTTCACTTCTCAACTACAGTACAAACATTCTGGTACGTTTGCTAACCGTAAATGTGAAGAACTCTCTTACCCCCAAAACCCGAAGATGTGCGACCCCATTATAGTCAATCCAGCTGTGAAAATGCGACCTTATCCTTACTAAACAACAAACAAAAATATAAACCTTTGGTTCCCCGGACGATATCTGATAATCAACCCAGACGCCACACAACACCCCGCCTCTTCCCCAGCCCAAAGGGTTTTTGCACTCTCCCCAGGTTTCTCTCACTATGTAAAGCAGTCTGTAAAGCAACATTTTATCTTTTCGCTCTGTCTTTCGATCTTGGTTTTCTCTTCCCTCGTGTGATTTGATCAGAGTGTGAAAAGTGGCGAGGTCTTGTTGCCAAAGGTAAGACAGGATTTTAATAAATTATGGATACCTTCAGTTGTGAAAGTCAAATGATAGTGGCTATTAAAGGCAAGCCACTGATATACAGACACAGCTCAGACGTTCTGTTACACAGGACGTAACATGTCGATAATTCCGATAGTCGATAAAAATCGATCTTTGTCAATAAAAGTCGATCACAAAATTTCTTGTGATTATCGATTTTGATCGACTTTTGGTGTTAGAGTTCGATTTCAATCGACTTTTATCGAAAAGTATCGAAAGATAAAAAACGATCATATGTAGAGCTATGTACGTTTCAATGTTTTATTTTGCACTGTACCTAGAGCTGAGTAGAGAGCTACAACAAAGCGAATTTATTATTCTTAGTAGCCTCTGTTATCTTCCCAGTAAAAGCTCCAATATGAAACAACTCACCCCAACTCATCACCGAAATTATTTAGAGGTCGAACACAAAAGTACCGGGAGAAGTACTCCATTTGCTCCTCGTCATTCAAAGGAGAAAAGCAAAGCAGGGCCTGTACAAGCCTGGACAATACAGTGGTAGATCGAGCGAACAACAATAACGAGCAATAATTGAATAAAAGCTAATTACATCTGAGCACTTTGTCTGCATTTTGTTCTTTACTTATCGTAGCATTTTCCCGCTGTCTCAGGGCCCTTTCAAAGATACATACATAAGGTGTGTACCGGTGCTGACCAAAACAATCGCGGCGCAAGAGCGGAAAAAGTTGCGAGGCGACAGGCGATATTGAACGCGAGTGGTGCAAACCAAGGCAAATTTCTTCAGATTTCTTGAGGTAAGCATTCGGTTGCGGATTGAAGAAGGTAACATCTGTTTTTTTCAGGTTTTAATGCAACTTTATTCAGCTTTATTGCCATTATCAACGCCGTACAACTTTCTACACTCACGATGCTTATACAAAGTATCTCCGTTCGCTTGACATGTTGATGTCGATAGAAATCGATAAAAGTCGATACAAATCGATAGCCAGTCTCGAGAACTTTGTGATTATCGACTTTTATCGACAAATTAAACTAATAAATCGACAATTATGGACAATTATCGAGCACTATCGACTTATTCACTAGCTTTCCGATGATCGATTTCGATCGACATGTTACGTCCTGTGTTACAAGTCTTCACATTCCATGGCCAATTTATTCACATACGAAATTACAAACCAACAGAGGCCACTATAAAACTGAGGTTACCTAAATTTTAAGCGAGGAGAATCCCTGAAAAAGTTACTACAATGAAAAGGATTTATCTGTGTTACGAGGATTATATATTATGTAAATACGTTTGTAAAGTGAAATTCTAATTTTCTTGCTTGTGGAGAAAGTGCGTTCTAATTGTTTTCCTGAATGAATTGAATGTCTGAATTTCTTTAATAGATTTTGGTAAGTTATACCAACCCTTTGTATTTTATCTAGTGTTTTTGGTAGTTTTCGTGCTTGGATTTTGTGAACATTAGTGATGATCTTTTGTTATGATTGATGAACATCTTTGTTCATGCAGACAAAAGAAATCATTGATAGATGATAGTAGATTCCTGGGGGGGGTACTCCTATACCTGCCAACTTTTTCTGAGATATAAGCATGAGATTTTTATCCTGGGAGTGCTGGGATTTTTGAAGACGACACGATCATTTCCGAAGATTTCCGAAGTCTGCCGAACTCTGCCAAAGGTGAGCTCGCTCCCAGTGCTTTTCACTTCAAAAATCAGAGATCGCGAGGAAGGTATTGTCATTTATTCAGTTTACACATGGTTTTCGTTCCTCACATGGGTCTGAGTTAACATATTTTTGGAAATTGTGTCAAGCAAGACGGTAACAACTGACATTTTTCAATCAGGCGTGAGAAATTGGCCCGCAAGCGTGAGCCGGCGTGAGATCGAAGTTTTCAACCCGCAGGCGTGAGACTCACGCCTAAGGTGTAAGAGTTGGCAGGTATATACTCCCATACATTACCTCTACGGGTATGTGCCGCCCAAAGGGGTCGTGATTTTGAAGCTCCTGATTTAGAACAGGGTATCCATTTCAGAGGTGTTTTCTAGAACGGGGTATAATATTTTGAACGCACGAAAACTCTACTTTTGTAAGCAGCCATTTGAAATTATTCAAGGACAGATTGCTTTTAAAAATACGGTTCAATGCGTTAACAAGCAAACCGTTTTACTCTTGTTGCACCTTAGAACGGAGTATAAAAAATTGGACCATTTCTAGAACGGGGTATCAGTTTTAGGGCAAATTTTAGAACAGAGTATAAAAATTGGCCCATTTCTAGAATGGAGTATCAATTTTAGGGGAAATTTTTTTTAGAACGGGTTGCCAATTTGGGGTCCTGGGCGGCACATACCCACCCAAAAAATACCCAAGTGCCCCCCCCCCCAGGGGAGTAGATTGTTATTGAAGTATCGAAACATGAACAAAGCAATGGCTTCATTGTTTATATCATCTAAAGGTGAAATCAATAGTTCTTTGAAGAGAGGACCAGTATATTCTTTGAATTTTGGAAAAGTATTGATCCTTATAATTTTCTTTTTTGTTTTTTGCTTTGAATATCAATAATTAAGGCTTTATTACATCAATGGACAATTCGTAAACCTTTAATTCTTGCAAAAAGTGAAATATGATTTTCAACTGGCAAACAACGAAATTAAGGTGCAGAAATGTCTAGGCAATAAGTTAATGGTTCATCTATTAAAGCTGTTCTTTAACAGTGATTGTTGAGATCACCATTTGTTATTGTTTGTTCGTGTTCAATCAATTTTCAATCACACTTTATTCCATACTTTATTGGGCAACATCAAACTAACTAGAATATACATTCATAATTTTGAAAATGTGATAAAAAGGAAATGATTAATACCAAAAAGGGAAATGCACAAACAGCAAATTTAGACCCATGCAAAGTGCCCCCCCCCCCCCCCTAGTCTGCTACACAGCCGTTTTTAGTGTCGTCACGCAACGTTCCTCCCCACAAACAATTTGTTCAACTAGTAGTAATTATTAATAACCTTTTTTGACTTCTAATCAGTATATTTGTGGGGAATATGATAGATGCACGCTTCCTTTAATGGCTTCAAAACATCAAAGTATTCCACTAAAATCCGTGCCGTTAAAATCACGTAATTGGACCTTTGCCATTGCTGGTCTTCAATAGTTGGTAAAAACTGCAGGTTTGACAACTCCTGAAGATTAGCTTTTGGTTGTTTGGAGTCGAGGAGTGCTCCAGACACCCTGTTCTCAATCATTTGGTGGTCACCCAACAAAAGTCATGGTTTTGCGATTGCATTGTCATACTCTTTCGCTGTAGCTGGAAGTCCAGATTGTCAAACGAAATAACAAATCCAGGGTGTGCAGCTTTCTTGAATTCACACTCCTCCATCCTGACTTTAGTTTGTTCTTGGCGGCACACTGCTGTGCATGTTTGAATATTTTTGTGCTTCTCTTGAATCTCTATCGCTTTGGAGTTTTCTTGAGAAATTGTGTCCCTTGCTTTCAAAAGGAGGGCATCATGATCACCCCCAAGTTTGTCCAAGGTGTAAAGAATCTGACTGTTTGAATTTATCACCTTCAGTCTGTTGAGCCTACCGAGGGTTGCCTGTGACACAAAGAACGACCTATGTTAGAAATTTCATAATACATTGTAAATAGATCTCTTTAATATGAAGATTTTTTTTTAGTTTCATGATTAATAGCATCTTTTAAAATAAAAATTTCTTAAATATACCACGATTATTTTTATCGTTCAGAGAATAAAGCAGTTTTATGACTTTATTACAAGTGTGTATTGTTTTATCAAATACAGATTGACCTTAAATAATAAATGTCCTGTAATTTAGCGTGAACAATTTCAGATACGTATGACACGAAATAAAAAGTATCAAAAGTAAAATAAGCTCAAGATCAATAAAACGAATCGCACCTCAAGAGACTTGCTTTTCAGGAGAATACCTATCACAGATGCAGCAGCACTTATGTCCTTGTTTCGCTGTTTCAACAGAATAGATCCGGCGATAGCCAAGCTTCCAAACCAGCCGAAAGATTTTGTTCTTTTGTTGACAGCCGAAGTGAGAAGGAATGAATAAAAAATGGGAGCTCGTTCATGCCACTCATCACAAGCTAACTGTAGGTCAAACTTCTCCAAATCTTCCTTTTCAATTTTCCTTAAAATTGATGGCTTTCTTGTTGAACATAATTCGGCAACTTCTTTGTTGACAATCTTCAACACCTTTTCCACAATACGCTTTCGCACTGAACGGCAGTTCATAACAGCTCCCGCAATTTGTGACGGAATGCCGTGTGCTAAGCCTTTTCCAATGGACTGATATGAACCAGTTAGAGATTTGTTTACATTTTTACTGGGATACTGAATTTTTAGTTGCACTTGACTCTGTTCTTGGACGCCGGATGATCTTGGAGTTGAAGTTACTCCGGGAAGAAATGCATGTGCACTGTGCACTTCGAGGACTTGCCATATTTTGATTTGGGAAAGCACTCAACAGAAGACTCGGTTGACTTTGAATTGGGGATAAAAAACCAGGAAGGTAAGCAGGCACAGGCTGTTTCCATGAAGAAAAATCCTGATAACTCGAATTAGCAGAAGAAGTGCAAGTGGTAGCTTCGCCTGTGGCAAACTGAAGTGATTTGGATACTTTCTGTCGACCTAAACTTTCCTGTGTCCGCGAAATATCGCGGACCTGGTCCTGACGGTTTCCTTCAGGAATGTTGCCGTGTAAGTCTTCTGAAGCCCATTGAAGGCGCTTTGTTCTCAGTACATCCCTTTTTTTGAAGGCTTCTTCAATTTTTTGGCGAATTTCATTCAGTTTTTTCAGAAGATTGCTGAAACTTGGTCAATCGTTTGTAGCAACTCTTGCAAACAAATATCTTGCCGCTGTTTGCGAAACAGCTCACATCCACATTAAGGGACGATTTAATAATACCTTGCAAGTCGATCGAACTTTTACCAAAAATATAAATTTTCTCTGCATTTGCTGACAGCGAAGAGCAAGTAAAGCATTTCGAATCACTGTCGACAATTTTCTTAGGGGTTCCGCCGTCCATGACTTGCTGGAAAGCATGTTCATATCCTCGCACCCGGAATCGCTTGGCTTTACCCGCAAAAACTGACGTCACAGTCAATTTCTAGATACGTGATTGGTTTGTTCGTTAGACCGCAGATACAAAGGGAAAGGAATGTGGTTTGGTTTTCAGCAGCCGTTTGTGGGGAGGAGCGTTGCATGACCACACTAAAAACGGCTGTGTAGCAACCACCCCCCCCCCTCCCCACCAAGGGTAATAAACATATTTGAAGCATATACAAGAAAAATACTAATTGACATAAAAAATCTAATTACAGAAGAAAAAGAAATCAAAATTGTAGTCAAAAATCTAGTTGTAGAACATCTAACAGTAGTAAACTGTAGTCTACATGTAATTGTCAGGGTGCAAAGAAAGTCATTTTTAAAGGTTGCCACACTACTGTTGGGAAATTTATAGCATATACATCTTAAAAAGGAAAGAAAGCAAAAACAAATATGTTGAAACTAAATGTCATATGCCTTTTGAAAAAGAAACATTTTCAATTTAGATTTAAAAAGATTAACATCAGAACAAACTCGAATTTCAAAGAGGAGCTTGTTCCATAGTCGGGGGGCAGCAACAGAAAATGCTCGCTGGCCATAAGTTTTCATGTTAAAATTTGGTTCTTCAAGGTGTAAGTGATCCCTTTATGACCGTAATATCCTTGATTGATGGTAAAATTTTAAAATATCTTCAACATAACGGGGACCAGAGTCATTTAATGTTTTAAATTTATTAAATTTATTTTAAAAACGGTTCTCTCCTCAGCAGCAAGCCTGTGAAGATCTCTTAGAGTCTCGGTGATGTGATCTCGTTTTTTGAGACAGGCTATAATTCGAGCAGCCGCATTTTGAACCGACTACAACTTAACCATGTCCCGTTTTTGGGCACCAAAAAGAAGAGAATTACAAAAGTCCAACTTCTAGGTAACAAAACTGTGAATTAGAATTTAGAAATATTTCGTATAGCCCCAGGCTTTATTGGACACTACTTTCTTTGCATGCTGAATTGTAGAGAAATCTTATTGTAGTAAAAACATCTAGTTTTTGCCAAAAAACCAATCTGTTTTAGTGACATTGACTTAGCTGTCCTCTACTCTGAATGAATTAATTAATCAGAATGACTCAGTCAGCTTTAGAACACAGACTTTTTACAAGATTATCTGAACAAAGTTTAGTTCATCTTAGCCCATGAAAGGAATGAAACATAAAGATTATCTGAACTGCAAAAATACAAATTTTACCGGTGCGATCATATCTTCATTTAAAAATTTGTATTTTCTTATTTCAGATCATCTATATCTGTGTGATTTTGCTAAAAGGTGCCCGCTAAGTTTTTGTTTGAACATGGGCATTGCCTATGTTCAAGACAGGGTAGCCGGAAAAAAAGCAGCGGGTTGCAGTCTTGCTAGTTGTCAGCAGAGAGCCCAGGCCCAGACCTATTTGTGGGTGG
Source organism: Porites lutea (assembly GCF_958299795.1). Lineage (NCBI taxonomy): Eukaryota > Metazoa > Cnidaria > Anthozoa > Scleractinia > Poritidae > Porites > Porites lutea. Next base: position 40,162,860 of record NC_133203.1, read on the forward strand.
GTGGCTGAGTTGTTTTGTGTGAAAACCATTGGTGTAGGGAGGGGAGATTTTGTCACTTTGATTAGAGTTTGATGTCAGAAAACAGTGCCAAGTCAGAGAATTTTTCCACTGGGCTAGGCCAGCCAAATCAGTGCTGTGACTCATAATCATAACACTACTAGGAGAGCTTGGGGGAAGTGATTGACTAGTCATAAGCTTCATGGGTGGGGAGGGTGAGTAGTTGCTCCTTGGACTTGGCTGACATAGAGACTCAGTACAGCAACCTTGTATAAAATCCACACAGATATGTTTCATTCCTTTCATGGGTTAAGGTGATGAACTCAACAAATTGACCTCCCCCAATGTATGGGTCTTCATAGCACAAATGGTAGAGCACTGTAGCCCTAACGCAGGGGCCATGGGTGTGAATTCCATTGAGGTCTCGAACTTTTTGCAGATTTATTTGCAATTACTGAAGTAACAATACAATACAATACTTCATTGACATCTCCCCATGTGGGTTTTTCAGTTGCACTAATTAACAGATAAAAGTTAAAAACTACACTGTATATTAATAAATTATATTAAAGATGATAATTAATTTAAGTAATTAAAACTAGCTAATAGTGGCAACAGGATAACCCATCGTAACTCATCATGGAAAGTCTTTCATAAGATGTTTTCTTTAATTGCACTTAAAATTATTTAAACATTTGCTAAGTTTAATTTCAGATGGTAAATTATTCCATATATTAACAAATACAGTTCTATAAGAAAAGGACCTCTGCCCTGTTTTAGTTTTGAATATTTGAATATTCAAGTTCTGGGAACTTCTAGTCTTCCGCCTACTTACATTGCCTCTAAAAATAAATTTATCACCTAAATATTCTGGGGCCATGCCCTTCATACACTTAAATGCCATAACAGCTTCTTTGAAGAATAAATTGGTTTTTACTGCTAGCCACCTTAGGTTCAGCAAGCACTGGAGTCACATGATCATATTTCTTAGTGTTACTCTTCATGTATCATTCCTTTCACTGGTTAAGATGAACTCAACAAGTTAGCCTGCTCCCAATGTATCGCTCTCCATAGCGTAAATAGTGGAGCACTGCAGCGTTAACACACAGGCCATGGATGCAAATCCTGTTGAAGTCCCTCTTTTTTTTCAGGTTTATTTGCAATTGCTCATATTGGAATTACCCCTGCAACAATCATATCTTTAGTTAATTAAAAAATGATTTTTTTGTTTTAAAGTTGGATATGTAGAAGGCTCTGTATTGAAAAAACATACTTTTGAGTAGAGTGATACCTCAGGGAATGCTTTGGTGTTTTCTTTATACTGGGAAGGAAACGTCATAATCAGGTGTCAAAAATCATTCACATGAATGGTGGAAATGTTTGGAGTACTCCAAGAAACTATACATATATTACCCAAATATTTCTGTAATTTTCTTATCAAAATTGGGAAAAATTTGTCAAAGTACAGGGGACTCTCAGATCCTAATACAAAAGGTCAGCAAAATATAAACTGACCCCTGTTGATAGATTCTCCATTTTGAAGGGGTCGTTTATTATTTTAGGCATGTAGTCAGCTGGTGCATGGTCTAGAATCACTTTATCAAGGGTGGGTGTCTTTTGAATTTTCTAATTTTCCACGTGTCCCATACTCCCTTAAAACTATTTGCATTTGTTACACACCTTAGTTACAACAGCTTGCCAGAAAATTTGTATTGCAAGTTTTCATAGCCATAGAACAAAATGATAATTGTTAATTTAACTAATAACGTTTTCCCTGCTTTCGAAAGGTACCCTAGACACCTTAAAAGAAGAACAAGCTCAGTGTCCCTTAAGTGCCAGCAGTGTGGCAATTGTTTTAGCCAAGCAGGACACCTAAGGATTCATGAAAACAGTGTGACAAGTGTTTTAGTGTAGCAGGACACCTAAAGAGACATCAAAGGGTTCACGTTGGAGAAAAGCCTTATGAATGTAAACAGTGTGGCAAGAATTTTAACCAAGCAAGAATCCTAATGAGACGTAAGAGAGTTCACACTGGGAAAAAGCGTTTTGAATGTAAGCAGTGCAGCAAATGTTTTAGCCGAGCAGAACTCCTAACAATTCATGAAAGAGTACACACTGGGGAAAAGCCTTATGAATGTAAGCAGTGTGGCAAGTGTTTTAGCCAAGCAGGAAACCTAAGGATTCATGAACGAATTCACACTGGGGAAAAGCCTTACGAATGTAAACAGTGTGGCAAGTGTTTTAGAAATGCAGGAGACGTAAGGAGACATGAAAGAGTTCACACTGGGGAAAAGCCTCACAAATGTAAACAGTGTGGCAAGTGTTTTGGCGAAGCAAAAGACCTACGGATTCATGAAAGAGTTCACACTGGGGAAAAGCCTTACGAATGTAAACAGTGTGGCAAGTGTTTTAGCCAAGCAGGACACCTTCGGATTCATGAAAGAGGTCACACTAAGGAAAAGCCTTATGAATGTAAACAGTGTAGCAAGCGTTTCAGTGACGCAGGAAACCTGAGGAAGCATGAAAGAGTTCACACTGGGAAAAAGCGTTTTGAATGTAAGCAGTGCAGCAAATGTTTTAGCCGAGCAGAACACCTAAGGAGACATGAAAGAGTTCACACTGGGGAAAAGCCTTACGAATGTAAACAGTGTGGCAAGTGTTTTGGCGAAGCAGGAAACCTAAGGGTTCATGAAAGAGTTCACACTGGGCGAAAGCCTTATGAATGTAAACAGTGTGGCAAGTGTTTTAGCCAAGCAGGAAACCTACGGATTCATGAAAGAGTTCACACTGGGGAAAAGCCTTATGAATGTAAAGAGTGTAGCAAGCGTTTCAGTGTCGCAGTAAACCTGAGGAGTCATGAAAGAGGTCACACTGGGGAAAAGCCTTATGAATGTGAACAGTGTGGCAAGTGTTTTAGCCAAGCAGGAAACCTACAGATTCATGAAAGAGTTCACACTGGGGAAAAGCCTTATGAATGTAAACAGTGTAGCAAGCATTTCAGTGAAGCAGGAAGCCTGAGGAAGCATGTGAGAATCCACACCCTGGTTGAGTCACGTAAATGTTTCCGGAAAAACAAAAGTCTGTCTAAACGTTTGGAATCATGCAAGCGGAAAAGAGTGGGAGGTAAAAACGTTAATGTCAGCAGGGCCATAAGTTTTACAAACAACCTTCAAATACAGAGGGAGACTGGAGACACTGATCTAGCAGATGCACAATTGGTCATCTTTGAGAATTACAGCTGCTGGATTTGTCAAGAGGAGATCAGTAGTGAGGCTCTTCTTCTTCAACATTATGAAAACCATATGATCTCTGTTTGTGAAGATGACTCTTAAGTTAATCAAAGCAAAAACTATAGGTCATTCTGTAGGCCCTAGGAGGAGGGGGTGTGTCAAATCAACTTGCACCTCCCCAGAGGCTGCAGAGGGTTGTTGACCAATGATTTCAAACAAAGTGAATAAGTGATACTTTGCCTACAATGTAATTGCAAAATCGGTTTGAATTTCTTGCAACAATTGAGCAGTTCTCAACATAGTAGTTCGCCACAAAATGGGCCGAAGAAACCAATTGTGAGAGAAAAGTTTGACAAAAATTGTTGTGTATTAAAAAATTCTTTGATTTATATTTTGTTGGATTTTTAGTAGAAATATGTTTTCCATAAACCATTATGTATTAGAAGTACAATATTTTTGGCAATGGATACACTACGACAATCCCTGAAAAATAAGAATCTATTAAGAACCGAATCAGCCTGAATTGTGAAAACCTACCCTAAAATATATAGCCTGCGAGCAATTTGGGTGAGCGAAGCAAGTCTCACGAAAACACGTGAGCAAGCGGCGAAGCTTGCTTCGCTTGCTCAAATAAGAGAGCGGCGAGGCTAACCTGTTCAGCCTGACCTTGAAAATTCTAGGTTCTCATATGTGGGTTTTTTACTGTATAACACCACTCCTGGAACTGTCACAAAAATTCTGAATGATTTAAAATGGCCAACACTCGAAAAAAGGAGAGAGTAATGACTGACGATGATGTTCAAAGTAGTTTCTGCTCTATCAGCTATGCAGTTTCCACCCTATACATTATAGGTGACAGAACACTAGGCAATTTCATCACCAATCACAAATCACAAACCACGACCTTCTAGACCTGCTGAAGTAAACTTTCATTTCCTAAAAGGTCCACTAAGATGGTTGATGGCAGTGCACATCAGCAAACGTCAGTTAGGTTGTGAACTTCAGAATTTGTGTGTTTAAGAAGAGCACATTTGACATAGCCAAAAGAAATCTATAACCATTATTTCAGATCTATTTTTGATATTGGTCTCAATTGTTGTAAATTTTTAAGAATAGTCTATGTTTAAGGTCTCGGTAAAGGAAAACGAGGTGCCCACAGAAAAAAATTCTAGTCGCGCGAGTATTTTTGCTACAAAGGCGAGTTATATATCAAATTAAAGCTTAATTGCTCTCGAACTCAGAGGTATCGAGTTTCCTGCTGAAGCTCCAGCCCTTTCGGGTTGTTAAATATTCACTTCCTTTTTATTGCTTATGATTGACAGATAAAAGACCTAAAAAAGGGTGTAAGGAAATTTGCATATGTCTCGTATTAGCGGAATTATTACATTTCAAACTAAAAAGTCGAATCTCGAGCGCGATTTACGCAAAGAAACTGACATAAAATGAGTTACAAAGGGAAATCGGAAAACTGAGGCCCGAAGGGTGAAAAAATGTTTTTTGGAGACCACCCCCACCCCCCATATCTAAGGGTCTGGATCCGGCACTGATGTCTGCTTTAATGTAACACTTTTTAGTCTACTCATGGCAGCCCAAATGTTGTTGAGTTGTTCAAAGCTGGGTTAAGATAACCCCGCGTTAGTGCGAGATTTTAATTCAGATATGAAGGCTTAAAAATCATTTCATTTTTAATTCTTTTTGCCTACAAGTTGATTAGTGAAAGCTTGAATTCTTTTTGTCTACAAGTTGATTATTGAAAGCTTTAAAAATAACAGAGAAAATTATCCGAGAAAATGCTTTTAAACGCAAGAAAAAGAAACCCGGCTTAAATTTAACCTCGGGTTAAGCGCTAATCGGCCTTCGAACAACTGGGCCCAGGTTTTTTCTTAGTTGTTTGTTTCCTGATCCAAACAGGATTAAGTGAACCGTAACTTTAGTCTGTTTATTCCTCTTTTTGGTGATACTGTTAATGTACTAATGCTAAATCAATACTTCCCTCTATTTGTTAAGCCCCTCCCCCACCACCCACATGTCCCTGAAAACCTATAAACTATTCCCTTCAGACCTTGCTCCACCTGGCTGTAAAGTTTAAGTTGGCAGCAACGAGACAATTGATGTGCATTTTACTAATAATATTTCTATTTTCTGTCAAAAGGTACCGTAACCATAACCCCTTAAAAGACGAACAAGCTCAATGTCCTTTGAGTGCCAGCAGTGCGGAAAGTATTTTAAGCGACCAGCAAACCTAAGGGTTGGACAACATTTTTGAGGTTTATAAATGGCTTCGGAGACCCATATGACGTATGAAAACGTTGATATTCAGGGCCACAGGCTTTACAAGCAACCTGGGAACACAGGGAAAGACTGGAAACATAATTGTAGCAGTTGTGCCATAAGTCATTACTGAGAAACACAGCTAATGGATTTGTCAAGGGAAGAGGAGTAGTGAGGCTCGACTTCTTCAACATTATGAAAATCATTTCACCTATGTTTTTAAAGATGATTCTTTAAGTTTAAAACCCTTTCGGTCCATTGAGGGTTCCTTCTTTTGATTTCGTTTCAATGTTTGGAGAAAATTTTTGAGGTTTATAAATGGCTTTGGAGAATTTTCGTTGTGGGTAAACGACCTTCTCTATAAAGTCGCACAGTATAAAGAACGCCTTACTACTATCTAAACTTGACTGCTACGGTATAGCCGCCCCCGAAGGAGACAGGTTCAGGTCATTCCCTAGTAGTCGTACACTGTTCAATAAACGGCTGTAAGTCGGGTAAGAGATTTGTCACAAGTGGTGTGCCCCAGGGGACCATTTTAGGCCCCTTATTTATTTTCGGACTTCCTCTCATCCGAGAATGTGAGCCGGCGATACAAGTATTACCTAAGCTTAATTGTCAAAAATTATTTGAATAAGGTCTATATTTGGCTTGTCGCTAACAAGCTCATGCTAATATGAAAAAACTGGGTTTCTCCTTATATTTGGCTCAAGAAGAGACTATCTAACGTATCGGAGAAACCAAGTATTGTCATCGGTGACGCTCCCAATAAACAGGTCTTGGTTTTCAAATCCCTTGGTGTAAAAAATAACCAGAATCTGAATTGGGGTGACCATATTCAGCTAACTTCTAAAAAAGGTTGCTTCTGACATTGGTGTAATTAAGCGCGTCAGGGACGTTTTTGCAATGCTGCCTTTTTCTCTGTAAAAAACTAAATACCGTTAAAAAGTTTGTTAAATCAGCTCCCGTGCATTGCATACTCGCGCGCGTGCCACAAGTGATAGCGCGCGGCGGCACGCGAGTATGCAAAAAGTGAGTAATTCACGTGAAATTAAAGGGTTGATTAAGGCCACTAGGACCCACAGTCCCATAATTGAAAATCAACCTCATCTCCAGCTTCTTACTGTATTCCTGGTTGGCTAGGCCTGCCTTCAATACAGCAACGTCCATGTCGTCGAAAATATTATTGGCTTGGTCGAAGTGGGTAGGTACAGGAAGGTCATTCCTCCCGTTGATGATATCTCTGGGGCGTTCTCTAAAGCGGTCCGCCAACCGGCGTCCAATCTCGGCAATGTACACTGTCCATGGACATTTTAACTTTACAAAGAGTATATTTTACCTCATTATTATTATTGCTTCTCTGTCTAGCACCGTTTTAGAGCGCGCGATGCGGATAAGCTTGAAGCGCTTAATAAAGAAATACTTAGATTTATACTTGGAGACTACTCATCTCCATACACCACTCTTCTTACAAAAGTCAACTGTACTTCGTTGTGTAACAAGCGCGTTCAGAATTTTCTCATACTGTTATATAAGAGTTTGTTTTACACTCTTTTTCCTGCTTATATGAAGAATATGTTTTCACTCCGGTCCTCCTCCTATGATCTTCGTTCGTGGCAAATACATTCTTTCTCTTAGTAGACCTAAAATAACTGCCTATAGTCTTAACTCCTTTTCTTACTTTTCAGCTAACCAGTGGAATGCACTACTTGACTTTTTTCGCACTAGTTTTATTTGAAGACTTTAAGACTGAAATACACAGGGTTTTGGCTTTATGAAGATTTTTTGGTTGTATATACTAGTAAATATTAGTTTCTTTTATGTGTTTTATTAATATTAATATTATTATTATTATTATTCGTTATTCAGTAGTTATTGTATTTTTATGTGGTATCAGCTCGAAGATAGTAGGGACCTTAAGCAAGGACGAGGACGACGGCAGTGAAAACGACGGTAAAAAAATAAAAATAGAAAATACTTATACTCAAAGCATTTCAAAATATATTCAAGGAATCCTAGTTCTTCATTACCAGAAAACAAGAATATTCTTTCCTTTCTCATTCCATGACTTACAAGGTAAGCTGAACCTCATCATGTGTGGAATTGCTTTCTTTGCTCATTTTTAATTATCTCTTATATGTATAATTACTGTGAATCTTCTATTAATTCCCCCCGGGGGAGTATTTATTTCAAGCCCATTTCAGGGGGGGGGGGGGGGTAATAGAGACGGGGGCTTATTTGTGAGAGGGGGTTTCAATTTTAGATAAGACGATGATATTAGTTCTCCATAAATAACCAGAATACAAAGTTGAAAAGCCCAAGTACAAGGTTGGAGGTCATGCATTCCGGATAAGTAGACACGAAGTTTTACAATCGTGACTGCTTAATAGTCTATCTTTTACTAGTGAAGAATAATTAGAGGAGGGGGGGGGGGCTTAATAGAGAGGGGGCTTATTAACTTTCTTTCCCTGAAGAGGGGGGACTTATTGCAGGGAGGGGGCTTATTTGAGAGGGGGCGCTTATATGATAGAGGATTTACGGTATAGCCACTCCTGGTATAGCAAATAGAGGTAATAGAACTCTTTTGAAATATTGCACCTTTTGACTTGGTAGTGCACACGTCTTTTCCCCCAGGGAGGGGCATTGGTAGCTTTTTGTTAAACAATCTTGGTTTTGGGTAGGGGGGATTTGCAAACGTTGTTGTGTGTATGACCGGGGGTTCGCCGGGGTCATCCCTCCGGGATGGCCGCTGATAAGTGCATACCAGGAGCCGTCCTGTGCATACTTGATAATTCAAGAAAACAAGTCATCTGTCATCTCATAAGTCACTAAATCTGCATTCTAACAAGGGTCGAACTAAAGAACAATGAAGTTGCTCTCTGTATACATCTGTGTTGATATATTCAGAGGCAGTTTTAAGTATAATTGATTTACCCATCTTAGTTCCTTTAAGTGCGAACAAATGGGGATTAGTAGCCTGCTTACCAGGCGCTTGGAAGTAGTGGGCACAAGAAAAAACGCGCGCGCGCGAAGAAGACACGCGACGGCGTGTCTCCCTGGCGGGCGCCCGTTCTCTCTTTCGCCTACTACTTCCAAGCGCCTGCAACGCAGGCTAGGGGATTAGACCCGAGTTCGGTTCTTATCCACCGTCTATTTTGGCTGATTTTGATGTGGGAGTTTCGTTCTGTCTATGAGCGGGTAAACCTTATTTAGTGTGAAGAAGACCAATCTTAATCTTGAACTGCAGGCGCTCCTGACACGGGGATCCAAATAGATTTCTTCACCAGTTTAACATTACTTTCAGTGAACCTGACAATCAGTCCATTGTCACAGAATTTATCACCATTTTGAAGGACACGAAAAGCGGGGAAACACCAAAAGTCAAGTTGGACCAGCTTACAGAGCCAGATATGCATGCGTTATTATCAATTACTGACTGAGTTTTATTTCGTTTTTATATTGGTAGCTGGGGGCCGCTTTAGATTTAAAGATGGAAATCAGTCGATCAGGCAATACCATCCCACCCTTCCCCAATCACGTTGCCAAATGTCCCGGAGGGGGCTACTTGGGTTAATTTTTGCTGGATATGTGCCAACCTCGTCCCCAGGGCTTTCCCTTAAAAAAAAAAGGCCCTGGGGACGAGGTTGGATATGTGCCGCTGGCCATAGGCCCTACCCTTAAGCCCTACCCCAACCCTACCCCATTATAGTCTATTTTGTGGCTAATTATAGACCCCATCTTAGTCACTTTGGGCAAATATGTAATTTTCGCGACCCCAACTTAGTCACTTTCTATTTTTATGAATTGACCTATTTTTTAGGTTGAATGAAGAACACTTTACTTTTCATCTACAGTACAAACATAAAATGTGAAGAACTGTCTTACCCCCCAAAATCCGAAGATGTGCGACCCCATTCTAGTAACTCTATTGAAAATGCGACCCCATTATAGTCAATCTAGCTGTGAAAATGCGACACCATCCAGCGGCACATCCCCATTAGCCTCTTATAAGGACGTACCCATCCCCAGAAGTACCCCCCGCGCTAAATGTCTGTCCCTAAGCAGTGCCTTTAGCAGTGCCTGAGGTCTGAGTGCCCAGTGCCTGAGGAGGAGAGGGTTAACAAAAGTAAATACACTTAAAGTACAGTTTTGAAACTACAGTAAACAACAAAACAAAATACAAACCTTTGGTCCCTCGGACGACCTCTGACAATCACCCCCGATGCCTCAAAACACCCCCCCCCCACCCCTCCCCCGCTTCTTCCCGAAGGGTTTTGCACTCTCCCCAGGTTTCTCTCACTATTCTTGCATTTTTATCCTTTCGCTCTGTCTTTCGATCTTGGTTTTCTCTTCCCTCGTGTGATTTGATCAGAGTGTGAAAAGTGGCGAGGTCTTGCTGCCAAAGGTAAGGCAGGATTTTAATAAATTATGGATACTTTCAGTTGTGAAAGTCAAATGATAGTGGCTAAGCAAGCCACTGACGAACAGACACAGCTGAAAGGGTCTTACTCAGACATCCTGTTTCAAGTCTTCACAGTCCATGGCCAATTTATTCACATACGAAATTTTGATGATATAAACCATGAAGCCATTGCTTTGCTCATATTTCGATACTTCAATATCAATCTACCATTATCTATCAATGGTTTCTTTCGTCAGAACAAAGATGTTCATTACTATAACAAAAGATCATCCATTAACGTTCACAGAACAGCTGACAAAATCCAAGCACGAACTAACTACCAAAAACATTCCATAAAATACAAAGGAGTTTCAATATGGAATAACTGACCAAAATCTATAAAAGAAATTAAGGCATTCAATTTATTGAGGAAAAAAGTTAAAACGCACTTTCTCCACGAGCAAGAAAATTAGAATTCCACTTTTCAAACGTATAAATGATTATTCTCAGAAAGTTCGCCGATTACTATAATCCTCGTAACATAGCTATATCCTTTTCATTGAAGTAAACTTGTTCAGGGACTCTCCTCGCTTAAAATTTCGGTAACCTCAGTTTTATAGTGGCCTCTATTGGTCTGTAAGGTGAATAGTTCTTTGAAGAGCGGACCAGTATGTTCTTTGAATTTTGAAAAGGTAATGATCCTTATAATTTTCTTTTGTAGCCTTCTTGTTTGTTCTAGTCTTGTTGTGTAATATAAGTGTTTCCCCATACAATGTTACCATAACTTAGGTATGGGTAGATAAGTGCATATAATATAGACCCTGCATAACAACGTGAGGTAAACAATGTCTTGCTTGACAAAGTATACCAGAAAGTTTTGCAATTTTGCTGCAAACATGACTTATATGATTTTTCCAGTTAAAATTTTTGTCTAATATGAACTCTTAAGAATCTGTCTGATTCTACCTCTTTGATACCTGAACAGTCTAAACTAATGTCAACTTGTTGCTTAATTTCTTTGTTTTTTGCTTTGAATATCAATAATTTAGTCTTTTTTACATTAAGGGACAATTTGTAAGCCTTTACTTCCTGCAAAAAGTAAAATATGATTTTCAACTGGTAAACAAAGAAATGTCCAGAAGTGACTAGACAATAAGTTACTGGTTCATCTATTAAAGCTGTTCTTTAACAGTGATTGTTGAGATCACCATTTGTTATTGTTTGTTTGTGTTCAATCACTTTTTGATCACACTTTATTCCATACTTCATTGGGCACTGACCATACTAACTAGATTAATATACATTCATGATTTTAAAAATGTGATAAAAAGGAAATGATTAATGCCCAAAACGGAAATGCACAAACAGCACATTTAGACCCATGTGAGGTGCCCCCCCCCCCCCCCCCTGCAAGGGAAATAAACATGATTGAAACATATACAAGAAATTGACATGAAAAATCTAATTTTAGTAGAAAAAGAAATCAAAATTGTAGTAAAAAATCTAGTTGTAGAACAATCTAACAGTAGTAAACTGTAGTCTACATGTAACTGTAGAGAAATCGTATTGTAGTAGAAACATCTAATTTATACCTAAGAAACAATCTTATTTGGTGACATTGACAGTGATGTGAGATGGACCATGAGCACAACAGGTACATATGGCTTGTCCTTAGGTTTCAGCTGGTCTCAGCAATTTAAGTGGCCTGGCAGTCACTGCTCCCTGTCCTAGCTGTCCTCTACTCTTACTGAAATAGTTAATCAGAATGAGTCAGTCAGCGTTAAAACATATACTTTCTTCAAGATGATCTGGACTGCGGAAATAGAATTTTTAAATGAAGATATGATCTTCGCAGGGGTAATTGTAATTTAAGCAATTGCAAATAAATCTGAACAACGTTTAGTTCATTTTAGCCCATGAAAGGAAATATGAAACATGAAGATGCTCTGAACTGCAAAAATACAAATTTTACCAGTGCGACGATCATATCTTCATTTAAAAATTTGTATTTCTGCATTTTAGATCATCTATATGTTTCATTCCTTTCACAGGTTAAGAAGATGAACTCAACAAATTGACCTCCCAAATGTATGGGTCTTCATAGCACAAATGGTAGAGCTTTGTAGCCCTAATGCAGAGGCCATGGGTGTGAATTCCATTAAAGTCTCAAACTTTTTTCAGATTTATTTCCAATTACTTAAATAACAATCACAATACAAAACAATACTTTATTGTCATCTCCCCATGTGTGGTTTTCAGTGACAATAATTAACAGATAAAAGTTAAAAACTACACAGTATATTAATAAAAATTTAAGATGATAATTAATTTAAGTAATTAAAACTAGCTAATAGTGGCAACAAGATAACCTATTGTAACTCATCTGACTCATCGTTAAAAGCCTTTCATAAGATGTTTTCTTTAATTGCTCTTAAAATTATTTAAACCATTTTCTAGGCTTAATTTCAGACGGTACATTTATTCATATATTAATGAATATGATTCTATAAGAAAAAGAACCTCTGCCCTGTTTTAGTTTTAGTAATGGAATATTCAAGCTCTGCGAATGTCTAGTCTTCAGCCTACTTACATTGCCTCTAATGAACATGCCCGTCATTCGCCTAAATGCCATAACGGCTTCTTTGAAGTATAAATTGGTTTTTACTGGTAGCCACCTTAGGTTCTTAAGTACTGGAGTCACATGATCATATTTGTTAGTGTTACTCTTCATGTATCATTCCTTTCACTGGTTAAGATGAACTCAACAATTAGGCCTGCTCCCAATGTATCAGTCTTCATAGCATAAATGGTAGAGCACTGCAGGCCATGGATGCAAATCCTGTTGAAGTCCCGAAAATTTTTTCAGGTTTATTTGCAATTGCTTAAATTCCAATTACCCCTGCAACAATCATATCTTAATTAAAAAAAGATTTGTTTGTTTTAAAGTTGGACATGTAGGAGGCTTTGTATTGATAAAACATACTTTTGAGTAGAGTGATACCTCAGGGAATGCTTTGCTTTATACAGGGAAGGGAACATCATAACAGGTGTCAAAAATCATTGAGATGAATGGTGGAAATGTTTGGAGTACTCCAAGAAACTATAGTGATATATTACAATAATTTTTCTGTAATTTCCTTATCAAAATTGGCAAAATTTGTCAAAGTACAGCAGACTCTCAGATCCTAATACAAAAGGTCAGCAAAATATAAACTGACCCCTGTTGATGGATTCTCCATTTTGAAGGGGTCGTTTATTATTTTAGGTCTGTAGTCAGCTGGTGCATGATCTGGAACCACTTTTTTAAGGGTGGGTGTCTTTTGAATTTTCTAATAATTTTCTGCATGTCCCATACTTCCGTTAAACTATTTGTTCCACACCTTAGTTACACCAGCTTGCCAGAAAATTTGTATTGCAAGTTTTCATAGCCATAGAACAAAATGATAATTCTTAATTTAATTAAGTTTTCCCTGCTTTCGAAAGGTACCCTAGACACCTTAAAAGAAGAACAAGCTCAGTGTCCCTTGAGTGCCAGCAGTGTGGCAATTGTTTTAGCCAAGTAGGACACCTAAGGATTCATGAAAACAGTGTGACAAGTGTTTTAGTGTAGCAGGACACCTAAAGAGACATCAAAGGGTTCATGCCGGAGAAAAGCCTTACGAATGTAAACAGTGTGGCAAGAATTTTAACCAACCAAGAATCCTAATGAGACGTAAAAGAGTTCACACTAGGGAAAAGCCTTATGAATGTAAAAAGTGTGGCAAGTGTTATAGCTGTGCAAGAAACCTAACAATTCACGAAAGAGTTCACATTGGGGAAAAGCCTTATGAATGTAAACAGTGTGGCAAGTGTTTTAGCCAAGCAGGACTCCTAAGGAGACATGAAAAAGTTCACACTGGGGAAAAGCCTTACGAACGTAAACAGTGTAGCAAGTGTTTTAGCCAAGCAGGAGAGCTACGGATTCATGGAAGAGTTCACACTGGGGAAAAGCCTTACGAATGTAAACAGTGTGGCAAGTGTTTTAGCCAAGCAGGAGACCTAAGGAGACATGAAAGAGTTCACACTGGGGAAAAGCCTTACGAATGTAAACAGTGTAGCAAGTGTTTTAGCCAAGCAGGAGACCTAAGGAGACATGAAAAAATTCACACTGGGGAAAAGCCTTACGAATGTAAACAGTGTAGCAAGTGTTTTAGCCAAGCAGGAGAGCTACGGATTCATGAAAGAGTTCACACTGGGGAAAAGCCTTACGAATGTAAACAGTGTGGCAAGTGTTTTAGAAATGTAGGAAACCTAAGAAAGCATGAAAGAGTTCACACTGGGGAAAAGCCTTACGAATGTAAACAGTGTGGCAAGTGTTTTAGAAATGTAGGAAACCTAAGAAAGCATGAAAGAGTTCACACTGGGGAAGAGCCTTACAAATGTAGACAGTGTGGGAAGCGTTTTAACCAAGCAAAAAACCTACAAATTCATGAAAGAGTTCACACAGGGGAAAAGCCTCATGAATGTAAACAATGTGGCAAGTGTTTCAGCCAAGCAGGAAACCTAAGGAGCCATGAAAGAGTTCACACTGGGGAAAAGCCTTACGAATGTAAACAGTGTGGCAAGTGTTTTAGCCAAGCAGGACACCGAAGGATTCATGAAAGAGTTCACACTGGGGAAAAGCTTCATGAATGTAAACAATGTGGCAAGTGTTTCAGCCAAGCAGAAAACCTAAGGAGCCATGAAAGAGTTCACACTGGGGAAAAGCCTTACGAATGTAAACAGTGTGGCAAGTGTTTTAGGCAAGCAGGAGACCTGAGGAAGCATGAGAGAATCCACACCTGTGTAACTGAGTCACGTAAATGTTCCCGGAAAAACAAAAGTCCGTCTAAACGTTTGGAATCTTGCAAGCGGAAGAGAGCAGGAGGTAAAAATGTTAATGTTAGGGCCATAGGTTTTACAAACAACCTTCAAACACAGAGGGAGACTGGAAACACTGATCCAGCAGATGCACAATTGGTCATCTTTGAGAATTACAGCTGCTGGATTTGTCAAGAGGAGATGAGTAGTGAGGCTCTTCTTCTTGAACATTATGAAAACCATATGACCTATGTTTGTGAAGATGACTCAAGTCAATCAAAGTAAAAACTATAGGTAATTCTGTAGGCCCTAGGAGGAGGGGATGTGTCAAATCAACTTGCACCTCCCCAGAGGCTGCAGAGGGTTGTTGACCAATGATTTCAAAGAAAGTGAATTAGTGATACTTTGCCTACAATGTAATTGCAAAATTGGTTTGAATTTTTTGCGACAGTTGAGGAGTTCTCAACCTAGTTCGCCACAAAATGGGCCGAAGAAAGCAATTGTGAGAGAAACGTTTTACGAAAGTTGTTGTGTATAAAAAATTCTTTGATATATATTTGTTTGGATTTTTACTAGAAATATGTTTTCCATAAACCATTATGTATTAAAAGTACAATATTTCTGCCAATGGTTACACTAAAACAACCCCTAAAAAATAAGAATCAATTAAGAACCTAATCAGCCTGAATTGTGAAAACATACCCTAAAATATAAGAACCTGTTCACCCTGACCTTAAGAATTCTAGGTTCTCATATGTGGGTTTTTACTGTATAGCACCACTCCTGGAGCTGTCACGACAAAACTTCTGAATGATTTGAGATGGCCAACACTCGAAAAAAGAAGGAGAGTGGAATGACTGACCATGATGTTCAAAGTAGTTTCTCCTCTATCAGCTGTACGGTTTCCACCCTATACATTATAGGTGACAAAGCACTAGGCAATTTCATCACCAATCACAAATCACAAGCCACGGCCTTCTAGACCTACTGAAGTAAACTTTCATTTTCTAAAAGGTCCACTAAGATGGTTGATGGCACTGCACATCAGCAAACGTCAGTTGGCTTGTGAACTTCAGAATTCGTGTGTTTAAGAAGAGCACATTTGACATGGCCAATACAAATCTATAACCATTATTTCAGATCTATTTTTGATATTGGTCTCAATTGTTGTAAATTTTTAAGAATAGTCCATGTTTAAAACAGCTAGAAACAGAGGTTTTTTCAAAGGCATGAACCAAACCACATTATTAACCTTTAAAATGCTGTAAAGCACCTTTCCGCCCCAGAAATTATAAACATTACAACAAGTTAAAAACTTTTTCCGAAATGCTAACTTTGGCTCAAAAAGCTACCAGTCTGTCGGTAGATGAAACGAGAATTCTTTCATATTTAGGTAAGGTTTTCTGAATTCAGAGCTAAGGAAATTAAATATTTTGCCGCCCTGAAAAGGAAGTAAAAATTTCCTTACGTTTGTCCTGCAGTAGAAAGGAATTCTTACTTCTGGTGTTACATTGAATGTATGTCACAGTTAAATAAGAACTTGCCATTGAAACTCGTAGTTACAAGGAATTACCCACAATGAGTTACAGTGAGCTAGAATGAGGGGACCCTAAAATAAGGTGAAGATCCCTGCAATGAGCAAAAATGAAGATAAGAAAAAGAAAGAAAAAAATGAGGGGGACAAGTTTGTTGAGCAGCAGTAGCAGATGTGCGGTGGTGGGTTTAGGGGAGGGGTCCCCCCTTATTTTTAGACCAAACTGAGGCGCGAAGGGCCAAAAAAATGTTTTTTTGGAGACCACGCCCACCCTCCCCCCCCTTATCTAAGGGTCTGGATGATCAGGCCCCCCCCCCTCTTATCTCAAGGTCTGGATCTGGCACTGTTGTCTGCTTTAATGTAACACTTTTAGTCTACTGCATGGCAGCCCAAATGATGATAGCAAATCTAAGTAACAATAATAATACATTAATTACATTAAATGATGATGATGATAATAATAGAACATAAAAAACTGTTGATGATTTTCCCGTGTTAAAAACTAATCCACAAATTTGCTTGACAGCAGTGCAGTTTAAATTTGAGTCATTTTCCACCTTATAAAGAGTTTTAACTTTCTCCGCAGCAAAACCATGGTTTTGATTGATCCAAGGTGTTAAACTTCTTCTCAGTAACAAGTTTTTGATTAGTTTAAGCATTGATTTCTCATTTCACAAAAAATTCTGCAAAAGCACGCTTCACTGCTACTATGAAAATCACAATTGACAAGGAAGAAATTAGCCATTTCACATTTCATCAGGAAAAAAGTGCCAATCATGAGTCACAAGAATAGCACCCTTTACCACCCTGTCCACAAACAAAGCAATATGAAAAATACAATAAAACTGCTTGTATATTCAACTCTGATAACCTAGATTAAAACTGCAGGGGCACCCAACGAGAATATAGTTCAAACCACTTAAACATGGCATTGTTAAACGTATTTTAGTATTTTAGTATTTAAATGGTAGATATAGGCATATTTTTATCCCCTAAAAATTTTTCATCTGTTCGGATTTCCTAGCTGAAAGTCTAGTGATCCGAAAGGTATAGGGATCAAAACTTACCTTTCCGAAAATTCCAGCCAGAAAAAAGGCTCCCGAAAATTCTAGGTGACCTTTTTAGGGTAAAAATCCGTTAAAAATAGGCGATTATACCATTTTTTAGATGTTCGAAAATCCTAGGAGAGGCAGGCAAGCAAGAAATTTTACAACAAATGTTCCGAAAATTCTAGATCTCAAATCGTCTTCCGAACAGATATTTTCTGAAAATTGTCGTTAGGTGCCCCTGAAACTGTTTTGTCAAGCACATTTTTTTATGTAATAATCAACAAATTTGTGGTTGGTATTCTTTAGCATTTCCAGCATCTGTAGACCATGTTGGGTGGTGAAGTCTAAGTACAAAAGTTTGTTTTAACACCATGAAACCTCTATTAAGCAGACACATTCAGGACCTTTCCAAGTGTCTGCTTAATAGAGGGTGTCCGCTTACTAGAGATTTGTAAAAATTGTGCAATGTTTGTTAATGAGTAACATTCAACAGTTGCTCTGTACTGTGATAAAGTTCTATGATGTGCTGTACTTTGTGCAAGACTTTTAGGTGAACTTTTATTGTGGATAAAAATCATACGGCTGGATATCAGTCTAATCTACAGTTGATTGACAGCTAATTGTATTGATTTACTTTATTAATCAGTTCGGAAGACGATTTGAGAACTAGAATTCTCGGAACATTTGTTGTAAAATTTCTTGCTTGCCTGCCTCTCCTAGGATTTTCGAACATCTACAAAATGGTATAATTACCCATTTTAAACGGATATTTACCGTAAAAAAAGGCCACCTAGAATTTTCGGGAGCCTTTTCCTGGCTGAAATTTTCGAAAAGGTAAGTTTTGATCCCTATAATTTTCGGATCACTAGACTTTCAGCTGGGAAATCCGAACAGATGAAAAGTTTTTAGGGGATAAAAATATGCCTATATCTACCTTTTAAATACTAAAATACGTTCAACAATGCTATGTTAAGTGGTTTTGAACTATATCCTCGTTGGGTGCCCCTGATTAATTCACTACAGTATGTATTTCAGTCTGGTGTCAACAAAAGAGACTAGCCAAGTACAATTTATTGTAGTGTTCGCGTCTGCTTAATAGGGGTGTCCACTGAATAGGGATCTGTTTTAACGAAAAATATAAGACGTTTTAAAATTTCGGGACCCCACTTAGTGTCTGCTTCACAGAGGGTTTCGCTTAATTGGGGGTCTGTTTAATAGAGGTTTCACTTTGCAGTCTAGTAACAATAAATATTTTATTTACCCTAAATAGGGGAAATATATTTCAAAAGTTTTGCTACTATTCTGTCAATAGAGGTTGTTTTGCTCATTACAGGTTTTACTGTAATTTAATGTAATGTGAGCCTGCTTAATAGACACTCCCTGATCATACAGGCATGTAGGTTTCTCCCTTTGAAGTCCATATTAACCATGTTCCTCTGTATGTTTGCTGGAATTGACTCTGCTGCATGACATCCAAATTCATGTGCTTGAGATTTTTCACTTTGTGTTATAGTTTTTTTTTTTTAGGGAGAATTGATACCATCCTCAGGGCCGAGTTGTTCGAAGCTGGGTTAAGATAACCCCGGGCTAGTGCGAGATTTTAATTCAGATATGAAAGCTTAAAAGTCGCTTCAGTTTTAATTCTTTTTGTCTACAAGTTGATTATTGAAAGCTTTTAAAATAACAGAGAAAATCATCCGAGAAAATGCTTTTAAACGCAAGAAAAAGAAACCCAGCTTAAATGTAACCTTGGGTTAAGTGCTAATCGGCCTTCAAACAACTGGGCCCAGGTGGTTTCTTAGTTGTTTGTTTCCTGATCCAAAACAGGATTAAGTGAACTGTAACTTTAGTCTGTTTATTCCCCTTTTTTGTAGTACTGTTAATGCACTAATGCTAAATCAGTACTTCCCTCTATTTGTTAAGCCCCTCCCCACCACCCTAAACAACCGTGAAATTAATAACCCGCCCCCACCCCCTCAGAGCGCCTAAAAGAGGATTTATGGTAGTACTTGTTCCACTATATGGTCTGTATTAAACCACAGGGTACCCTCACAGCTAAAAACAATGTCAACAAAAATATAACTCAGACCCCTGTCAATGAACTCTGTTTTGAAGGGGTAATTTAGAATTGTAGGTATGCAGTCTGTTGAGGCCTAGTCTGGAGCCACTTTTTCTTGGGCGGATGTCTTTTAATTTTTTTTAATTTTTTAAAATCTATTTCCACATGTCCCGGAAAACCTATAAACTATTCCCTTCAGACCTTCCTCCACCTGGCTGTAAAGTTTAAGTTGGCAGCAACGAGACAAATAATGTGCATTTTACTAATAACATTTCTATTTCCCGTCAAAAGGTACCCTAACCATAACCCCTTAAACGAAGAACAAGCTCTATGTCCTTTGAGTGACAGCAGTGTGGCAAGTATTTTAAGCGACTAGCAAAGCCAGGATTCATGAAAGAGTTCACACTGGTGAAAAACCTTACAAATGTAACCAGTGTGGCAAGTGCTTTCGCGAAACAGGCAATCTAAGGAATCATGAAAGAGTTCACACTGGAGAAAAGCCTTCTGAATGTAAACAGTGTGGCAAGTGTTCTAGAAATGCAAGAAACGGTAACCTAAGGAGTCATGAAAGAGTTCACACTGGGGAAAAGCCTTATGAATGTAAACAATGTGGCAAGTGTTTTAGCCGACCAGACAAACTAAGGGCTCATGAAAGAGTTCACACTGGTGAGAAACCTTACAATGACAAACAGTGTGTTAACATCTGTAAACCTGAAGAAGGTTGGTATGGTCAGCCGAAATATTGTTATAAAAAACAATACACTTTGTTTTAAATCAGCTTTGCAGTAGTCTTTGGACTTCTCGTTCTTGGTTACTTGGGTTAATTTTTGAAGGATATGTGCCGCTGGCCTCTCATAGGCCCTACCCCATTATAGTCTATTTTGTGGCCAATTATAGACCCCACCTTAGTCACTTTTGGGCAAATATCTAATTTTCGCGACCCCAGCTTAGTCACTTTCTATTTTTATGAATTGACCTATTTTGTAGATTGAATAAAGAACACTTCACTTTTCAAATACAGTACAAACATTCTGGTACGTTTGCTAACCGTAAATGTGAAGAACTGTCTTACCCCCAAAATCCGAAGATGGGCGACCCCATTATAGTCAATCCAGCTGTGAAAATGCGACCCCATCTAGCGGCACATCCCCATTATAGCCTCTTATAAAAAAGTACCCCCCCCCCCGCCCCGCGCTAAATGTCTGTCCCTAAGCAGTGCCTTTAGCAGTGCCTGAGCTCTTATCTGATGAACGATTTGCACTGAGAAGGAGGAGAGGATTAATAAAAGTAAATACACTTAAAGTACAGTTTTGAAACTACAGTACTAAGCAACAAACAAAAATATAAACCTTTGGTCCCCCGGACGATCTCTGATAATCACGGATAATCACCCCCGACGCCCCACAACACCCCCCCTCCCCTGTTTTTGCGCTATCCCCAGGTTTCTCTCACTATGTAAAGGAGCATTTTTTATCCTTTCGCTCTGTCTGTCGAACTTGGTTTTGTCTTCGATCGTGTGATTTGATCAGAGTGTGAAAAGTGGCGAGGTCTTGTTGCCAAAGGTAAGACAGGATTGTAATAAATTATGGACACCGTCAGTTGTGAAAGTCAAATGATAGTGGCTAAGCAAGCCACTGATGAACAGTAGACACAGCTCACTGAGACGTTCTGTTACAAGTCTTCACATTCCATGGCCAATTTATTCACGTACGAAATTACAAACCAATAGAGGCCACTATAAAACTGAGTTTACCGAAATTTTAAGCGAGGAGAATCCCTGAAGAAGTTTACTTCAATGAAAATGATATAGCTGTGTTACGAGGATTATATGGGCGTCGATAAAACCCGGAACACGGAACATGCCGGAACATGCCGGAACATCCCGGAACATGAAAAAATAAAAATAATTTTCATGAAAATAAAATTAATTGAATAAAATATAATAGTAAAATAATTTTAAAAAATTAATAATAACTTAAAATAACCAAAAAATAAAAAGGAAAATAAAGAAAAAGAAACTGGTATCATCTCCGAGCATGAGAAAACAATATTTTGTCGCAAATAAATTGTTGGGCGAGTGAGGGTCCATGCAAATGACAGTAATGAGTGAAGGCTTGCTTCTAAATTCAAAATATATTGAAACTGGTCGCGAGGAGGGGGGTTTTCAAGCTTTCCTCGCACAGCTACCTCTTGTAATTGTTTGCCATGCGGTTAAACGGTTATCTAGCCTGGGACCAGTTTCCGAAGTGGGGGAAAAAGGAAAAAAAACGGAGTCAAGCTTTGTACTTTAGTGGATAAGGATTCACATTCGCCGTGGCAGTGGTAGCGCAGCGGCAGTTTCTAACTGTTATCAGTTAGCCTGAATTTTAGCCGTCTCCCGAGTCGCAAGTGAAGATTTCATTTTGGAAACAGCAATGGGTAGCTATTCTCGGCGACTGGTCTCTGTTGAATTAAATCCTTATGTTGATTTGCGTCAGATAACAAAGTTGACTATTCATCCGGCATAATTACAATAAAAACAATCTCGAGGTTCGCAGAATAAAATTATGACCCAATAATGGAACTACAACTTTTATGGGAGGGGCTGTAGTGATTTCCGTGATCAGGAGATCCATACAGACTTCCTCGGCCCGTCTCAGAGTCCAGACATGACTATGACAAGACGGAGCCAAATGCTCCGAGATTGAAATATTTAGCAAAGTTTGTAACACAAAAACAAACAAACAAACACGGACGGCTCCTTTCCTTTCTATTCACCTTTGACCCGGACACGTAACAAACGGATACTGCAATATTCAGTGAAAAATAGCTTGAATTTCAGCCGTCTCCATGAGACTACAAACTCCTCTTGCGACTCGTGGAGACGTCTGAAATATCAGGCTGACTGGAAACAATGTAGAAACTACTAAGAATGGGAGTATTGTCCGCTAAAATCCAAAGACAGGAGCCCCTAAGCTCCTCTTAAGTTCACAGAGCCTAGTCTATGAGTAATTCATGTCAACCTCAAGAACGCAAAGCACCTCAAGTAAGCAGATGTCGGTTATATATAAGGAGACTATATGTTGGCTTTACATGAGTTACTTACCGACTTGGCTTGACATGAAATACTGCACCGACGTTTCAGACCATCGCAGAGCCGTAAATGGATAACCGCCAAATGATTAACCGCATGGCAAACGAGACCCATTTTAATATATTTTGAATTTAGAAGCAAGGCTTCACTCATTTCTGTCATTTGCATGGACCCTCACTCGCCCAACAAATTATATGCGACAAGATATTGTTTTCTCATACTCGGAGATGATACCAGTTTCTTTTTCTTAATTATTTCTGTATTTTTCGTTTTTTTGTTATTTTATGCTATTTTATGTTATTTTCTTATTATCAATTTTTACAAAAATTATTTTTTTATTATTCTTTTATTTAATTATTTTTTTTTTAGGAAAATTATTTTTGTTTTTTCACGTTCCGGGATGTTCCGGCATGTTCAGGAATGTTCCGTGTTCCGGGTTTTATCGACGCCCGAATTATATATATGTAAATACGTTTCTAAAGTGAAATTGTAATTTTCTTGCTTGTGGAGAAACTGCGTTCTAATTTTTTTCCTGAATGAATTGAATGTCTGAATTTCTTTTTATAGATTTTGGTAAGTTATTCCATATTAAAACTCCTTTGTCTTTTATCGAGTGTTTTTGGTAGTTTTCGTGCTTGGATTTTGTGAACGTTAGTGGATGATCTTTTGTTATGATTGATGAACATCTTTGTTCATGCAGAGAAAAGGAATCATTAAAAGATTATGGTACATTGTTATTGAAGTATCGAAACATGAACAAAGCAATGGCTTTATTTTTTATATCATCAAACGGTGAAATCGATAGTTCTTTGAAGAGAGGACCAGTATATTATTTTAATTTTAGAAAAGTAATGATCCTTTAATTTTCTTTTGTAGCCTTCTTGTTGGTACTAGTCTTAATGTGTAAGTGTTTCCCTATACAATGTTACGATAACTTAGGTATGGGTAGATAAGTGCATTATATAGACCCCGCATAACAAATGAGGTAAATAATGTCTTGCTTGAGAAAGTATACCAGAAAGGTTTGTAATTTTGCTACAAACATGACTTATATGATTTTTCCAGTTAATATTTTCGTCTATATGAACTCTTAAGAACCTCAAACTAACTAGAATATACATTTATGATTTTAAAAGTGTGATAAAAAGGAAATGATTAATACCCAAAAAGTAACAGCCCTGTCACGTTTGTCACACCCAAGTGTTTTGCCGTCCTCTTCTTCTTCTTGCCGTCCTGTTACGTAAACTCACTATTGAGAGGAAACAGAGAACTTTATAAATGCATCATCACATAGGAGGTTTTTTTGTAATGAAAAAGGTAGAAGGACCATCCCAGCTAGCTTGGCACCCGTTTACTCTTAGGTTTCACAGTTCTCAAGCTGTAGAAGGCTTTCCTCTTGACTCATGAATTGTCCTCAAAGAATTCCTCGTAGAAATCTAGTTGGATTTCCGTCATTTTCAGGTTTACTGGTTGATCTTTAGTTTCTGGGGTGACCCGTCTTGCAAAATCGGTACCGCCAGTTGGACTTTCTGCAATAGGCCACTTGCGACAGTCCAAAAACCCTCACTTTCAAAATGAGGCAAACACGTGCACAAAATTTTGTTGTGAAAATGAGTTTTCATGAAAATGAAAAATCATTTCCATATCAAAGGTTGAGCTCTTAACCTCGTTTTGATACAGAGACCCGTGGGAACCTGGAAATGGCCTATTTTCTGGTTTGCTGGGTCGTCTTTGGGACTTGAATTGACGTCTACAACGACTATTTTAGTGCCGTCTTCGTTGGCCGTAGGACTTTCCGAGAATATGGAGCCTAAAAATTGGTTTATAGCAGGAGGGGCGGATCCAGGATTTTTAATGGGGGGTGGCTGAAACAAATCAGCCACCAAACTTTACGTTAATTTATTTTAAGTTGTCCTATGTTTGTCCCAAAACATGGCGATTTAGGAAAAGACGAATTGTAGACTGTAACATTGCATAGTCTTGAAACGCCACAAAATGGAAGAAATGGAAGCTTCGTCCAAAAGTGAGGACGCCTTCATTCGTCTAGGGTGCAGAGCCAGAAATTTCTCACAAACCACGCTTCTATCAATGGTAACTGCATTTGCATAATGCCGATGAAGGCCAAATCTGAGAGTCGTTCGGTGATCATATGTTAGAATGGGAAGCCAAGTAAGGATCTTCCGGATAAAAGAAAATGACCCCTCCACTCCGTGCTTTCCATAGGAAGAACGGCGAGAATTTTGTAGAAGCTCCCTCACTTTTGGGACGAAGATGTTTTTTGCGTGTTGTCTGTTCTGTGAGGAGACCGAGATGGATTCATAATCCGACGCCTTGCTTCCAGTGGTTCATTTATCGAAACAGTTCCCGACTTGCGAAAGATGACGGGAATAGCATCAGACGGCCCCACTTGCCATACAATTCTTGACCAAGTTCCAGGTGTGGATCTAGGATACATACTGACGGATTTCCTAATTGAGCGCCGAAGGCGCAAGCTTCTAGGAGGGAGGGGTCTGGGGACATGCTCCCCCGGGAAAGTTTTTAGATTTTTTACTTCCTAAAGTCTCCTTTCCTGGGTTTCTGACTTATTCAAGACAGGATATTGGCAAGCGTTCAACCTTTTTCCTTTTAAAATGTATTTATATATGAAAAATCTGACCTATTTTCGTGAAAAGTTGGACACCGATGTGGATCCGCGCATGAGTTCCCGGAGGAGTCAATCGATAAAAATCGGTAAATCTGATGGATTATATCGATTGTATCGATCAATCGGTAGAAATCGATGACACACTCGTTTCGTTTATCGATTTACATAGATTTTATCGATTTCATCGATTTGTATCGGAAGATACATCTGAACATCTGTTCATACGTACAAAAATGAAAACTGATTTCATGCAAACAGTGAATTTGTTGACAATTGAGAGTCGAAGGATCAAACAGTTTATTATGACTTTGTTTAAAACCTGGTTAAAAATCTTCTTCTGATTGCCTATATTGGCCAAGTTTGTAGGCGCATAGTTTTTCACGATTTAGATCTGCCACCCTTTCGAAATAACATTAGCTCCGCGTGTAGTTACATCCCGGAGTGGCCAATACATAAATCGAAATCGACAAAAATCGTCAGCGATCAAGTGATTTTTATCGATTGATAACGGAAAAAGGTGAAAATCTATCTAGCAAAATCTTTAAGCCTGAATTTCAGGTATCCCTTCGACTCAAGGGGATGTCTGAATTCAGCCTGGGAAATCTTTTATGTATGTATTTCTCGTGATTTTTGCCTGCGCAGAACTGCGAATGTAATTAAACCGAACCGTTTTTGTTATTATGTACAAAAGGGTTTTAGAGAGAATCTTGTGTGTGTAATAGTTTCCACATTTGTTATTTTCATGTTTGTTGGTCAGTTGTTGCTCGTGGATGTGTTTCTCAGCTGTACTATCTAACTTATGCCAAAAAACAACAGTGTGGGATATAAATTATGAAAAATCGATAATATCGATTTGACAGAGCAATTTAGTTTATCGATTTTCACTGTTTTCCGTTATCAATCAATAAAAATCACCTGATTGCTATCGGCTTGTTTATCGATACCGATTTTTATCGATTGACTACTCCGGGCTGAGTTCTACTGTAGCTTACTCAGACTTGCAGGTGAATAGGATTACTTGAGGAATAAGAGCCTGAAAGCTCATAATGTGCCCTCTTTTCCTGAGCAGATTACGTCAAGAAAAGATATTGTCACCGATAGTTTTCTCGATTTCTTTTTCTCCCACGTATTTTCGTATATTTACGCGTATTATATCTCGGTATATATTTTTTGGAGCTGTTTTAAAGGGGGTGGCTAGCCACCCAATTCACCCCCCCCCCCCCCCCCCTGGATCCACCGCTGCATAGGATGTGTTTTAGACATCTCCAATGGTGTCTTCATTATGGTCTAAACTACCCACTGGAATTTGGACCATTTTCTGGTTTAATGGATTGCTCACAGAATCTGAGTGAACCATGAAAACTACTTTTCTCTTGGAACTTTTATCACGGTAAGTGTTTGGTATTGCTGGATTTTCTCCAATTTTCTTGTTTTGATGATGGGTCGCTGGGTCCTGGGTGTACCTCAACAGTTATTTCATGTTGTGTTTATAATCTTCTCTTGGCTTTAGACTTTCTTCTCCGGAGCTTATCCCTGCAGGGGCTGTGGGATGGTTGTCAACCCATGCTAACCGTGAGTTGATCTGAGATTGTGCATCCTGTGATGGAAAGGTCACGGTCTCATTACGCGAGCGCCGTCCTCTTCCTTTAGCTGTGTTTACAATTTTGTCTTTGTAGCTCTTGAATGAGCAAGCTGCAAGGTAGTTTCTCGCCTTGTCTTTTTCAGCCTCGCGTGCGTTCTTGCACGCAACATTCTCTTTGGATCTTTTCCGCAAGTTTGCTCCGTGTCTTGAAGAAGCTGTTTCAGTGCGCGGCGAAACCTTTTCGGCTATTGACCGTATTTATACTAGAGGACGTCTAAGACGTCTTAGACGACTTAGACGTCTAGTATAGATGCGGGAAATAAGGCAGACGATTAAATGTCAGACGAATAAAACGTCTGAAGTTAAGTGCGTCCGATCGCCGCACTTAACAGATTCGAAACAGATGAATTAGTCGTCTCAGGCGTTTAAGACGTCTAGTATAAAAACGGGACGCACTTAACAGTCAGAAGTTTAATGCGTCTGAACGTCTAAGACGTCTTCTAGTATAAATACGGCCATTTTGGAATTTAAAGAAAGATATCAGATGGATGGCTTAGTTAGTAGCTAAGGATTTCCAGAAAGCTTTCGATTCCATTAATCATGACTTTATGTTCAAAGCACTCTCCGTTTTTATTTTTGGGCCATCTTTAATTAGATGGATACAAATTTTCTACAAAAATATTTCCAGCACTGTTATGAATAACAGTTACACGGTCGACAGCCCCTTTTAAGATAGTCAGAGGTGTCAGACAAGGCGACCCATTATCCCCTTATTTATTTATAATTTGTTTGGAAATCCTTGCTGCGAATATACGTCTTAATAAAGATATTCAGGAAATAATGGTGGGAAATGAAGAGATAAAACTCTAGAAATATTTGCTGACGATATGACTTCATTGATCAGAAATCACGCCTCATTAGACACCTTTTGAGCGTGGTAGATAGCTTCTCTGTGCACTCCGGACTAAAAATAAGTATGAAAAGACTGAGGTATTGTTTTTGGGAAATTGTCAAAAATCAACAACGGAGACTGTCATATCTCTTGCTAGCAATATAAACATCACACTTAAAAAAGCTATTAAGATTTTAGAAGTTCCCTTTACATATGATCAGACTCTGTGGAGAAAGTTAAATTTTGATGAGATTGTGAAAACTATAAAGGAAAGCTGTTGAAATGCTGGAATTGGAGAAACTTAACGGTCCTTGGGCGTATAATAAAATCTTTTGTTATTCTGGTTTTTATGCAAAGGGTTGGTCTAATTTGTTCACATAAGGAGATTGTTAAGGAAGTTGATAAAAACATTTTTAATTTTATTTGGAAAGGAAAAGATAAAGTGAAACGCTCTGCATTAATAAGTGATGTTGAACACGGAGGTGTAATAGCACCACATTTAGAGTCAATTATTAAAGCACAGCGAATTATGTGTTGTAAAAGATTCGCGAGTTCTCAGCAAAGCAGTTGGAAAATAATTCTTTTGCATTATCTAAAACAGATCGGAGGAAGATTAATTTTAAGCTTTTAAATTTTTAACGTTAAAAAACTTCCAATCACCTACCCAAATTTTATGTAGAATACAAAGCTTTTCTGAACACTCTGCGTCTGTAAGGGAACAACTTAATCTGAGTAACCCTTCGAGATCTTGCACAGTTATATGATATAACAGAAATATTCTAATTGACGGCAAATCGGTGTTTTATCATAGCCTTTTTGACAATTAAGCGGGTCATTTTATTAAAGCCAAAAAAACTCGACCTTGAATTAGAACAAAAAATTAAAAGAAATAAAAGAGGACATAAATTTAACATCTGTAACCTTTACAAGCCCTTCATTCCGCGGACTAAATGCACGAACGACTTAAAAATCGCGCATATATACATCAAGTAATCAAAACCGTGTGTTCTCTGCTGCATAACTCGTTTGATACCAAAATAGTTTGCCAAAATTGCCGTCTACATCATCATATCCGGTGTACTGTAGAAAGTCCGTAGCGCTGGGAACATCGACAATATTTTAGCTTCAAATGAAAAGGAACTGGTTTATTACAACACAAAGGTGATAATGAGGTTTTAGCCTGTGCGGCAGGCGTTCGAAAGGGAAGGGGAAGGGAAAGAGGGCGCGAGACAACGCGCGAGGGAGAAGGGAGGAGGGGAACGCGTTCCTTTCCTTTCTCTCTCGCGCGCCCCACACGCTCTCTCGCGCGCCCCACACGCTCTCTCGCGCGCCCAAATCCTCCCTTCCCCTTCCCCTTTCAACGCCGGCCACACAGGCTAATGAGGTTTCAGCAGTAGCGCGGTTCACAGTAGTCTTACGGCTATCACGTTACGGGCAGTGGGAGAAATAGGGCTTCGATATATCCTAATTCAA
Organism: Porites lutea; assembly: GCF_958299795.1. Classification (NCBI taxonomy): domain Eukaryota; kingdom Metazoa; phylum Cnidaria; class Anthozoa; order Scleractinia; family Poritidae; genus Porites; species Porites lutea. The sequence continues at coordinate 40,191,902 of NC_133203.1, forward strand.
ACCGTTGTCTACGGAAAATGAAGATGTTAGCGAAGAAAATGCAAATCCATTTATACAAATAACTCTAATAGGACAGGTCAAATTACACCTTCATTTACGTTAATTTTGATAGCCATTTTTATATCTTCATGTCTGGCTACCCTTCCTTGATGGATAAAAATGCTAGTTGGTGAGGATGAAAGTCATTGTCTATATATTAATAAATATTTGGAACTTTTTAGTGACACGTTTTACTCAGAGAGAGGGACGACCCTTGTAGGAATAGGCAAAAAAATGAGATCACATTAAGCCTTCCCTTTCAGTAACCACTCTTTCCTAAATGCGGTGGAGACATTTGCGGTTAACGGTATATTTTGGCTTTCATGGCTAACGGCAGGAGCCGGTTGAAGTTAAATATCTCTCCGCTGCAATTAACAGATAATTTAGAAACTCGATTATTGATTTAAAAAAGTTTAAAGTTTCCATCGGTTGAGGCCCGCTCTAACGACCTTTCAGGGCTAGAAAAAGCGGCTAATGTCTCAAATAGAGTCCAGGAGCATCGAAACAAGACACAAAGGAAACTCGCAAAAAAGAATTTTGCAACTATCTCCATGACAAGTTGCAGCTAAATAATAATAATAATAATAATAATAATAATAATAATAATAATAATAGTGATAATAATAATGATAGAAACTTGAAGCAGTTTAAATGGTTTTAATTCAAACGAAGAAAGAAATTAACTCAAGGATCGGATGGAGGAGGTGACTGACTGTCCGTCTCAAAATGAGTGATTGTCTGATTTTGAAGCATCCACCATGCATTCAAAAAACCAAGGAAGGAAATTAACTGATAATCTTTTTTTTGTTCAAAGTGTTTACGAAAAAAGTCAACACTCTCCAAGCCCGCAGTAAAAAACAAACAAGCATACAAACAAAACAAATGAACCTCCATAAGGCCTAAATTCTGCAACAATTTTAATTCCCAGCTATAGTATTCTTATTGTATTTGATTACAAGTGAGTTTAACAACTCTGTCTGCGCATAACGATGAAATCATGCAAAAATAAAAAAAAAAGAAAAAAAACTTATTTTCAAATTCTAACAACTCCAGAAACGAATTCTTGAATCCAAAGTAACCAAAACTAATTCCTAGAACATGCCTTAAACACAGAGAGACTTTTTTCCTCCTTGATGTTGTCTTGGCTTTTCGCTCTTTAAGCCTGTTATTTATTTGGCGGTCACAGCTGGAAACGGAGAACCCCGTGCAGCAGCCTTCTCATACACTTCCACCTCATTGAAATTATCGTTGTGCTTCAAAATCTCAATGCAGTGGTCTATAAAGTGATATGGCGGCAACTGTATACCTGCAGGATTCTTAGCTCTACAAAAAAGAAAAGAGCTGAGATCAGCACAAAACAGTACTTCATCAGGTTGCGCCAGCACGTATCTTAGCCGAATATTACAATTACCAAGTTAACAGCTTCCGATGTCTTGATAGAATTTTGTTGCGAAAACCTTATTAGAGAATAACTAAATAAGGTAGCTTTGCAAAAGTCAGGACCAAAATAATTTGGAAATGAAATATTAGTCTTTCCTTGAAATCGGTTTTTACTAAAGCCCATCACATCCGAGCATGTCATTTAGGAATAAACTTTTCTGGCTGGATAGCCCTGATTAATAGAGTAATTCTTTTGACGAATGCATTGGTCTGGCTAGCCAGTTCTGACAAATGGTAAGCGCCCTAAGATAGAATGCGCGCTCTGATTGGCTGCAGGCTTCTTGGCATTGAGGGAATATAACAACAGTTGTCAAGATTTTGCTGCGCGCGCGATTATCCCTTAACCACGTACTAAAGTGGAACCTCCCTTTAACGAACCCCAATATAACGAAGTCCTCGGAATAACGAAAGAAAATTTATATAACGAAGTCCTCGGTATAACGAAAGATTTTCTTTACCCAGTAATGGTGAAATACATCAAAAAGGACCTGGACATAACAAAACCTCGTTATAGCGAACATGTTTTGCCAGTCCTTGGCCCTCCAATATTTCGAGGTCCACCGTAATTTGAGAAATTTAACTGGCTTATTTATCACTTTCCTCAACTGCTTAAGGACGATCTTTTCAAACATGCTGCATCGACGTTTTTCTGCTCATGGTGACGTCTTTAGAAGGGCACCCAATTCTAAACTGCCTCTTTCTGCAAGATATCTACTTCAAGGAGAAAATATTCCGTAGAAATTTCTAAAGCTCGAATATTAAGGCTACCAATTTCGGGATAATCGTACCATCCACCTAAAATATTGAAAAATGTTTGATTACCAACTCACCTAAGATTTTCGGAGGTAATGTTTTTCATTTTTTATTACCAAGATGTTTCGGTTATTGTCTAAAAAGGCCTCCTTAAAATTTTCTGTATGAACACAAGACGTCACCTAGAATGATCTACTTTACGGCTACTCCATGCCCTCGAAATTTCGACCGGACCCATCATGGTTAGTGCAGCTAGCTGTTCGGGGTGAGATGAACACTAGATTAATAGTTGTGCGGCAGTTCCAAATTAACCAAACAGGCTTCTAAAGCCTATAGACACTTAATTTTAGACACTTCTGACGTATTAGGAAACAATCTGAGTCTTTAGGTGCCGCTGAACATTTTAAGCAAGAAAAATTCGTATTTTGATGACAATGTTTTTTTTGCAAAACAAGAGGTATACCAGGCTATGCAAGCAGCAAAAACGTTTTTTATTGCTTACGTTAGATTCACCAAAACACTTAAAGACGCAAACACTTACTTGTAAATGCTTTTGAAGTTACATCGGTAATCGCTACCATCTTCGAGCAACAAGGCGTGGTTAATATCACCCTTCAGTTCCCCACCATTCATGTACATCGTCTCAGTGGATGGCTCCCATCTCAAAACTTTCTTCCGCATAACTGGACCATCTTCTGGAAACTTCCCAGTGAACAGAATCTTATAAACAAAACAGCCCTTGTCCTCTTTGTCCAAGCTGACGAAAGAAGGGCAAGATTTACTAAGTGTGCGCGACAATGCGACTAATAACATTGTTAGTTAGTAACTTATGTACTACATAAATAGAAGATAAAAAATTCGTTTTTTTTTTCTTTTTCGTTCTTTATACGAAAACTTTTTTGAAAAAGAGCCTTACGCAGTTCTAGTTTAAAACAGAGTTTAAAAAGAAAGACACTATCCAGTAATAGCAGAGCATGAAAGCACGCATGAAAGCGATTATATATCAAAGATGAAAACGACTTAAACGATCGACTTAAGTACTGAGCACTGCAGGTTTTATATTTTACTAACCTGATGACACTTTTAACTTCACATGTGCCTCCGTCTGCAAATTCCATGGTTCTTTCCCAGGAATACCCCTCAGGAAAAGTCTGCTTGAAATAGTCTGGTATCTCTTTGGGGTATTGGGTAAATGCCCTGTTGCCGTACAGGAACGCGTTTGTCAGAATATCGTAAGCGAAAGGAAGAGGTCCGCCACTTGTAACTTTGAGAATTATAGTTTGTGTTCCACTTAAAAAAACATAAACAGGAAATCAAAGTTGTATAAGAAAACGTAAAGAAGACCGCCCTTGGCAATTGTAAGTTTTATACAGTATACATGTTTCCCTACAAAAAAAAAAGACATGAACGGGAAATCAAGGCAGAGTAAGAAAACTTAACGTACACGGGTCCGCCCTTTGACGGCACGATTTACAGTGTGTGTTCCCCTAAAAAAAAACATGAACGGGAAATCAAAGCTGGGTAAGAAAACGGCGAATTCATATGCAACGCATATACGACCGCAATTAGGCAACAGTTCAATTTCAAGTAAAAGTCTTATTTCGCTTTTAAAAGGCCATAACTCAAGGTTTCAGAACCGCTAAAGGCAAATTGTTTTCTTAGTTAATTTAATCGTAGCTTTCTTTTATATCCTAAAATATTGCCGTATAGTCTGAGTTAATGACTTTTCTTGTTTTTATAACTCAGATATTTACATTGAGACAGTCCTACTGCTTGCTTGGGAAAATGCACATTTAGCAACATGGCTGAATCAGATGATAATGTAAAATGGGAGGGGTGTTCATAGTCTAATCACACCACAGAGGGTGTGTCGTTCAATCTCATAAAACGTTAGATAGAGGGACAATAAAGGGTCTGTTTCAAGTAAATTCTCCCTGTGTTCAAAAAAAAAACATACAAAACTGAGCTCGCGATCTAGCATTTTTAACTGAAGAGAAAAAAACTTGTAGTCGTAAATTCTTTTAAAAGAAATATAGCAAGAATAGGTAATTTTTAGTTATCGATTTCTTAGCCAGGTCAGGAAGAAACTTTCTTTAAGGTTTTTAGTTCTTTGCCATAACGATCATAGGCTAGGAAACAAAAACAGCATATTTTGTTCTGCAGTGCTATGGCTTAAAGTCATAGGATCAGGTCAGACAAATTTTTGGTGGTTAATCTCTTACACACAAGCAAAACCTAAAATGTATACTGAAAGCTCTTCTGAACAAACCAGTTTGAAGCAAAGAGGTCAGAAGCGTGCGTACCATGATTTAACATTTTTTTAAAAAAATTACTTACTCGTAAGGCCTTCCTTTTCCATTTCCTTCAATCGTGAACTCGTGCCCGTTAACGTTACCGTTCATTGTAAGCTTTATCTTCATGTCTTGTTTTACGCTTGTTATAGTCTACGGAATGTAAATAATTTTGGATAAACTAGCTCAATTAAACGTCAAGAACTGGAAGTAAAGTTGAGTCTTGAGCAAAACAAACAATAAGAATTAATAAAATACATTGTAAAACCTTTTCCCGTCCAAAACTTACCATAATGGTAGACTTGAAGTAAGACTGGGATAAACCTTACAGCTCTTGTTGTTTTCGATCTGCTCTCTTCCAAATCACCAGGGTGAATGGGACCTCAGCTTTGAGAGTGCTGCTATAAAACTGAATGTCACACCCAAAATTTCCTTCAACCAATCACGAACCAGAAAGCCTTTGAGACAAAGCTAACATTACATACGCTCAGAACAATATGTCTATCATACCATATCTAAATACCTATGCAGCATAAATATCATCAACCACAAAAAAAGGGGGTTAAACTTGCTGACCTTGTATCATCTTGTATGCTTCAGTAAAATTACATGACTATGTAGAGCCGCAAAAGGAATTCGGGATAGTGATTTGTGATAATTATGGAATTAAACGCCTGGTTTTCAGACAATGACACAGAAAGGCGGAATTCAAAGGTTTCTCAGGATGGTGAGAACATAAATTATCCTGATAATGATTATGTTGTTAGAATTTGTTCCAGTCTGATGTAAGCAGTCTCCTCCCCTTTTTGCCATTTATCCACGGTAAACACGAAAACAGTTCACTTTTGAAAAATCTTATTAACACAAGCTGAGAGAGCATATTAAAATTACGTAACCGGAGAATTTTCAGTCGTATATCTCAAAAGTATGTAGCGATTAGAACGACCGCCGAAAGTTAGAAGCATTTGAATGAGAAAAACAACTTTTGCGACCCAGCCGCGCTTGCATGGTTTTCCGTACAAATCCTTGTAAATTCTAAATTTTTTAACTAGTGCTTAGGGAAATATTTCATGTGTGTTTTAAAAATTTCGAAATTACAAAGAAATTAAGAAATTACAAATGCCTCCAACTTTCGGCAGCCGTTGCAATCGCTACTTTTGAGATATAGGGCTGAAAATTCTCAGGTTACTTAAATTTTTAGAGCATGCGCGGAGTCGGAGTGGACGGACGTGTTTTCTAAGCAGCGCGAAATTCGACTCCCCAAATCCAGAATTTCGTTGGGTTCTTGTCCTTTTTGCTCTTGTTTTTACTGTCAAATTGCTTGCTTTGTTTCAACGTCCATAATGTCGGCAAATTCGAGGAAAAACAAACGAGGTGACCGGGGTTCTAGCTCAGGTTCTGCTGAAAATTCCGCCAAGAAGCCAAACATGAAGGAAACCGAGGAAGAAGGTATATTCGGCGACGAGGACTCCTCTGAAGAAGAACCAACTCTGCTGGAAATTAAACTGATGCTGTCATCTATATAGTCCTCAATTACGAGCATCTCGAGTGAAAACGTCAAATTTAGAGAAGACATGGAGGAGCTAAAGAAGTCGCTGAGATCCAATGAACGTGAACTCAAGGAGCTTAAAGCGTCTCTTGATAAGGCTAACAAGCAAAATGCTCTACTTCAGAAAGAACTACTTGGGACTAAAACAAAACTAAACGAGCAGACGGAAAGGATCAACTCGTTGATTGAATCGCTTGATAACCTCGAGCAATATTCGAGAAAAAATTCCCTCGAAATACATGGTATCTCGGAAAATATTTACACCTCAACGGAAGAAGTTGTTCTCCAGGTAGCTGAGGCTGTTAACGTCCCTATTGCTGCGGAGGACATCGAAATCTCTCACAAGCTAAGACGACGAAATGGTATGAAGCCTATAATCGTAAAATTTTGTAGCCATAAAGTTAAGTCTCAGCTATATAAAGAGCGAACGAAATTGAAGTCAGTAAAGATATCAGATTTATATCCTAGTTATGCCTCAGCAGCAACAAAGCAAAACCGTATATTTATCAACGAAAACCTCACACCTTATAGGGCAGACTTAGTGAGACAAGCGAATGATATGAAGGCTGATGGACTTTTATCAAGTGTTTGGACATGCACTAGACGGAAAGGTCTTTGTTAAGACTTCACCATCAGGTAATCCTGTTAGAATTTACTCTGAAGATGATCTTGATGAATTATAAATGCTTAACAAACATCCATGCAATAAGTACGGGAGGTCGATTTCGCCATAGGCTTAGATTGTACGAAGGTTAGTCTCTTAAGCGTATTTTTCTTAAAAAACTTTTGTACTTTATTAGTTTTTGTTGTAAAGTTAGGTTTTTCTTTTTGCTTTTTCTTATTAATCTATTCTGTTCCTTTTTCTTTGTTTGTTTCCTTTTTCTTGATTAATTCGTTGCTGTTGAGTTTAGTTAACGTAACCTAATATTAGCATAACTATTGCGCATTTAAGTTTAGGTGTAAGATTTTAGGTGATAATACAGTATGACACTTATCAAATTCCTATCACTGAATGTAAGGGGATTACGCAATCATGTCAAACGAAGGGCATTATTTTCGTATCTAAAGAATCAAAAAGCTGATTTCTATTGTCTCCAGGAAACATTCTCACTGAAAGGAGACGAAGTCTCTTGGGCTACAGAATGGGGTGGGAAAGTATTTTTCTCACACGGTACAGAACACTCTAAAGGTACTTGCATATTACAGAGACCAAATTCTTTGTTTTCATCTAGCGTCCAGCTTATTGATCCAGGTGGTAGACTAGTCATTGTTAAAATTAGGGAAGGCGATGAGGTTTTTTTTTAGCCTCTGTGTACGCTCCTTGTGACTCTCAAAACGAATGTTGTTTTATTCAGAATTTATGTACTGTTATTGTTTCTAACACAAACACGTCCAAAGTTATTATTGTTGGTGACTGGAATACTACTCTTCACTCAATAGATAAATACGGAGGACGCCCATGGTTTGGGACGAACTATAGAAACCTTCTTCTTCATTTTATGGATGAACTAGGTCTTGTTGACGCCTATCGTACCTTACATCCTAAACGAAAGGTGTTTACTTATGAATCAAAACCTCTTAAGCTTAAATCAAGAATTGACCTTTTCATTATTTCACAGTCATTAAAGCCAAACATAAGGAAGGCTGAAATTCGATCTTCAATTGCTCCAGATCATAAAGCCATCTTTCTGAGTTTAGAAATTAATGATGCGTACCAACGAGGTCCAGGTACATGGAAATTCAATAATACTTTATTGGAGGATGATAATTACATCGAAATAATCACGGAATGTGTTCCGAGAGTTTTAGTTAAGTATCAAGAAGTTGAGAGTCTTCAACTCTTATGGGAACTTATTAAGATGGAAATTCGTACCGAAACAATAACGTATTCAAAAGCTAAACGTAAGGAATCGAAAAATAGGGAGACTTATCTTCAGGAGAAGCTTGATGCTCTGGACAACCAATTGTGCCATGGAGGTGACTATTTCAACCAAGTATTGTTAGATGAGTATGAATCCATTAAGACTGAACTTAAGGATATGTACGAAAAAAGAGGTAAGGAAGCTATGTTTCGCTCAAAAGCCCGTTGGATTGAAAAAGGTGAGAAACCAACCAGATATTTTTTCAATTTGGAAAAGCGCAACTTCGAGAAGAAGACTTTAGCTCAACTGAAACTCGTGAACGGCGAAATTGTTTCGGACATGAAACAAATAAATAAGGAAATAGAGTCCTTTTATAGTGATCTTCTTGAAACAAAATTATCTGACTCTCATCTCACGGACTTCGGGGAGAACTTTAACAACTTTGTGGAAAACTTAGTCATTCCTAAATTGTCTGTAGAACAATCAATGGCTCTTGAAGTCGAACTTACACTTGATGAGATTAAAGAGGTTTTGAAATCTTTTCAAAATAATAAATCCCCTGGTGAAGATGGCTTCTCAAAGGAATTTTATGAAAAATTTTTTGACTTAATCGGCATGCATCTCCTTAATTCATACAATGAAGCCTTTACTAAAGGTCAATTGTCAATATCTCAAAGACGCGGTATGATCTGTTTAATACCTAAAGACGACTGTTGTCTCATTGAGCTGTCTAATTGGCGTCCACTAACTCTACTTAATGTTGATTATAAAATCTTGGCAAAAGTTATTGGTCAAAGAATTGAGTCAACCTTATCTTCGCTCATACATACTGATCAAACAGGCTTTGTCAGTAAAGGTAGATTCATTGGCCAAAATGTTCGGCTTTTCAATGACATCATAGAATACGCAGATGCTAAAAAACTCCCAGGTATCCTTCTATTCATTGATTTTCGAAAGACTTTTGACACTATTGAGTGGAATTTTATTCACAAATATCAGGAAATGGATATCCTTTCTTTACAACAATGTTGAAAGTGGCGTGCTGAATGCTGGATTTATGACCAACTATTTCCAAGTTTCTCGTGGCGTCCGTCAAGGGTGCCCTCTGAGCCCTCCATTGTTTGTTCTATCAGTTGAATGGTTAGCCCTCAAAATACACCAACATCAACTCTGCAGGGGCATTCCCCTTCCGGATGGACAAAATGCCAAGATTTCACAGTTCGCGGATGATACAACGCTAATTATTGAAGATACCATATCTCTTAGAAAGGCTATGAATATAGTTAATTCTTTTGGAGCACTGTCTGGGTTGCAGTTAAATAAAGAGAAAACTAAAGCCATGTGGATTGGTTCGTCAAGCAAAAACAAGTCAATGCCTTTAGAATTCGAGTGCCCAAAAGAACCTATTAAATTTTTGGGTACCTTCCTCTCCCACGACGCAGTTAGCAATAATAAAAATAATTTCTTTATTAAAATAAGGAAAATGGAAACCAAGCTTAATATATGGTTGTCGCGTGATCTGACTCTCTTTGGAAGAACAATGCTTGCAAAATCTCTAGGTTTGTCTCAACTAGTTTACGCTGCTTCAATGCTCTCTGTCCCAGAAGCAGCGATTCAACAGACTCAGAGGAAACTATTTGTGTTTTTGTGGAAGAATAAGACCGATAAGGTAAAGAGACAGGTTTTGTTCCGTTCCTTATCTAAGGGCGGTTTAAATTTTCCTTGTTTTCGGACTGTCATTAAAGCGCTACGCCTCTGTTGGATAGGGAGACTTTTAAGTAATCCACATGACACTTGGACAGCAATTCCCAACTTTCACTTTGAAAAACATGGTGGACTCTTGTTTCTACTTAATTGCAATTACAGTGTCGAAACGTTAGATAAGAAAATTCCCTTATTTTATAGGGAACTACTTGAATACTTTCAAGAATTGCGTAGCAACTGCGAAGATCCACTACAGCGCGAATTTATATTATGGAATAATAAAGATATCAACGTTGAAAACAAATCGGTGTTTTGGAAGTCTTGGCGTGATAAAAATGTCTTGTTTGTGCAAGATCTGCTGAACAATCAAGGTAATTATCTATCCCCACAAGAATTCAGTAATAAATATAACATCAAGGTTAATTTTCTGCAATACTACCAAATCATTACAGCCATTCCAGCGTCTCTCAAAAGTTACGCCTTCACTCATTTAGATCTTGGAAAACTGAACTCGATTTCTGAAAATGTTGACTTCCAGATATCTAAAGATGTTAGTTTAAACTTAAAGAAAACTTCGTGCAAGCAGTTTTACAAATTGTTTACAGAGAACATTAGTATTGAACCTACTGCGGTTACAACATGGCGAAAACATTGTACTGTGGTCGCTGACAAGTGGGAGCAATGCATTGAAAACAATTAGAAAATCACTCGAGATAATAAGCTAAGACAGTTTTATTTTAAATTGTTACACAGAATACTAGTTACTAACAAGGAACTGACACGCTTTGGGATAACTGATTGTCCTATGTGTGTTATGTGTGGCGAAAACGATTCTATAGAACATACTTTCTTTGAATGTCGCTCTTTTCTGAAATTATGTGACGAATCCCTTCAGTGGTTCAATATATCTCACAAAACCAATATTAAACTCACGCCGCTTCAAGTTTTTCTCAATTTACCAACCCCAACTTTCAATCTTTCCAATAAACAAACCAAGGATTTGTGTCTTCTTCTGTTATATGTAAAGCAGTACCACTATGGATGTAAATCAATGCAAAAGAAAACAGACACCTCTGAATTTATATCTAAATTTATTATGCAGCTTGAAATAGAAGTTTGACATGATAGTGCCACCCTCCTCTCAGTTTTATATGTATATTAATGTAATACTTTAGCTTTAATATTATATGTGTAATCGATAGAAGTATTTTAATGGCCAATACAGGAACATTTATCTAAGTGCACAATTGTAAGTATTGTAACGTACTTTTGTTTAATAAATAAAATTTAAAAAAAAAAATTAATATGCCCTTTCAGCTTGTGCTAACAAAATTTTTCAAAAGTGAACTGTTTTCGTGTTTACCGAAAATTGATCACGTTATCAAGTCATGCAGAGCCTGTTGCGGTCTATTTCTTATTTTAATCAAAAACGCGACTTGAAACAATGCTATTTTCAATTGAGGCGTTTTTGTTTTGTCAAAAGTTGAAATAAATTAAAAAATACATCTATCTGCACAGCATTACGGAATCGCGCCTGTAGAAACGCGTCGCTAGTAAATGCAAATTTTTCTGTCAATCAAATGTGTCCCATTATTTGTAGGTGGAAATTGGTGGAACATCGTTATTGTTTTGGACACAATAGAAGAGCAAAAGATAACAGAAAGATTAAAGTGTATATGACAGAAATTTTTTTATTTGCTTGATAGAATCTATACAGTGTTTTGATAAGGAAAGCAAAAACATTTTTGCGATAGCGATTTTTCTTCCCCGTGTTTTAACCTGCCAAAAACGTGAAATTTTACTTCCGGTGAGCTACAAAGACTGGGAATGATTATGACGTCATTTCAGGACATTCTATTTCGCGGCAGGCAAATTACCTGGTCATTTTCTTATTTGTGTGGCAGTGTTTGGAGAATGTTTTTTGAGTTTCCCTGACCTTTTTTGATCAGAAACAGCAGAAATCAATAAAAAGTCGCTTAAGCTCGAATTTAATTGACTGTGAAAAAGAATAATGAGTTTTGAAAGCGATACGGAACAGTCAGACGTGGAATCGATCGGGTCAGGCACTCACATCTGCGAGACAGAGCTAGGATCAGACGAAGATGAAGAAGATATGTACTATTCAGATCCAAAAGGACCGTATATAGATGAACCTATTGCAGATGAGGAATGGCTAACAGAATCCAACCGAGAACTAGAAGAAATTGAAAGGAGAAACCAGGAGTTACAAAACCGCTTTGACAGGATTGTCGAACCCGAGACTTGGTAAGTGTTCGCTCTATTTCTCACCTTTTAATTATTAGCCTAAAAAATATTATCGTACTAAGATCATACCTTGCTGATAAAAGGAAAGGATAAAAGTTGTATTCTTCAACTTAAATACTACGTTCCTTCTTTTTAATTTCAAAGGTGCCCATGTGGCAATTGTGCTCTTGATCGGCTGCAAAATCCATAATCATGGCTGTGTTCTAAGAGAAATTGAAGGGGGCCCAGTGTCCTGAACCTGTGAAATCAAGGATGCCTAGCATAATATTATAATCTCTAAGATTTTCTTGTCGCCGTAGAGCAGAAGTTATGTGCTAGGGGTCACCATGTGCTGTTAGAACACAGCCCTATCTTAGGCTAGCTGAGCCTTCTGCCCCTCTCAAGTCACTTTTTTCTTTGGGAAAATCTCTTTTTTTGGACATCTAGGGATTTTTATTGTTATCAATATTACTGTTATAATCAAGAAAATGATAAATATAGCCATTAAAGCAACATATTACATCTTTTGTTGTAGAAGTAGGAATGGGGATAGCCCAGACCAGGAGCTCCTGCCCAGACTTAATGCAATTTGATTTCTTTTTTTTTTTTTTTGGCTTTTGTTTGTTTTTTGTTTTTTTCTTTTTAATAATCCAGTCTCAATTGCCTATAATAAATTGCCTATACGTAGCAAGATTTACAATTGTACATTCAAAAAAACAAATAAAGTTCCCATTATTATTATTATTTTTATTGTTACATATTATTATCATTTTATCAGCAATGAAGGTGGACTAAATAAATTTTTCATATTTTGCTTGCAGTATCTGTTGTTCTTGCCCAAGAGGCAGCTGCAACTACAGCACAGTCATCAAGTGGAGGAAGAACAAGGAACTGCACTGTTTGCAAAAGACCCATGAGAGGGCACAACCTTCTAGTTGATTGTCCAAGGAACCAGGCACGACAAAACAGTGGACAGTGATAGCAGACCTTTTCATTTTTTATTTTGAGGCAAAGTCAATAAGTTGCCTGGTAATTGCTTAATACAAACTGGGAGAGATTTTCATCGCCATTATTTCAAGTCACCCTCGCACTGTAGATAATTAAGATACAGATAGTTTCTGTGCAATCGGCTGATGTTTTGAGTCAATATTAGTCCAAACTAGTATAAAATTTGTGAATGGACTCTGTTTCGCTGTTTGCATTTTGAAATAATGATGGTCATAAAGGCAATATCTTGATTCATTATCTTCAAAACCAACAAATTCTTCATTCTCTTCTGAAAGTTCTGTTCTTATTGCATGGTAGACACATGCTGGCAGTAGAATCCGCTTTCCCCCAAGAAAACCATGAACTAGTTGCGTAAACTCGACTCTCTGTAGGCTACTCCACAAAGAAACCTGTGTAAAAGAATGAAGACATAAAAATAAATATTCAAGTCATGACCTCGCCCTGTATTTCAACTCTGTGAGCCCAGTATTACCCCATGACCAGTGGCAGATGCATTTCTATTCCAATCGTGCCCTTCCTTTGGGTCTCTAAAATTCCCATTTCTTTTAACATCTTATGAACTGAACATTATCAAATCAACTGTCAAATATAGTTGAAAATAGGACCAGGGTTGAAGAGTAGAGCAGAGTAAGAAAAGATGAAAGTAGTCAGCAAAAGATGAGATCAAAATGCTTTGTGTGGAGTTTGGTGTGGCTGGCAACCCCCCCTTCCCCCCTCCCACATACACACACACACCCAAGCCCAGAGAAAAGTTTGATTTTAGGGGTTCTGCAAAGTACATTTTGCTCAATTCTTTATCATATGTTTTTTGTAATATAGTGATTCTACTCAACCGATTAAAAGGTAGTAGAATGGAACACGCTATCATGCATTATTTCTATTGTCTTCTAAATTGTAGCTGTTTATCGTCTGTTTCATGGGTCAGGTAAAATCTCTCTATTATACAAAATAATGGGCAACAAAAACAATCAATTGATTATCTTTCTCTTAAAATGGTGTTTGAACAAATAACCACTGCTTCTGTTGCAACTGTCGGGCGCTTTTGCCGGCTAACGTTGCTTTTGGAGAACACAGTAAATTAGCAATTAGAGATAGCTCTGACAGAAAAAACTGAGCAAAACATTACTCACTTTTCTTCTCTACCAGTCTGACGATACTTTGCACCGTCTATCCTTTTGTATTTACCTGCGGCTCATCGGAGAGACCATCTGTTAAGGCAAACGACACTGAAACCTGGATGCAATGTAATACATTCGGGACCAATTTCCACCTCATTCAGAACGGCGGTACTACCAAGTGATTCGACGCACTTTTCGATTTCCTTGCAGCAGAGGCATTCCCCGAAATTTTGGAGCCGATCAAGAGCACAATTGCCACATGGGCACCTTTGAAATTAAAAAGAAGGAACGTAGTATTTAAGTTGAAGAATACAACTTTTATCCTTTTCTTTTTATCGGCAAGTGATGATCTTAGTACGATAAGATTTCAGGCTAATAATTAAAAGGTGAGAAATAGAGCGAACACTTACCAAGTCTCGGGTTCGACAATCCTGTCAAAGCGGTTTTGTAACTCCTGGTTTCTCCTTTCAATTTCTTCTAGTTCTCGGTTGTATTCTGTTAGCCATTCCTCATCTGCAATAGGTTCATCTATATACGGTCCTTTTGGATCTGAATAGTACATATCTTCTTCATCTTCGTCTGATCCTAGCTCTGTCTCGCAGATGTGAGTGTGCGACCCGATCGATTCCACGTCTGACTGTTCCGTATCGCTTTCAAAACTCATTATTCTTTTTCACAGTCAATTAAATTCGAGCTTAAGCGACTTTTTATAGGCCATTTGCATTAAGAGGTCATGTGACATCGTTTTAATGAAAATGAAAGTTGTATGATTTTGCCTTCAAAAAATGATTAGTGGGTCATATCCTAAATCAAATAATAGTGATTTGGTTTTTCAAACCTGCACCGTTGTCTTAAAATGAGTAAGTTTGTAGCTGGTCACGTGACCAAAATGTGATTTTGAAAATTACGAATTACTTCTTTTGAACACAAATTTTGCACTTAAACGTCAAGTAAAATGTTGAAAAATGATGTGGTAACGTTTGCAGCACATCTGAGCATAACTATCAAAAGTTTAACAAAATGTAAACAAAAACTAGTTTTAGCCGCCATGTTGGAGGGCAAGAGTATGCCCTCCAACATGGCGGCCAATACAAATCATACTACTTTGTTGAAAAATCAAAGTGCCATATCTCCCTTAAATTCTTTTCCTCTTAAATTTCGGGTGTAAGATAATTTTTATGTGCTCTGTCAATTTTTGGCATCAGCAGGATTCCAACTAATTGTTTAAGGGAAGTATTGGTCTCGTGACCTCTTAGTGCAAGTGGCCTATTGATTTCTGCTGTTTCTGATCAAAAAAGGTCAGGGAAACTCAAAAAACATTCTCCAAACACTGCCACACAAATAAGAAAATGACCAGCGAATTTGCCTGCCGCGAAATAGAATGCCCTGAAATGACGTCATAATCATTCCCAGTCTTCTGTTTTCGCTAGCGCGGTTCTGTAGTTCACCGGAAGTAAAATTTCACGTTTTTGGCAGGTTAAAACACGGGGAAGAAAAATCGCTATCGAAAAAATGTTTTTGCTTTCCTTATCAAAACACTGTATAGATTCTATCAAGCAAATAAAAAATTTCTGTCATATACACTTTAAGTTATGCGGTCTTAAAGCGTGTTGCGTGACTTTAATCGGTTGCAGAATTTCTCCTAACTTTCCCGCATTAAAACGTTGCAATGAAAAGTCTGAAGCTTAGCTTTTAAAATCTTGATAGCCAAAATAAAACGGGTGCCCCAAAAGGCAAGCATTTGGGAATTCAAAGTGGATATTTTTGTCTCCAGCGAAATCCGGCGGATGAACAGTAATTTGCATATAAGCGTAAGTGAAGCGAAATAGATACAAATTGCCGTGGTTGTAAACACAACGTTTCCTCGAAGTTTTCCGGTGTATGACATTTGCAGACTGCAGACTGCAGACTGCATGAGGCAGCATGACTGTAAATTGAATGAAACCAAAAATATGGTAATAAAGGTGGCGTCATCATCAACATTACCTTGTTCCGAAAAGTAAGGCCTAGAAGCGAAGTTTATATTTTTCACGCAAATTACACCGACCTCATTCTTAAAGGAGCTGTTGGCTGTTCTTTTCGTATTGAATTAGAGTAGAATAATGTCTGCCGATGTCACAAACTTGCTCATGAATCCATAGCAACAGTCTAGCAATTTAGCCTGCACCACAGACGAAACTAAACTATAAGTCTGTCTGTGAAACAGCGCCGGAATCCCTATTCTACGGGGGCCCCACCTGTGTACTAGGACTTAAGTATGAGCAATGATTTGCGTATTTAGAAATTCAAAATGCACTTCTGGGAATTCGTCGAGTCCAGATAGGATCTGTTTGTTTTCGATTATTTGGCATACCCCTAAATACTGCTAAGATGAAATACGTCATTTAAAAGGTGTTAAATGTCGTTGATCTATCCTACGAAGCGGCTCGCAATCTAAAACCTTTTTTTTTTACAGAAGACTACTATTTAGACAGGCATTAGTGGGCATTGCTACTTGTCATTATCAATTCACTATAATCAAAGAAGAATGAAGAATCAATACAATTAGTGATATGCCGGGTGAGATGATAAAGGGTCGGTGAAGAATAGCCAACAGCATTTTGGGAATGAGGCCAATGTAACTTTGCACAAAAATATCTGCAGTCTGCAGTCTGCAGCCTGCGGTCTGCAGTCTGCAGTCTGCAGTCTGCAGTCTGCAGTCTGCAGTCTGCAGTCTGCGGTCTGCAGTCTGCAGTCTGCGGTCTGCAGTCTGCAGTCTGCGGTCTGCAGTCTGCAAATGTCATACACCGGAAGTTTTCTTCCTTTTGAAAGCGTAAATTCGCATGAAAGAGCTCAGCTTGCACAAAATAATATAAAATGGAACGAAGCAAATCGAAAAGTGGTAAAAAAAAGTCAGGATATTTCAGTTCGATGGAAAGTAAGTGATTGGGTAGGTGATTTGCATACTGATAAAAATAACGTCTAGCGCAGTTCAAAACCATTCGGCTTCCTGAATTGTTTTTCTGGAATTCTACACATTCTGCTGGCCTAAATTGTTAAGATATCTTATGAAGTCAAAATATTTATCAAGTTGAGCGTTTGCATTTCCTTATAAAACAGAGAGCAGCGCGAAAGCTTCGATCTATTGATTTTCTTAAGTTAAATTACCTTTGTATCGTGGAAACAATAGGGAATTTAAGATTTAAGACTACGGTTAACGGTTACGGTTGGACGAGTACGCGGGATCTGGGTTGAGCTTTTTTGCGCATGCGTAAAAGTTATGGGATGGCGTTTTGCTTTAAAGAAAAAATCCGCATGGGCTCAACGCATGGGCACCCCGTGCGTTTGTACCGTTGTACTTATGTCCTATCTTGTGAACATGTCCTCTGACGTAATGTGATATGCAAGCCAATCAGGTCATGCGATCTATTGTGGTAGTCGCGGCATAGGACTGGGAAAGAACCTCCGTTGCAGTTTGGTCTTCGAGCAAAATTTGCAATTTTAGCGGGTCGGGGACGCTAGTAAAATTTGCCTTGCAAGGTTAAGTAAACATGGCGGCCGAATCAACAACACAATTTCGGATTTTAAGGCTGCGAAGGAGAGTATATTTAATGTTGTTTTGGCCTTTTACGTTAAGAACTCGAAAAAACAATACCGGCTGTGGGTCGTTAAAGGTAAATTTCACGTTTTTACATGTTATAAAAATATGAAGAGCGGATTGTGCAGTTTATACTCCGTCTCTCATTTTCGTACCGATCAACTTAACTTTAGCCCATACCCGTTAAGATGGCTAAGACTTGTCGGAGAGGACAAGTCAAATCGCAAAATATTTTCACCATCTAAATCCATAAACAGATCATAATCAACTCTGCATGTTATGAATATTGTCAACTCGAATAAAAAGCGAACGCTTACGAAAATATGACACTCATTGCTTAGTTCATTATGCAATCAAGCGTTCAAAGACAGATCTTTTAAGCTTAAAATGCGTAAGTTCGCTGATTGTGTTGTATTCTTGATTGGCGCAGGAAACAGTTAGTGTTTCCGTTTTTAATATGAAGGCTGAACGGTTGTAAAATCACTAGTTTTTCTAGAAAGGTGAGTGACTTTCGGTGATTCATTGGTAGGACACAGATTGAGTTAACGCAAAATGTGACTTCTTTCCACTGTCCACAATTTGCGATAACTCAAATCCTGGGCTGAAAAGCAAAGCCTATAAATAGTCTACGATCTGGGAACCACATTTCGCGCTGTCGCAAAATACTGACTACTCAGGGGAACCCAACTATAAATTTCTGTAAAATAGCTGTTCGGAGAAGCAAATATTGCCTAGAATTTTCTATCACTTGAGGAAGGCTAAAAATTTTTAGGTGATCGTTTCATTTACGTACAATTTTCGACGCTTATCTAATTAATTCCCTACGATTTTCTGAAGTTTAATTTCCCCATTTTACTGCCCAGGTTAGGCTTATTTTTCTTACAAAATAGGACACCAAAAATTTTCGGATTCGAAAATGTGATGGAGAGAGGAACCAGAAAAATTCTCACTTTCGTTATACGTTAATTTGCATATAAAATTTCAGGAAAATACCGTAAAATTCCGAAAATAAGCCCCTCCAAATATAAGGCCCCCATATTCGTAACGCAAAAAATCCTCCGTAAAATCGCCCCTCCGGATATAAGCCGGAAAATTGGAAATCGGAAATCGGAAATTGGAAATCGCTCTCAAATACAAAATAAAACAAAGCAAAAATGTATAATTTTCTTCTCTGCCAAAGAACCATCACATGCCCCAAATGATTGCAGTCAGAAAGTGTCACAGTTTATTTCTGTTTGCGTAGTTCACTCCTCACTCTTGGCTTGGATTTCTTCGGTCCATATAGACAAAGTATACTTGGACTACTTGCATGCATGGCTGTGTTTTAGAAAGGTCTAAGTCCTCAAGACGAGTTTCAGTTAACACTTTCTGCAAATTATTGACAGAAATTTCCGTCTAACTATAAGC
The DNA here is from genome assembly GCF_958299795.1 of Porites lutea. Lineage (NCBI taxonomy): Eukaryota > Metazoa > Cnidaria > Anthozoa > Scleractinia > Poritidae > Porites > Porites lutea. Next base: position 40,210,894 of record NC_133203.1, read on the forward strand.
TAGCCCCCTAGATTTTGAGACGCAAATTTCCCTCCAAGTATAAGCCTAGCCGATTTTAAAACGCAAATTTCCCTCCGAATATAAGCCCCTCAAAAAATAAGCTCCTCAGAAAGGGCCTTTGAAAAATATAAGCCCCGCGGATTATTTTTTGGAATTTTACGGTAGTATAGTACTGAAGCCCTTGAAGATCTATTTGTACTCTGGGTAGCCTAAAAAGAGCGGTTTTCAATGTATTTGGGAGGACACCGTCGTTGGGTTCCCCTGTTTATTGGAAGGATACGGAACGACTTATCTCAAAATGTGACTCTTTACGTTCGACATGGTTTGCGATATTTTTTTGGCGCAAACCTTGGTCTTAAAACATAGAACACAGATTGAGTTAACGCAAAATACGTCACAATTGTCAGACCACATTAAGCGTTAGCGCAAACCTTGGTCCCAGTAAAGTGCACCTTTTTTTGCCAGGAATGACTTTCTGACGCCGATCGGGTCAATTGAGTGGACGTGATTTGTGAGCTGGGAACAGAAGAGTTAAACGCCCCGTATTTTGCAATAACGCAAAGTGTGGGATCGAAACAACACCATAGTTTGAAATGTCGCAAAATAAGACTTTGCAACAAGGCCCATCTTTTGAAACGCATATGTTATTTCAAATGATGTCTTTGTCTTTTAGAAAAGGGCAGTTTTTATTGGTCCGTGCAGTTGGTCGAAACGGAAAGGGTTATACCATGGGAGGAGTACGTTCATTGGTTGTAGCTGAGGTTAATCGGTAAATCTCACTGTTTTAATTCACAGACGGTTTAATTTGCACTGTGATGGCATTGATGCTCTAAAGAAAATAGGTGGGTGAATGTCCTGTCAACCATAACTTGGAAGTCTCTACGTTTTTGGGCTAGTATCTTTCTCTGAATCCTGACTGTCAAACTGACATAATTTCTGCTGGGTTAATTCCGATGGCCTTTCAGAACCCCTACCCCATTATTATACTATCTATTCTGAGGACCCTATAGAAGTCATCTTATCCACTTTTTGACAAATATAATTTACGCGATCACAATATATGTAGTCACTTTCTTTCTATGCATCTACCTTATAAAGTCAACTTTTCAAACGCGAATCTTCTGTTGAATTCCTACTCAAAAATATGCGACTTCATTATAATGTTCAACCTCATTATAGCTAATCTAGACGTGAAAATGCGACCTCATCCAGGAGCACATCCCCATTAGCAAGAAAAGAAAACTAGAAAATACTATATATAAGTTATGTTTCAATTCGCGGGAAACATAATAAAAAATGATGCTTAAAAACTGATCTTTTCCCTCATCGAGTTTTTCTTTTGAGCGTAGAGGGTGGCTGTACACAGGTTACTGCCAAAAACAGCCAAACACATTGTTTTGTTGATTACTTCTGATGCACCCATGACTACAGGAATTACTTGCGTTTCTATAGCCACGTTTGTTCAAGCGTATTTTTAGTACGGTTTTCTTAATTAGTTAATTCCATCTCGATGAATTGATGGAAGTATTTCAGTCAGAGGACCTTTCTTCGTCAACGACAATAAAAATGCATTATTTTTTCTTGATAACAATGTCACGTCGATTGTCAGATATTTCTCTGTCATTTCAGCACCATTAGATCAGGGACCACACGATCTTCAATCTCAACTGGTACCCAAATTTTCACATGCTTTCTTTTTGTCAACTCATTTATGAGTTTTTGCTAAACATTTGATTAACCTTTGTCAAATTCACCATTTTTGGCAAAAATTTGCCCTTTTCGACAAATCAGTAATTGTCAAGGTGGCCCTTTTTGTCATCTCATTTGAATTTTGTTCAAACCTTTCATGTTATATTCTTCCCAAATTTGCCATTTTCGCCAAAAGTTGCCATCCTTGTAAAAGTCTCTAATTACCAACAGGCCATTTTTCGCCTTCTCATTTGGCAAGCCATTCATTATTTCTTAACAAATTCGCTATTTTCGCCAAATTTGTCATTTTTGTAAAAATCGGCAACAGTCAACATGCATCGTTTGTCATTTCATTTAATTTTTGGCAAACCTTATATGTCTTGATGCCAAATTTGCCATTTCTGTTATAATCGCCATTTGTCAAGATGCCCCTTTTTGTTATCTCTTTTGTCAAACCTTTGATAACTTCTTGCCATATTTGTCATTTTCCTAAAAATCGCCAGCTGTCAACATGCCACGTTTTGTCATCTGATTTGAATATCTGGCCAAACTCTTGATGAATTCTTAGCATACTCAACATTTTTTTTCCTAAGTTTGCCATTTTCTTATTAATAACGCTTTTTGTACAAGATGCCCGTTTTTGCCGTCTCATTTAAATTTTGCCAAACCTTTGATGGATTTGTCCAGAAATTCGTTGATTTCGCAAAAAATGGCATTTTCGTAAAGACCCACAATTAACGACATCCTTCTTTTGTCCTCTTGTTCAAAAGTTTTGCCAAACCTTTGATAAGTTCTTGCCAAATTCGCCATTTCAGCCAAAGTTGCTATTCTTGCTAATTATCAACAGGCAATTTTCCCAGTCCTTTGATGAATCCTTGCCAAATTCGCGAATTTTGCAAAATTTGTCATTTTCGTTAAACTCAACTATCGACATGTTTGTTTCGTCATCTTGTTTTAATTTTTACCAAACCCTTTATAAATTCTTGCCAAATTTGTCATTTTCGTAAAACTCACAATTATCGACATGCTTCGTTTGTCATCTCATTTGAATTTTGGCAAACCTTGAATGAATTGTTGCTCAATTTGCCATTTTTGTTATAATCGCCATTTGTCAAGATGCCCCTTTTTCTTATCTCTTCGTAAATTTTTTTCAAACCTTTGATAACTTCCTGCTAAATTCGCCATCTTTGCAAAATTTGTCATTGTCCTAAAAATCGCCAGCTATCAACATGCCCCTTTTTGTCATCTCATTTGAATATTTGGCCAAATCCTTGATGATTGTTTTAGCACACTCGCCATATTTGTCGAAATTAGCCTTTTGTCAATATTCCCCTCTTTGTCACCTCATTTGAGATCTTGCCAGACCGTTGATGGATTCTTGCCCAATTCCAATTTTCTCAAATTTGCCATTTTTGTGTAAATCGCCAACTGTCAATATGCCTGTTTTGTTGCCTCATTGTCTCAATCCTTGCCAAATTCGCCGGTTTCGCAAAATATGTCATTTTCGTAAAACCCACAATTATCGACATGCCTCTTTTGTCATCTTGGTTTAATTTTTGCCAAACCTTAAATAAATTTTTGCCAAATTTGTCATTTTCGTAAAATCGCCATTTGTCAAGATGTCCTTTTTTGTCGTCTTATTTGAATATTTGGCCAAACCCTTGATGAATGTTTGACACACTCGCCATTTTTGCCGAAATTTGCCTTTTTCGCCTAAATTTGCCATTTTCTTATTGTAATAGCCATTTGTCAAGATTTCCTCTTTGTCACCTCAATTGAGGTTTTGCCAAACCTTTGATGGATTCTTGCCCAATTCCCCGTTTTCTCAAATTTGCCATTTTCGCGAAAATCGCCAACTGTCAATATGCCTCTTTTGTTGTCTCATTTAAATTTTTTGCCAGACCTTTAATGAATCCTGTGCCAAATTCGCCAATTTTGCAAAATATGTCATTTTCGTAAATCCCACAATTATCGTCATGCCTCTTTTGTCATCCTGCTTATTTTTTTTGCCAAACTTTTATAGATTTTTAGCCAAATTTGTAATTTTTATAAAATTGTCATTTGTCAAGAAGCCCATTTTTATCATCTCATTTGTAATTGGCCAAACCCTTGAACTCTCCATTTTTGCCCATTTTTTTTCCTTTTTCGCCTAAATTTGCCATTTTCTTTTTATAATCGTCATTTGTCAAGATCCCCGTCTTTGTAACCTCATTTGAGTTTTTGCCAAACCTTTGATGGATTCTTGCCCAATTCCCCATTATCTCAATTTGCCAATTTCGTGAAATCGCCAACTGTCAATATTGCTGGTTTGCACTTGACGTCACGGCGGCCATGCTGGCGGTCAAAAACAAAAGCATTTCTCTCCTCTGGGAACTAAACTCTATTTTCGTGTTAATTCTTGGAGAAAAATTCTATTGTATTGACCCCCCCCCCCCCAAACATGGCAGCCTTGTCACGTGATTGCAAGCCAAGAAGGCCTCTTTTGCTGTCTCATTTAAAATTTTTGCCAGATCTTTGATGAATCCAAATTCGCCAATTTCGAAAAATTTGTCATTTTCGTAAAACCCACAACTATCGACATGCCTCTTTTGTCATCTTGTTTTGATTTTTGCCAAACCTATAAATTCTTGCCAAATAAATCGCCAGTTGTCAAGATGCCCTTTTTTGTCATCTTATTTGAATATTTGGCAAGAGACTTTTTGCCATACTTACCATTTTTGCCGAAATTTCCCTCTTTCGCCCAAAATTAGCCATTTTCTTATAATCGCCATTTGTGAAGATTTCCCTCTTTGTCACCTCATTTGAGGTTTTGCAAAACCTTTGATGGATTCTTGCAGGACTCCCCATTTTCTCCAATTTGCCATTTTCGTGAAAATCGCCAACTGCCAATAGGCCTCTTTTGTTGTCTCATTTAAATTTTTTGCCTGACCTTTGAAATCCAGGTTCTGTGTCATGGGGTTTTACTGTATGCAAAAGTTTCTGTGTGCTGCCTTAAGTGGGCCACAGCATATTCAATGTGTGAGTATGAAAACATTAACCCCACTGGTATCAACACTTCTTTGCAGGTTAACATTTTAACTGTAATATTGAAATAGCCCACACTGGGCTCTGATAGGGTAAAATTCTGATAAGCGACCTTGCCTTGAAACAGTGACAGAAGACTAAGTGACAACACACACCGTTAACGATGGGCTAAATACAGAAATGCAAAAACATGAAACTATTTGAAAGTATTTACAATTTAGTCTAGGGACATATGTACCCTCACATCCACAAAATGCCTCTTTCTACATTTGTATACATAGAAATTCAGCATGATAGTGAGTCCAGGAGTACTGTAGCTCTCATGCTAAATCTTAAAATACAAAATCCCTTGGACACCTAGAGCTGGTCCCTACTTTGCTTTACTTCCTTTATATGATTCTCTAAAGACCGACATCTCTTTAAGACAGACCCTTATTTCTGATCCCAGAGGTGTCCACCTTAGAGAGTTGACCAAATAAAAAATTGAAAGCAGGCTAAACTGCGCTCACATTTCTTGCAGAATTTCGATCCAAAAAAGTCTAACAGCTTAATCTTCCAAATCAAAAGCAAATCACATCCACATTGAATTTCGACATTATTATTCTTAGCCACTTTCAGCGAATCATGCAGTCGGCTACCTGAATGACTGCACTATAAATCCCTAAATTTGCTAATTTGAGGGCCCTCATGACACAGGAAACTCTTCAGCCTAAACTTTGAAATAGGTTATTATTTTCTAAAATCAAGTGTTTATATATCATTTTCTAAACAAAGACTTCAAAATCCCCATCAACAATGCTTCAGTTTTTTTCTTGTTACGGTTATTTTTTTACAAGCCCGGTTCGGTAAATAAGCTTAAGCAGTAACTTAACTTACAATTTGCAGTAAAATCAAAAAAGCTCACAACTTCACGATCTATAAAAACAAGACTAGAGCTAACCTAGCTTGAACTTATCTGTACCATGTCTCTAATCCTTATATAAAAAAGCCTCTGAAAGAACTGCAAATAACACCTTACCTCAGAAGCTCGAAAATACGGTGGCTGTGAGGTACCACCTCAGAGCCGCCGCACATTCTTGTTGCTACTGTTCTTCTTCGAACTCTTTGATTGTGCTTTCATCCTTGTCCCACGCTTTCTAGCTCTCCAACATATGAACATATGCGTTGACCGAGGAAAGTTTCGAACAAACTTCAAACTTCTGTAAAATTCTCCAAAAACCCATCAGGGAAAACGCTCCAAACTGTTTCATACACAAGTCTTCACAGGATGAGGACAATGCATGAAACGAACAAAACTCATACTACAGCCCTCCCCTGGTTGGGAAGTCACATGAAGAAGACACGATCACAACGCACTTTGATTGGAAGAAACAAAAACGCATTCTAGAGGACCAAACTGCAACGGAGGACACAACTGCAACGCTACATCTGCACTCCTCAACCTCGCCCCCAGGGTCCTCTCGCTTTTCGATATGGCGGCGACAGGAAAGCGAGAAGACCCTGGGGACGAGGTTGTGTTAAAATCAAAATGGCCGCCATCAGAAAGTGAGTGATGAATCTTTCAGTTCTTGGTGATCTTCCCTCGTGTGATTTGATCAAAGCGACAATATCCTGTTACTAAAGGTAAGAAAGTTTTTAATACAATATGGATATATTCAGTTGTGAAAGTCAAATGATAGCTGCTAGCTACTCGGATGAGAACACACAGATGATTCCGAGTCCTACTACTTTCGGTCTCGATATGGGGCCATCAGATCCTAATAACAACGGACCTGAACTTGGGTTCCCAGATACAAATATCTATCTCCTGTTTTTAAATTTTTTTATGTTTCCAAGCTTATTACGTTGTTTTGTATCTGAAGGCTTCAATAAGCTTTAAACTTATCTTTTCATGATTTACTATTGCAAGTAATGACCTTTGGTCACCTTTATTCAAAAATCTGTAGTCTCTGCAACAGGGTTGCCATCACCCAAGACGCCTGATAGATCGTTTCCACTGTCATGCAAAAAAAAAAAAAAATTGGAAACCGTCCAGTGAAAGAAGCCAAGAAACTAAAATGTTGTAAAAGACTAATATATAAACAAGTTGTCCCAAGTCTCAGGTCTTTGTCGCTCACAGTTTCTGAGTTATTTGCCGAAACGTTTCACGCACCTTTGAAGAGCTTTGTATGGAGACGCCACATTGGTGCACCGTTTTGGTACACCAATATGGCCGCCAGATATCAACAAAAACATTTTCTTGAAAAGCTCTTTCTTTTCACTCGAGAACTAGCATACGTGCACATAAACATATCTTGTAATACTTGAAGTGGTTATACTACTGAAAATCAAGAGGAGAGACTTTTTCTCAATGAGACAGCATTCCTATTTCGGTGCCATGCACTATGAAAACTCCGAAGTTCAAATTGCTGTATTTTCGAAATGAAACATGCTACTGGACTAGAAACTTGTACAAAGATTAATTTTTTGTTTATCTAAATAAGAATTCGTAAAACCTCTCTATTTTGACTTTACCATTTGATGACATCGCTGTGAAAACCATCTATAAAATGAAATAAAGTTAAAAGCAATGGTGGTAAAAAATTTTCTACAAGAGGTAAAATGGATAAAAGTTCCACAGCATCAATCATTAATTTACTGTAATATTAAAAATTCATCATTGACTCAAATACTCAAATAAGACTTTTTTGAATCGATCTGCAGACTTAATGTTAACAATTTTGCTTGGTAAAGCATTCCAGTCCTTGACAGTTCTACAACTAGCACAGACGTCGAGTGTTGTCTTGTATTGTCTTTGCCTTTGAATACAGCCGTCTCTCCTCGCTCTTCACGGATAGTAGGCTACTTGTATCTAAGCAATTTGGAAGAAAATAGTTGTATTCAATAAGAGTCTTGTTTACTTTGTTGTCCAATTCAATGTCCAGTTATCTGCTGTGATTTCTTAATATTAAGGGCTTTCTTATTCACGTACACAATTGTGAAAGCATTTGACCAACTAGTTGGATTATACTAAAAGTATTATTCCTCTCGCTCTCATGGCCTTTGAGTCAATAGCCCATATGGCCTTCGACCTCATGGTCTATTGACTCAGAGCCCATTCAGGCTTGAGGAATAATTGTTTATTTATTAATTTTATTTATTTATTACAATCTTTGAATTAAAATCAAAGGATGAACTGTAAAGGAGTCCTAGACCCCATATAAAAACAGGTCATCTAAAAATATATAGAAACACAATAAAATAATAGTTTGAGAAAATACAGAAATATAAAAGCTACTTAAAAATCACTGAAAAATTTCCTAACTCTAGACTTAAAAATATTTACATTATCAGAAACACGAATGTCTAATGGTAGTTGATTCCACTGGTCAGTAATTCTATGGAAAAAACTATACTTCAGGACATTAGATCTGGCATATTTCTTCTTTAAAGTTAAAGAGTCCTTAGCCCTAAGTGAGAAGCAGTCAGCTTCTGAGTGGAAATCTATTATTTTACTGTCAATGTTGCCATTAAGTACTTTATATAAGAAAGTCACATCAGCCAGTGATCTTCTCTTCTCCAGTGACAGGAGGTTTAACTTCTTCAAACGAATGTCATAAGATAAGTTTAGTCGCTCTTCTCTGTACTACTACGACTAATAATTGTTAATTATTATTTGGACCAAATGAATAAGTGATAGGTTGTATTAATAAATCAAACTGTGACACTTCATGTTGACTGATCCAACGATTTTGTCACCTCGGAGTCCTGCTTCCCTTAAGAATAAAAATCCCCAAAGATGCAAAATCATAATTCATGGTATGCATTCCATAGGACACAAAGATTGGTCAACCAATATGAAGATGTTGTTCTAGAATATCCTGTTTGCATAATTTCTGTGGTTGTTGTTAACAACGCATAATAAATTTCTTTTAGTCTTTGTTGTACTTTAAAATAGAAGGAGTATATTTTTTATTTCAGTTAACTGTAATACAGAGGTTTGGAGTCTGTCTTCAGATTAACTCCCTGGTTACATAAAGGCCAAAGCATTTTCAATTTAGGGACGGTTCATTATTTATAAGGATGGCCAGGTCAGGAAAAAAATAACAGCCTTCCTCTTTCTTTCTAAAGCCCACCCAAAAAGCACAATGTTTTTTTCGTAGCCTGTTCAGTATTTGTGGTCAAATTTTCAAACACCTGTTCAATTTGACACTGATTTGAAGTGAGTAACTTGTGAAAATCATGAAATATTTATTTACAACTGGAGCAACTAGTGTATGTTCGGATGTTTGGATAAAATACAATGACTTGGAAGAACCTTTGGAGTTTTCCAACCTCGCCAAATATAACTCCTTGTGAAGTAAAATTTTCCCTGAAAGTGTTCGACATCTTTTTAAAGGAATAAGTTTCTACAAACCTGTGTTTAAAATGTGTTGAGAATACCTTCGCGAGACGATTCGAGAGGTCATTCAATACTATGTTCCAGGTCTCTGTTGAATCAGCAGGACATGGAAAGACTGATAACTAATGCAAAAATTAACGAATTTATATATTATACTACATTGATTTATTAGATTTTGTTATAGCAACCTGCATTAAATTTTAAGAACATCAACTGTTTACAAACTCAATCAAAACCATATAATTTTTCTTCCTCTGAATCGCTTTGAAAGACAAACCATATCTTATCACTTTTATCGATGCTATAAAATTCCCGTTCGCCAGAAGCTGCGTCTTGCTCTGAGTCGGGCCCACTTGACAATTCTCCAAGGACAATATCCTCCTCACTTTCATCATCCCCTGAGGCGTCAATTTCTTTGCTGTCGTCTTCCGTTCCACCTTCCTTTGCTTTCTCATCAGTAGACTCATTTATATCTTCCCACTGACCATCCTCACCATGAAGCACACACAACAACATTCACCTTATTTTTTCAGCTTTGGTGCAGCTGCTTATGAGTTTGTAATGTTTAAGATATTTTTTGAGGTCAGACATAAGCAACTTTTGTAAATCTCCAGACTCCACAAGATGGCGCCAGGCATATTCTTTAAATGTTTTGGATGTCAATTTACGCTTTTGTTCTGTGCACCCCCTTGTTCCCTTAAAAATGGCACTTTGTTGTTTGAGATCTTCTAGATGAGCAATATACATGAATGTCTTGATCAAGTGCGTCTCTATGACAAAATTCTCTGAATAGTGCTGCATCTCTTCTTCTGTTGATAACGTGCCTGCATTAAACATTTTCTTTCTTTTTACACATGGTTGAAAATCATCTGGCACTCGAGGTTGCCCTTTTGTGTGGTAGTTGGTTTCTCATTGACCGATTTAAAATGGGTGGGATTTTCAGGATCTGGCACAGGCTTCCTTTGTTAGAACAAAACAAACAACGTTCAGGGATCATGGTAGAGCAGTCATGGTACAAGTACTCCATAAAGAGCTCACCAATTTTGTAATGGGCATTGATGAATTGTAGAATTTTTTTAATGGTCGCACTTCCAGGGACACATGATTTCCTATTCTGAGTCGCAGATTGGTATTCCTTAAGATTACTCATTATCAGCTTTGACTTTTTCAGCAGGGAGAGCAGTTGTAAAATCCTTTAACACTAGCGCATCATCTACTCTCTCCCTGTACTGCAATTTATTGGGTGTATTTCAATACCAATACAGTTTCCATGTATAGTCTCACCAAATAAGCTCCACGTTTCTACCACAGTTTTAGCATAAGTTGATAATTTTTTTAAAGCCCGATCTCTTTGTTCAAGAAAAAAACACAAAGGCCGTTGCCACAAAAAGAAAAATCTTCAAGGCCCGTTCGGTTTTTTCCCGACCTGGTCATTCCCATGAATAATGAACCATCCCTTAGAACTCATTGTGTTTTGAACTGGGACTCATGATTTCTTACAAGATGAGTCCCAGGACGTACACTGTACCATAACTATTTGTAACAAAATCACTGCTGATCTGGTATAACTTATTCGTGTGCTAGAAGTTCTGATTTGTTTTTGATCTTCAACTGCATAACCTCCAAGTTTTTGTGCTTGAGTGTTTCCAATATTAAGAAATGGTAAACGTGCAGCGTGCAACCATGAAGTTATGGATGCACGCGGGAGGTTGCTAAGCACGAAAGAAGCGTAAGAGTCGCACTAGGCAATAGCCGAGTGGGACTCTAGCTTCTTGAGTGCTTAGGAAACCTCCCAAGTGCATCCATAACTCCATGGTTGCTCAGCTACAACGTTTACCATTTCTTTTATAACATAATCAAAAGAGACAAACATTATTTTCCATTTGCCTTCGGTTGAGTCACAAATGTCCAGTGCTGGCCACAAGATCCGTACTTTCCTTTTTCATTCTTAGTTCCACACTTCTCAGAGGTGTGGAAGTGTGGAAAAGTCTGACAAACTCAGGATAATATCACACTTTTCTCACAGGCACTAACCCCTTGTCATTCTTGACTTAGTTCCACACATCTTAGAGGTCTGGAAGTGTGGAAAAGTCTGACAAAGTCAGGATAATGTCACACTTTTCCCACAGGCACTAACCCATGGTCATTCTTGACTTAATTCCACACTTCTCAGAGGTCTGGAAGTGTGGAAAAGTCCGACAAAGTAAGGATATTGTCGCACTTTTCCCCCAGTCATGAACCCTATGTCATTCTTTACTTAGTTCTACACTTCTCAGAGGTCTGGAAGTGTGGAAGAGTCCGACAAAGTAAGGATATTGTCGCACTTTTCCCCCAGTCATGAACCCTTTGTCATTCTTTACTTAGTTCCACACTTCTCAGAGGTGTGGAAGTGTGGAAAAGTCCGACAAAGTAAGGATATTGTCGCACTTTTCCCCCAGTCATGAACCCTTTGTCATTCTTTACTTAGTTCCACACTTCTCGGAGGTGTGGAAGTGTGGAAAAGTCCGACAAAGTAAGGATATTGTCGCACTTTTCCCCCAGTCATGAACCCTTTGTCATTCTTTACTTAGTTCCACACTTCTCAGAGGTCTGGAAGTGTGGAAAAGTCCGACAAAGTAAGGATATTGTCGCACTTTTCCCCCAGTCATGAACCCTTTGTCATTCTTTACTTAGTTCTACACTTCTCAGAGGTCTGGAAGTGTGGAAAAGTCCGTCAAAGTAAGAATATTGTCGCACTTTTCCCCCAGTCATGAACCCTTTGTCATTCTTTACTTAGTTCTACACTTCTCAAAGGTGTGGAAGTGTGGAAAAGTCCGTCAAAGTAAGAATATTGTCGCACTTTTCTCCCAGTCATGAACCCTTTGTCATTCTTTACTTAGTTCTACACTTCTCAAAGGTGTGGAAGTGTGGAAAAGTCCGACAAAGTAAGGATATTGTCGCACTTTTCCCCCAGTCATGAACCCTTTGTCATTCTTTACTTAGTTCCACACTTCCCAGATGTGTGGAAGTGTGGAAAAGTCCGTCAAAGTAAGGATAATGTCACACTTTTCCCACAGGCACTAACCCTTTGTCATTCTTTACTTAGTTCTACACTTCTAAGAGGTGTGGAAGTGTGGAATAGTCCGACAAAGTAAGGATAATGTCACACTTTGCCCACGGGCACTAACCCCTCGTCATTCTTTACTTACTTCCACACATCTCAGGGGTCGTGTGTGTCCGAGAGGCCGCGACTTCTGTAAACGTTTATTTGTGTGAGAAAATGCGTGATCTCGTCATAGAGTCCAATTAATTTGTTGCCATTTTCAGCCATCATAGCCCCCATTTTTTCCATTGAAGCCTCCTCTACTGCCCAGTCTGGAAGAGCATCGTTGTTCGATGTATCTTTTCCACTTGTGGTAACGCGTTTTCTCACGGTGTCCAAAATTCCCCTCAAAAATTTAAACAACGTCGACTTTCCCGCACCGGTTGGCATTACAACTACAACCCATAATATCATAGGTTCAAACCAATCCTTCCCAAAAGGATTTACTACGGCGTGAGAGGAAAAATACGAAATCAACATCAATAAGCTCGACAGGACGGCAGTTGAAACTGCGACGCAAACAACGTAGAAGAGATTTAGTACTATAACGATCTCAGTTTCATTTAATAGGTCGTCGGCCAGAACACTGAAATATATTTTAATCTTATCACTTACTAAGTTATTTAATCACGGTAATTAATCCTTTCGCGGCATATAAGTGCATTCTAGCATGAAGCGATATACAAACGTTTTGATACAGATTGAAACAGAAGTTTGCGAGCAGACCTTCTCTTGGCTGTCAAAATATGCAAAAATGACAAGGAAAATAAACAGAGGACACTTCGTCTTTTCTATAATTTTATTCAGCATTTACATAACCTTAGAGAAGAGGAAAAATTACGAAACAGTGGATATATGGCGTGATCTAACAATGATCAAATTTGAACCCGTACTGAAAAGGAAGAAAGCTTGGTTGGAGATCGGATTTCTTAACTTTAAGTTTCTTTCAACGGCTGGCATTGAAACAATGGTTATATCTGCTATTCAAAATAAAAATAGTTCTTAAGGAAAAATGTAACAAACCATACAGAAATAAAACCAAGTGCTCATAAAGCGCACTGAGCTTCTCGTGACTCAGGGAAAGTGCGACATTAAACTCAACTTGTCAGACTATTCTACCCTTCCACACCTTCGAGAAGTGTGGAACTAAGTAAAGAATGACAAGGGGTTCTTAACAGGGGGAAAAGCGCGACAATATCCTTACTTTTCCAGATTTTTCCACAGTTCCACACCTCTGGGAAGTGTGGAACTAAGTAAAGAATGACAAAGGGTTCATGACTGGGGGAAAAGTGCGACAATATCCTTGCTTTGTCGGACTTTTCCACACTTCCACACCTTTGAGAAGTGTAGAACTAAGTAAAGAATGACAAAGGGTTCATGACTAGGGGAAAGTGCGACAATATCCTTACTTTGCCAGACTACTCCACACTTTCACACCTCTGAGAAGTGTGGAACTAAGTAAGAAGTGAAGAAACTCTAGATTTCATGGCCAGGGCTGGACATGGCTCGGTTGAGTCATCGGAACGAGTTCATGTATGCTGCCATCTGCCCGCGCATAAACAAATCATGTTCTATGTTTTTCAAAAACTTGCCTTTGGGTTTTTCCTTTGCTGAATCAGCCGTTCTCTGTCTCCAGGTGAATTGCAAAACGTTTTCGTTGGTATTCTGAATGGCATCTGTCTACTTGCACTTAATATTAGGGTAAAAACTTTGAGAGAAAACTATAGCTGCAACTATAAACACCAACTAAAAAGACTCTAAAAAATTAGCTGAAACTAAATAAATGAAAAAATTATCAAGCTTATTTATGTGACAATTTTTGAAATAAACATAAAGTAGAAATGAGAAAATTTGACAGTAATTCCTTTAGAGTAACAGGTAACACTAATTTTAAAAAGAAATTAACTAGCTTTGTATCAAAATCTGTCTGGAGAAATCCAGCTATGAAAGTCAAAGTTGCAACTGAAATTCGCCGACGCACAGCCGGCGCTGAAGCTGTTGTTTTTCGACCGTTCTCTGAACGACTGTTATGGGTAAACACTGAGGAACAAAATAATACACACAGAAGTTATTTTTTGAAAAATTTATTTGAAAACCCAAATGTTTCTGTAGTCAAATGAAATTCGCTTATTCCAGCATAATGTGCCCGTTTAAACTCAACTAAAATTTTTAATCGATGGGATGAAAACTTCACAACAAAGCTGTCTCGAATTTGCGTGTGTTTCCTAAAATATTTGCTTGAATTTAGCATCAGCTTGACCAAAAAGTCAGTAACACAATGCTAATTGATACATTTACATTTCAAACCTGTAGACTTTCTCTTCGATAAAAAACACACAAAATGTGTACCTTAAATCTTCGCTCGCTCGATTTTCCTTCAGCCGATTCTAGCCGCCAGGAAAACAGTGATTAATTCATCCAGGGCAAATTTGTCGCTTGATCTTTTGCCTTTTTTTCCTTCAAAATGACAGCTTAGTATTTTCTTCAACTTCCACTTTTCATCTGTGCATTTCATCTGTGTATTTTACCGTCAGGAGAAATTGCTAAAATTTTACTGCGCTAGCTCAGTTTCTTGTCGTGCACCCATGGGCAAATGGTAGTGGCTAACTGACCAATCAGAGTGCGTGAGTTACTTTTGTTATGTTATAATTTGCATTCCACTTGTTTTATACAGAATTGATATCATCTTCTGGCTCCTGTTTGTTTGATTTTTGTTTGTTCCAGTTCCAGAACAGGAAGTAGGGAACCATTACTTTAGTCTGCTTCTTCCTCTCCCTTTTCTTTTCTTTTTGTAATGCATTTCACTAAATTAAGTAACCTTCCTATCAAATAATCCTCACTCTCTGTTAAACATGCTTAAAAAAATAAACCTCTAGGGAGCTTTATAGAGGATTTATACTGCCACATTTAAAGCTGCATGATAAACCTTAATGATCAATATTGTAAATGTATGTTATTGCCAATAGACCAAGCTAAGAAGTGAGGTTGCCTCCACTGCAGATTCATAATTCTGTGTAACCCTCTATAATTTGAATTTTTGACGATATTTGAACGTAAGTAAGACCACATATTTGGGCAATCGTGTCATGGTCTTTTATTTGCAACTCCTGGTTCGAGATTAAGTGTAAAACTGATCATTATCTGTTCCTGAGGATCTAACGGGTGAGAAAGCTTTAATACGATTTCTTGTTTGCAAGAGCTATTAGTGCTCAGTTTTGCTTTATAATATACATTTAAAGCAACAGTTGATCAAGTATTAAGGTTGTAAACTCAAATTTTTGTCAGAACCAGCTTGCTCCTTGCAGCTCGATTTACATGGTTTTCAGTGTTGTCTTTTCCTTTGTAAATTGAGTTTGAAGCGGTAGCTGATCAAGGAATAGGCTTATATTCTCAAATTTTTGTCAGAACCAGCTTGTTCTTTGCAGCTCGATTTACATGGTTTTCAGTGTTCTCTTTTCCTTTTTAAATTGAATTTGAAGCGGTAGCTGATCAAGGAATAGGCTTATATTCTCAAAACGTTTATCAGAACCAGCGTGTTCTTCGCAGTTTGATTGTTTATATTTTTTTTTAATGGAGGGATTTTGTCAACCAGCATGACCCAAACTAACAGAGGAATGCAACAAGTTTGGGGACATTTTGTTTTAAAGACTATCATTATGCATTATACATTCTGCCCCATTCTTGCGCTTTTCACCCTTTTTGCTTTTTTTCATCATGTATATTACCATGCGGAATACTGTTTTCTTACCCTGGATGATGCTGTTGATCGGCGAAAGGAAACCGTTTCTTTAGTCTGCTTCTTCCTTTTTTGCTTTTTGTTATGCGTTTCACAAAATTAAATAACCCTCCCCCTCGCTTTTCTTCGATACACGGATAAGATGAAGGTACTAAGGAATGCCGCCGCTCGTCTAAAGGATAACCCGTTAAACGGAAATGCCATCGGTATAAGTGAGGATTTCGCCAAAAAAACCCAACGGCGGAGGCAAGAGCTCGTGCCCTACAGAAAGTTTCTAAAGAAGAAACTCGGAGACGACCGGAAAGTCTACATCGCATATCCTGCAATACTCAAATATGTCGATGCCAATGGCCGTCACAGAATCGTAGGAACAGAAGAACTAGCAAAACTACGCCATGAAATGGAAGAGGCAAAGAATTAACCTAGCAACGCCGTCGGAGTGATACTGACCAACAACAACTTTAATCTCACATTCTACCCATTGTTGGAGTTAAAAGAACTTCACAGGCAATGCCTTTAATTTGTTTCATAAAAGGTAATTTTCGTTTTTATGTTGTAAGTGATGTAATGTTTTCTCCAGGCTTTAGCTTAAGAAGGCTTCTGTATTGTGAAACTATTAAGATATCGATATTTATTCGTTAATATGAATAAGTTAACTTTTATTACGTTAAATGTTAGGGGTTTAAATAGTTCAAGAAAACGAAGAGCTATTTTTCGGCAACTGCACGTTAACAAGTACTCAATAATTTTCTTGCAAGAGACATATAGCTCTACTGACCAAGAAAAATTATGGAGTAACGAGTGGGGTAGTAAAGTGTACTTCTGTCATGGTAGTAAACACAGCAAAGGAGTAGCAATTCTGGAAAGAATGGCATGAAGCTGGTATACTTAGAATTAAAGACCTACTAGATGAAAAAAACAGATTCCTCACACTTAATAAGTTTCTTTTAAAAACTGGCCTCAAGGCGCCTTTTACTAAGTTATTTGGTTTAATATCAGCTATACCTTATAGATGGAAGTGCGCTTTGAGACCGGGATTTATCATGAACAATCAAGATATGGAACAAAATACAACTAAGGAAATTAACGTGGTTACTAGCAAGAAGGTTCGCAATATACTTATTCAAAGGAAATTTGTAGAACCGTTGGCTAGCCTTCGACTATGCAGGCAAGGATTGGACAGTTCCAAACTTAGTTCTATTTATATGCTTCCATTCAAAATAACTAAAGAAACAAAATTAAGCATATTTCAATATAAGATTGTTCATAATATTCTTCCACATGGGGTTCTGTTACACAGAATGAAAATCGTAAACTCTCCTCTCTGCATACATTGTGATTCCCTAGAAACGCTCTCCCATATGCTAGTTAACTGTATAGTAATTCAAAAGTTTTGGTTTGAAGTAATTAGCTGGTGGAAAACTCACAGTGGTGAATGTCTGCTATTTGATGAATTAAGTATAATGTATGGCTATAATCCCGAAGATCCTAAAAGGCAAATCCTTAAATATTATATCCTTCTTGGCAAGAGACATATCTTCCTGCAAAGGAGCGAAATTAAACCCCCAAGCTTTGATCACTTTCTTGAATTCGTTAAAGACAAGTTAATTGTACAAAGATCGATTTTTTGTTCCAAAGGACAAAAAGCAAAATTTCTTTCACAATGGAAGCCTCTCCTCTCCTTACTGTAAATGATTATAATCTAATCTACGTATGCGTGAAGCAAGCCTGGTTGCAGTGTATGTTGTATTAATCGTTGGAATCTAAATTCTTAATTGTAATTTTTTGTAACCTTAAATTTTGTAGTGAAAGTGTTGTAAGTGATGTAGTGGTAATAAAGATCTCTGTTAATAAAAAAAAATAAAAATAAAAATAAAAAAAAAAAAATGACCCAAACTAATGTAAGGAATGCAACAAGTTTGGGGACATTTTGTTTTAAAGACTATCATTATGCATTATACATTCTGCCCCATTCTTGCGCTTTTCACCCTTTTTGCTTTTTTTCATCATGTATATTACCATGCGGAATACTGTTTTCTTACCCTGGATGATGCTGTTGATCGGCGAAAGGAAACCGTTTCTTTAGTCTGCTTCTTCCTTTTTTGCCTTTTGTTATGCGTTTCACAAAATTAAATAACCCTCCCTCTCAAATAATCCTTACTCTCTGTTAAACATGTGTAAAAATAAGCCCACAGGTGGCTTTATAGGGGATTTACAGTAATACAGGTTCCACTATTTTCTGTATTAAAGCTGCATGATGAGCCTTAATTACCATTTTGAATGAATGGGTCATGTAAAGTTGTACATATCGGTATGTAGTCAGTTTATGAAAGGTCTAGAACCAGCCTCGTACCCAGGCCAGTTCGCTCTATCTAAGTTACCAGAGGAGGCCTGGAACCGAATTTTCCCGACAAGCTTGACAGGTGACGTCACATCCGAAATTGCCACCGACGATTGGGAAGGAGGCTGGTCTAGAACCACTTTCTCGTGGGCAGGTATCTTTAAAGTTTTCAAATTTTCCACATCTTCCTAACAACCATCAGATCTCGCACCCCCCTGGCTACAAAGTTGGGGCACAAAACCAAAATATCATTTTGCATTTACCTGAGAATGTTTCTTTTTCCTGCCAAAGGGTACCGTAACTATAACACGCTACAAGAATAGCAAGCTCAATGCCCTTTAAGTGCCTGCAGTGCAGCAGGTGCTTTAGTCTAGCAGGAGACCTAAGGGAGCATAAAAGAGTTCACACTGGGGAAAAGCCTTACGAATGTAAACAGTGTGGCAAGTGTTTTAGACGAGCAGGACACCTAAGGAGTCATGAAAGAATTCACACTGGGCAAAAGCCTTACGAATGTAAAGAGTGTGGCAAGTGTTTTACCCAGTCAGGAAACCTAAGGATTCATGAAAGGGTTCACACTGGGGAAAAGCCTTATGAATGTAAACAGTGTGGCAAGTGTTTTAGACGAGCAGGACACCTAAGGAGTCATGAAAGAATTCACACTGGGCAAAAGTCTTGCGAATGTAAACAGTGTGGCAAGTGTTTTAGTGAAGCAGGAAACCTAAGAAAGCATGAAAGAGTTCACTCTGGGGAAAAGCCTTACGAATGTAAGCAGTGTGGCAAGTGTTTTAACCGAGCAGGAAACCTAAGGATTCATGAAAGAGTTCACTCTGGGGAAAAACCTTACGAATGTAAACAGTGTGGCATGTGTTTTAGCCAAGCAGGAAACTTAAGGAGTCATGAAAGAATTCACACTGGGGAAAAGCCTTATAAATGTAAACAGTGTGGCATGTGTTTTAGGCGAGCAGGAAACCTAAGGAGTCATGAAAGAGTTCACACTGGGGAAAAGCCTTGTGAATGTAAACAGTGTGGCAAGTGTTTTAGTCTACCAGGAAACCTAAGAAAGCATGAAAGAGTTCACTCTTGGGAAACGCCATATAAATGTAAACAATGTGACAAGTGTTTTAGCGAAGCAGGAAACCTAAGGATTCATGAAAGAGTTCACACTGAGGAAAAGGCTTACGAATGTAAGCAGTGTGGCAAGTGTTTTAGACGAGCAGGACACCTAAGGAGTCATGAAAGAATTCACACTGGGCAAAAGTCTTGCGAATGTAAACAGTGTGGCAAGTGTTTTAGTGAAGCAGGAAACCTAAGAAAGCATGAAAGAGTTCACTCTGGGGAAAAGCCTTACGAATGTAAGCAGTGTGGCAAGTGTTTTAACCGAGCAGGAAACCTAAGGATTCATGAAAGAGTTCACTCTGGGGAAAAACCTTACGAATGTAAACAGTGTGGCATGTGTTTTAGCCAAGCAGGAAACTTAAGGAGTCATGAAAGAATTCACACTGGGGAAAAGCCTTATAAATGTAAACAGTGTGGCATGTGTTTTAGGCGAGCAGGAAACCTAAGGAGTCATGAAAGAGTTCACACTGGGGAAAAGCCTTGTGAATGTAAACAGTGTGGCAAGTGTTTTAGTCTACCAGGAAACCTAAGAAAGCATGAAAGAGTTCACTCTTGGGAAACGCCATATAAATGTAAACAATGTGACAAGTGTTTTAGCGAAGCAGGAAACCTAAGGATTCATGAAAGAGTTCACACTGAGGAAAAGGCTTACGAATGTAAGCAGTGTGGCAAGTGTTTTAGACGAGCAGGACACCTAAGGAGTCATGAAAGAATTCACACTGGGCAAAAGTCTTGCGAATGTAAACAGTGTGGCAAGTGTTTTAGTGAAGCAGGAAACCTAAGAAAGCATGAAAGAGTTCACTCTGGGGAAAAGCCTTACGAATGTAAGCAGTGTGGCAAGTGTTTTAACCGAGCAGGAAACCTAAGGATTCATGAAAGAGTTCACTCTGGGGAAAAACCTTACGAATGTAAACAGTGTGGCATGTGTTTTAGCCAAGCAGGAAACTTAAGGAGTCATGAAAGAATTCACACTGGGGAAAAGCCTTATAAATGTAAACAGTGTGGCATGTGTTTTAGGCGAGCAGGAAACCTAAGGAGTCATGAAAGAGTTCACACTGGGGAAAAGCCTTGTGAATGTAAACAGTGTGGCAAGTGTTTTAGTCTACCAGGAAACCTAAGAAAGCATGAAAGAGTTCACTCTTGGGAAACGCCATATAAATGTAAACAATGTGACAAGTGTTTTAGCGAAGCAGGAAACCTAAGGATTCATGAAAGAGTTCACACTGAGGAAAAGGCTTACGAATGTAAGCAGTGTGGCAAGTGTTTTAGCGAAGCAGGAAACCTAAGGATTCATGAAAGAGTTCACACTGGGGAAAAGCCTTACAAATGTAAACAGTGTGGCAAGCGTTTCAGTGTGGCAAGAAGTCTGAGGAAGCATGAGAGAATCCACACTCTGGTTGGGTCATGTAAATGTTCCCGGAAAAACAAAAGTCTTTTTAAACGTTTGGAATCTTGCAAGCGGAAGAGAGCGGGAGGTAAAAACGTTAATTTTAGCAGAGCGATAGGTTTTACAAACAACCTTCAAACACAGCGGGGGACTGGAAACACTGATCTAACAGATGCACAATTGGTCATCTTTGAGAATTACAGCTGCTGGATTTGTCAAGAGGAGATGAGTAGTGAGGCTCTTCTTCTTC
This sequence comes from Porites lutea, assembly GCF_958299795.1. Taxonomy (NCBI): domain Eukaryota; kingdom Metazoa; phylum Cnidaria; class Anthozoa; order Scleractinia; family Poritidae; genus Porites; species Porites lutea. The sequence goes on from NC_133203.1 coordinate 40,231,900, forward strand.
AACATTATGAAAACCATATGACCTATGTTTGTGAAGATGACTCTTAGGTTAATTAAAGTAAAAACTATGGGGAATTCTGTAGGCTCAAGGAGGAGGGGGTGAGTCAAAATACCTTGCACCTCCCCACAGGCACCGGAGGGTTGTTGACCAATGATTTCAAACAAAGTGAATTAGTGATACTTTGCCTACAATGTACATGTAATTGCAAAATCTTTCTGAATTTTTTGCCACGGTTAAGCAGTTCTTAACATAGTTCACCAGAGAATGGGCCGAAGAAAGCAAGAGGAGGGGCCACTGCCACATTTTGTCAATCTATGAATAACTCTGTTCTTAAACTGCCTCGAAAAGAAACTGAAAGTGCCGTCAGTTTGAAGTTTTTGGGGCTGCAGAATTATTGAAGGTAAATTAGAGTTAAGAGATTTATTGCGCATTTGGACACGGACGCCCTTGGGGGAGTGGTCCATCTCATCTGTTTAGTGTCACGTAACTGGGGAAATATAACTTATATGTACTAATCCCTGGGGGGTACTCCTAGGAATTCTTGTGGTAGCACTCAGTCCTGTAAATCCTGACCTTATTTTAGACCAAAAATGTCATTTTGAGACCCGTTTTCAGACCAGACCTTTAAAATCCATACCCGTTTTTAGACCTGGCCTTTAGGCAGAAATTATGTCATGATTACTTAGATTAGAGCGCAAACAAAAATTTATTCAAATGCATTTCGAATTCGCATATTTCTATTTCGTTCTTTTTCACTTGGAATGGATACGATAAATACGTCCCTACACTCTCGTAGTTCTCTCATAAACCATAGTCGATTCCAGAGAAAAATTTACACCCGTTTTCAGACCAAAAAGGTCCAAAAACCATACCCTTTGGGGCGGCACACATAGGCGTACGGGCCGGGGGGGCGAGGGGGGCTGCAGCCCCCCCAAATTTTGGGCAACTCAGATTTTTTGGGTAGCGAGTGAAAATTTGGGCAAAGTCAGTTTTCAAAGACGTCTCCATGTTTATTTAATTTAATTATTTTGAAGACCTGAATATTAACCTAAAGTCGGCGTAATAATCCAATTACATTACAGTGGTTGCCTAGCATGTGATGAGTAATTTACATATTTGCAGTTTTTTTATTGTTGGGCACTATACTGCACTGCACTAGCTGAAATGGGCTATTTCCAGTCATGAATTGCTTAAAATAAACTTTCGCATAACTTTCTAGAATCATCTCCACTCGAAGAACAGTGTATGGCAGATAGCATCAGCAGTGGGTGTGAAAATGAAGATGTGGCGGACTACTGAATTCTCAGTTTGAATTAGTGTAGCGAGAAGAATCTTAATTCTTTTAAAAAATCTATCGAGCGGTTCCATGAAATTATTCGCTAATTTGTTAAAGTAGACCGAAATGTTTACAAAACTGCTAACAGGGGCGGATCTAGGGGGAGGGTGCAGGGGGTGCGCACCCCCCCTCCCCCTGAGATGACCTGCGGTTTTCTAACACAACTGGTATTCTGCCAAAAAAAACTATGTGGTTTATTGGTGTTGAAGTAAAGCAAGAGACGAGTGCCCCCCCCCCCCCCCTAAAAAAATCCTGGATCCGCCCCTGACAAGAGTGCCTCGATGACTAATCAAATCCTTCTTTCGATTCTAGCAATCAAGCAGAGCTATCTCCACGATCTTTCACACATGCTTTTAAAAAGATTACTACTACTATGAGGTGAAAATGCATGTCAAAAGCGCTTCGTTTTGTACAGATAGCGGCCAAACATCAAGATTTTCCTTTTCCTACCGTATTTCTAATAATAAAAACTTCATTCCAAAATATCTCGATAACGCTCTTAAGGTTTTTTTAAACTTCACGAACATCAAGGCGACCGTATTGGAGAAAAATGCTCCTGTGAACGATTTTGTAAGGTTCCCCGTGCCGAGAATCATTGCTGAAGTAAAATAGGTAATGGGGTCATTTCGTTGCTATGACAGCTCCAATGTCATTGCAACCCTGATGATGACAAATTTTCATCTTAATACAACTGACGTCGCAATTTTTCTAAATGTTTGTTTATGGCGACGTAGTTTATGCTCAGACTTGGTATTGACCCTGAAAAACTGTATCGCCACCTTCATATGCCAGGACGGCCTATGTTGTTGCAATATGGCCCTCATTTCTTTTCGACTCTTGCGTAAAAATTTGGTCAACTTGCGAGATGTTTTTGAGCAAATGGTTTACCGCCCCCCCCCCCCCCTGGCAAAAAATTTCCCGTACGCCTATGGCGGCACATACCTATATGGCTTATATAAGGGGTTTTTCCACCCCCCCCCCCCGGGTACTTTCTAAGATCCTTTTTTTCTGCATCGTTCATCAGTTTGCGAAGAAGCCCCCTACTTGGAACACTACTGAAAGATCATTATGATCAGCAGGAAATTTTGTGAATAATCAGATTTACAACTTTCGTTCTATTTTACTTTTGAAATTGTGATGCCTTTATTAAAATACGTACATAAAGTAGTCTATTTGCCATATAATCAGTTTTGAAGGTCCAAGATATTGCCAATTGTCCACCTTTCGATTTTCTTAATACTGCAGGCCCTCAAAACGCTCGCAATGTACTCTCAGAAAATCTAATTGTCCCAACGCCCCCTCCCCTCCAAGAAACAAGTGTAGTCGGTTTGGTCGGTCTTCTCGTTGGAACGCACTCTCACAGAAAAAAACCTGGATACGGGCCTGGCCGAGGATAATTCTTTAGAATAAACCCCCTGCATCCTTCTACATCTCTGGCCTCAGATCTTTCGCGCCGTTGTATCTCAACCAGGAACGAAAAACACACCGAACGACTACCTGCTACGCAGGCTACTGAAAGTAGTAGTGGAGAACTGAACTGCTCGCTAAGTAACTGACATTTTTGCTGCATTTTTTAATGAAAACTACTGATACAAAGTATAGGTTGTACATTTTATAGCCTCGTAAATTTCTAAGATCAATATCATTACCGGCTTTGAGTAAATGTAGGCGATTTATTTAAGAGATTAACGATTAGCCTGCGAGCAAGCTTAGTTGGGGATATCGTGAAAAGTAGACGCGCGTGAGGCACGCGAGAAGAGATGCGAAAGCGGGGGATGGCCCCTCGCGGCTCGCTTCGCTCGCGCGAACATGAGAGCTTGATCGCAGGCAGGAGCCCATATCCCGGAACGTGTAACCCCCATACTAGGCCTATGTGACGGCGTTTTTACTGACTGGTTTGTTTGTAGACACATTTTAGGGTTATTTTTCCCGCGAAAATAGAATCTCCTCCACGTCCATGACCGCATTCGAAGTATAAGCTATCAAAGGGGAAAACGTAACGTCATTAAAAGGCAAAAGTTATCATTTTTAGGGCTGTATGTTTTCCTGACTGGTTTTTTTGACTTTGAAGATACCGTAAAATGTTGAAAATAAGCTCCGGGGCCTATATTTTTCCTTTTTTTATACTGGGAGGGAAATTTACGTCTCAAAATCGATTGGGCTAGCTTATGGTTGGAAGCAAGCTTTATCAGTAATTTGCAGAAACTAGCCTTGAGAACGTAGATCTTACTGAAACTAATCCATGCCTTTACTTTGTCTATATGGAACGAGGAAATCAAAGCCAAGAGCTAAGAGTGAACTATGCAAACAGCAATATAGTGTGACACATTTTGACTGCAATCATTTGGCACACGTAATAGTTCTTTGGCAAATGCAAAAATCTTTGTGTTACTGTAGAGTTTTTGCTTTGATTTATTTTGAATTTGTGGGCAATTTCCAAGTACAAGCCCCCGGGGGACTATATTTTGAGGGGCGATTTAACGAACTGGTTTTTGGTATACGAGTTTGGGGAGCTTGTATTTGGAGGGGCTTATACATGGAGGGGCTTATTTTCGGAATTTTACGGTATTCTAAATTCGCGCCAAGACCGTTCTAATGGGCTCCTGTCGCAGGCCAGATTTCTGCCTTGTTTGAGATACCTGTGGGCATGTGTTTGAAGTCGCGGATCACTCATTTAAAAATAAAGGTTCCTTATAACGTCTTACTCGGAGATACTACTAATGCAAATAATGTTTCAGCGAAAAACAGTGCTGTAGCAAGGTTAGATTTATTTGGGGGGGGGGGCGCAATCACGAGCGCCGAAGGCGCGAGCTGTTAGGGGGGTCCGGGGGCATACACCCCTGGAAGATTTTGAAATATGGGGTCTCTGAAATGGCATTTTAAGCCTTCCGAGAGCATTTATTTTCCATTTAAGAAGTGTACTTTGTTTAATAAGCGGTTTATAATTTTTCTTTGTTGAAGCCATAAATAAATAAATTTTAGGCTTAAGCGAACTGAACTGAACAGATTGAACCGAAGAGTAGCGTGAAGAGCGTGGCCGCTGACCAAATTAAACATGCCTGTCAAAATTATTAGGGGGGGGACCCAGGCGCCCCCGGCCCCTCCCCATGCTACGGCACTGGACGGCACTGAAAAATTAGTAAGAAACAGTATTATAAACTATAGTATTTAACTGAATTTTCGAATCAAAGCATAACCTTGAATGACAGAAAATAGTTATCGTCGAAGGCCAGGGAACCCAGGGAAGTATCAGAAGTCGAGCCCGCGCGCGCCCGTTCCTTTTCCTCGGTTTTGGCGGAGGTTACGAACCCAGCCCAACTCAATGACCATCCCAATCACTTGTAGAAAATTATAAAACGGCAATGAGAAAGTAACAAAATCTACCAAGCCACTGTAACTACAGCGACGACAACTGAAACTTAGGTCGGAATGGCAACAAACTTTAAGGAACGTTACAGAAACCATCAGTCCTCCTTTCGACGCTCGAACAGAAGAAATGAAACGGAACTATCAAAGTATATTTGGACTACAATACTCTAACAAACCTTTCCAGATAAAATGGAAAGTTTTAAAGAAACGTAAAGCTTATAGCAACATTAGCAAAAAATGTAATCTTTCTCTTTATGAAAAGTTCATCATCATTTGTAAAAAAGAGCGCTGTAGCCCAAACAGGCGAAACGAACTAGCGAGTTCATGCCCCCACAGAAACAGATATGTACTTCAGAAGTAAAGTAGAACTCTAGAGTAACGTAACTAAGACACAATCCATCTGTTACCTAGATGCTATCTCTTAACGCATCCCTATATTTACTGCCAGCTTTCAATTTTAACGCTCATTCGTTGAAGTTGCCTGATGAGTGTGGTCCTACAATTTCGGACCATACCAAATAGCACTGTCGCAATAAACGATCAATGATTACTCCTGAAGCCTAAACTCCTGTGATTATTAATAGTCAATACGTTCTACCTAGAATACAAGTATTGACAAATATATTTCAATATATATATTTTTTGTTTTAAGGATCAGTTTGCCGTGTTTATGATTTGGTACAAGTTTTCATTGTACTGATCCAGGACTACAACTAAGAGATCCGACAGCATTCACCGGTTTGTTGCCAGGACTTGGTGATATTTTATATTTTGGCACTCCGATCTTTGCGTAAATCGCTCATATTGTTGGGGGCTTGTGTAGCTCGCTTGGCTTCTTAACGAAGAGGACCAAGACTCTGTTCGTTCTCTTTAGACAGCAGTTTATTCTTCAAAAGCTTCTGACAACAACTCTACCACTCAACTAACTCTACTAGCTTACACAGCGAATTAAATAAGTAAATTGTAGACTTGTTTTGAGTTCGCTGACCGGAAGAGGTTCTATTGAATACCTTATCGCCTATATCGCAACAGCTTTGCTACAGTAAGATAAGCCTACACAGCCGCAACCGACAAATACCAAGGAACCAATTAAATGCTAACAGTGAAACTGCCCAGAAGGACAAAACATACTAAACAGGAACTCGACTGTGGGTAAAACCTAAGGTCAGCTGTACTCGCCAAACAAGCCTACTTCAAAGAACCAAAACTTAGTTTAACAAACACTTCAAATGGATAATACTAGACAAAAACTCAGGAACTAATCATATGGGAAAATACATTGAATCTTTAAGTTTTTAAGTCTATAAAAGTCTATAAACTGTTCATCATAAAGCTAGCAAAATCTTAAAAATAGCAACACTTAAGGTAACCACCTCACAACAATATATTTGGAAAATGATTTACTCGTGATAGGATAACTAAAAGTAAATGCGTTGAAAGTAAAGTCATCCAATTTCTTAGCCGTTATTAAAAACTTATAGTCTTGCAATAGAGGTGGCATCACGCAAGACGTCTAGCGAAATAAAATGAAATAAAGTTAAAAATAATTATAGCAGTTACAAAATCTCCTTACAAAAGATAAAATGGATAATAATATCATAGTATAAATTATTGTACAATATGGACTTAATGTTAACAATTTCGCTTGGTAACGCATTCCAGTTAGAAACTGGTCACTATAAAGAAACAAACGAACAAAAAATGGAAAACCCTTCACCCGGACCCTCACTTATGTGGCTTAGGTCCAAACTGCCTACGAGTTTTTGCACTCCTCAACCTCTCCCCCAGGGTCTTCTCGCTTTTCAATATGTGCGCGACAGGAAAGCGAGAAGACCCTGGGGACGAGGTTGTGTTAAAATCAAAATGGCCGCCATGAGCAAGTGATTTATGAATCCTTCAGTTCTTGGTTTTATTTTCCGTCGTGTGATTTGATCAAAGCGACAAGGTCTTGTTACTAAAGGTAAGAACGTTTTCAATACATTATGGATATATTCAGTTGTGAAAGTCAAATGATAGCGGCTAGCTACTCGGATGAGAACACACACAGATGATCCAGAGTCCTACTACAGTATGTGGTCCTTGGTCCGCGTGTAAAAGTCATTAACTTGAATATCTTACCCGAATCTTCATGTAACGAGCTGAAATACTCCCTGAAGATAGCTTTTATGTTCCTGTCGATAATCCTGATGCTTCAAGTTCCAGACATAAATATTTTGCTTGGAATTCGCAAAAAGGCGACCGTTTTCGATGGTCCTTGGTCCGCGTCTCAGGTAAGCAGCACGATAAAAACGTAAAAATGTTATAGTTTCCACACGAAAACGTGATTTTCACAGTATTTCTTGTATTTTTTTCTTTTCTTGATGCAATTAAGCTTAAGTTTTTTGCGGAAGATGTTGTGAGCATAAAATAATCTGCTTTTCTTTCAAAGACTTCAGACAACAGTCTCCTCGAGTCTCCCACACGAGCGTCGACGAGCAGTTTTTAGCGCGGTCTTAAATAATTACCAAATTCTCTGTATGTACTCGAGGTATTAAAAAAGAGAACTTATAGACATGTATAGGGACGACTTTCAAAACATTCTTCGAAAACAAAGGCCGTCGCTTTTTACTTTGGAAAGTTTTATTCAACCAAGGTCATAGGACGCGGACCAAGGACCGCTAAGCGAAATTTGGTGATATTTTTCAAGAGTCGCTAAAACAAAAAATTCAGCGTCTACAGCAATATGCTTCCAACAGCAGAAATAAGTTGACCTGAAAACCTGTTCTGCAAAAAGGCAAGTCTTCCCGTTGCGTTTTAGTTATTCGCAGGCTAAGTAAACATGACCATGTAATTTACGGTGCCGCAAAAATTCAAACTTCAAGAAAGACAAATTAACCTACCTGTCAACAAACTTTAATTTCACGTCTTCACCCGCAGCAAGAAGGCTGAAACTTCGTCATATGAAAGACTGCTAATCAGTAAATCACAATACCTTTCATTATTTAACGTATTTTTATTCTTGACAAAATATTTTATCATTTTCGGAAAAGACGCGGACCAAGGGCATCGGGGACTTCCGGGGACCAAGGACCACATACTGTACTTTCGGACTCGATGTGGGGCCATCAGATCCTAATAACAACGGACCTAAACTTGGTTTCCCAGATACAAATATCTATGTCCTGTTTTAAAATTTTTTTGTTTCCAATCTTATTACGTTGTTTTGTATCTGAAGGCTTCAATAAGCTTTAAACTTATCTTTTCATGATTTACTATTGCACGTAATGACCTTTGGTCACCTTTATTCAAAAATCTGTAGTCTTGCCACAGGGTTGCCATCACCCAAGACGCCTAATAGATCATTTTCACTGTCACGCAACAAAAAAATAAATTGGAAACCGTCCAGTGCAAGAAGCCAAGAAACTGAAATGTTATAAAAGACTAATACTGTCGACTCCCGATAACTTGAACCTTCAAGGGAAATCGAAAAAGGTTCGAGTTATCGGGAGCTGGAAAAAAAAACAGCCATGAGTGAGGAAAAAACAGTTTTTACTGCATAGTGAACATTTTAATCACATTAATTGTAGAAATGCTAAGTGAAAATTAAAAGATACTTCTAGATTATAAATCAGAACGTAACATGACAAAACCTTTCTTAAATAGAGCTTGCATATAACTGTTTTGAGAAGTAAAGCTGTTTCACGTTAGATTTATGACAAACAACATCAGTGTCCACTAGTAAACTATATGCCTAAAACACGTCAGTGGGAAATTCAAATTTCAATGTTTGGGACGTGAGTAGACTGTTTTTTTTCGAGTTTTTGAGTTATCGAGGGTAAAATTATATAGAAATGAGCTGAGGGGAAACAAAAACTACTTCGAGTTAGCGGGAGTTTCGAGTTATCAAGGGTTTGAGTTACTGAGCGTAAAATTACATTAAATGTATGACGGAAATCCAGGGGAAATTGATTTTGGTTCGAGTTAGCGCGAGGTTCGAGTTAGCGAGGGTTCAAGTTATCGGGAGTCAACTGAATATAAACAATTTGTCCCAAGTCTCAGGTCTTTGTCACTCACAGTTTCTGAGTTATTTGCCGAAATGTTTCACGCACCTTTGTAGAGCGTTGTATGGAGACGCCACATTGGTGCACTGTTTTGGTGCACCAGTATGGCCACCAGATATCAACAAAAGATCTGAAGGTCACTTTTTCTTTTGAAAAGCTCTTTCTTTCTTTTCGAGAACTAGCGTACGTACACATAAATTCCTGTATTTTCGAAATGAAACATGCTATGGGACTAGAAACTTGTACAAAGATTTATTTTTTGTTTAACTTCAACCTAGTGTAAATAAGAACTCGTAAAACCTCTCTATTTTGACTTTACCATTTGATGATGTCACTGTGAAAATGATAGATCTATAAAATGAAACAAACTTAAAAGCAATGATGCAAAAAATTTTCTACAAGACATAAAATGGATAAAAGTTCCACAGCATCCATCATTAATTTACTGTAACATTAAAAATTCATCATTGACTCAAATACTCAAATAGGACTTTTTCGAATCGATGTGCGGACTTAATGTTAACAATTTCGCTTGGTAATGCATTCCAGTCTTTGACAGTTCTACACTTAACACGGACATTGAGCTTTGTCGCGTATTATCTTTGCCTGTGAATAGAGCCGTCTCTCCTTGCTCTTCACAGATAGCAGTCGACTTGTACCTAAACAATTTGGAAGAAAATAGTTGAATTCAATAAGAGTCTTGTTTACTTTGTTGTTTAATTCAATTTTCACATGAGTTAAAAAATTATCTGCTGTGATTTCTTAAAAACTTTCTTATTCACGTACACAATTTTGAAAGTATTTGACCAACTAGTTGGATTTTACTAAAACTATTATTCCTCTTGTTCTCATGGCCTTCGACCTCATGGGCTATTGACTCAGAGCCATTCAGGCTGGAGGGATAATTGTTAATTATTATTTGGACCAAATGAATAAGAGATAGGTGGTATTAATAAATCAAACTGTGACACTTCATGTTGACTGATCCTCTGAGTTCTGCTTTCCTTAAGCATAAAAATCCACAAAGATACAAAATAATTCATGGTATGCATTCCATAGGTCACGAAGATTGCCCAAGTGATATGAAGATGTTTTTCTAGAATATCCTGTTTGTGTAGTTTCTGTGGTTGTTGTTAATGACGCATATTAAATTCTTTTAGTCTTTGTTGTACTTTAAAATAGAAGGAGTATATTTTTATTTCGGTGAACTTTGGAGTCTGTCTTCAGATTAACTCCCTGGTTACATAAAGGCTAAAGCATTTTTCAGTCTAGGGATGGTTTATTATGTATAAGGATGACCGGGTCGTAGTATGTTCATTTGGGGTCAAATTTTCCAAAGCCCGTTCAATTTGAGACTGATTTGAAGTGAGTAACTTGGGAAAATCATAATGCATTTCACAAAATTAAGTAACCTCCCCATCAAATATTCCTCCCTGTCTGTCAAACATGCTTAAAAAATAAGCTGCCAGGGAGCTTTATAGAGGATTTATGGTAAAACGTGTTCCACTAAATTGTCTGTAGGATTTAATGACCAATATTGACCAATATTGTAAATGTATGTATGTATTGTTAATGAGGCAACCAAGCTAAGAAGCGAGGTTGCCTCTGCTGCAGATTCATAATTCTGTGTAACCCTCTATAATTTGAATTTTCGACCATATTTGATTGTCAGTAAGACCCCATATTCGGGCAATCATGTCATGGTCTTTTATTTACAACTCCTGGTATGAGATTAAGTGATCCAGTGTAAAACTGATCATTATCTGCTCCTGAGGATCTAACGGGTGAGAAAGCTTTAAGATGATTTCTTGTTTGAAAGAGCTACTAGTGCTCAGTTATGCATGATAATTTATGTATAAAGCAACAGCTGATCAAAGAAGAGGCTTGCAAGCTCAAATTTTTGTGGGAGCCAGCTTATTCCTCGCAGCTCGTTTTCAGCATTCTCTTTTCCTTTGTAAACTGAATTTGAAGCGGTAGCTGTTCAATGAATAGGCTTACACTCTCAAAACTTTTATCAGAACCAACGTGTTCTTCACAGTTCCATTTACATTGAGCTAGTCCTCATAGTCCCTCACCTTCCGTGAGGATTGCAACGCCTTTGTGGACCTTTTGTTTTTTAGAATCTATTTTTGTCTTTTGAGGGATTTTGTCAACCAGCATGTTCTTTTGCAGATTTATTTACTTTGAGACAGGCCTAAACTAATGTGAGTAAAGGAACGAGTTTGTGGACATTTTGTTTTAAAGACTATTGTTATGCCTTTCGAGAGTGACACTTGCTGAAGCTTTTATTTTTATACCTCTGGTACATTCCACTCTATTCTTACGCTTTTCACACATTTTGCTTTACACCATTTTTTTCATCATGTATATTACCATGCAGAATACTGTTTTTTTTACCCCAGATGATGCTGTTGATCGGCGAAAGGCAACCGTTTCTTTAGTCTGCTTCTTCCTCTTCTTTTTTTTTTCTTTGCTTTTGGTAGTGCATTTCACTAAATTAAATAACCAGGTCCCTCTCAAATAATCCTTACTCTCTGTTAAACATGCTTTAAACAAACTAAGCCCCCAGGGAGTTTATAGGGGATTAATAGTAATACAGCTTCCACTATTTTTTGAATTAAAGCTGCATGTTGAGCCTTAATTACCAATTATAAATGCATGTTATTTTACAAACCATAGGGAAGTCTCCAATCCAAATACAAAGTCAACAAATGATTAAATTAACCCTGTTGATGGATTCTCCAAGTTGAAGGGGTCATGTAAAGTTGTACATGTAGGTATGCAGTCAGTTCATGACAGGTCGAGAATCACCTGTTCATGGGCAGGTATCTCCCTAACAACCTTCAGATCTCGCACCCCCTGGCTACAAAGTTGGGGCACCAAAGCAAAATATTATTGTGCATTTACCTGAGAATGTTTCTTTTTCCTGCCAAAGGGTGCTGTAACTATAAAACATTACAAGAAGAACAAACTCAATGTCCTTTAAGTGCCTGCAGTGCAGGAAGTGCTTTAGTCTAGCAGAAAACCTAAGGGAGCATGAAAGAGTTCACACTGGGGAAAAGCCTTATGAATGTAAACAATGTGGCAAGTGTTTTAGTCTACGAAGAAACATCAGAAGGCATGAAAGAGTTCACAGTGGGAAAAAGCCTCATGAATGTAAACAATGTGGCAAGTGTTTTGGCCGAGCAGGAGACCTAAGGATCCATAAAAGAGTTCACACTGGGGAAAAGCCTTATGAATGTAAACAGTGTGGCAAGTGTTTTAGCCAAGCAGGAAACCTAAGGAGTCATGAGAGAATTCACACTGGGGAAAAGCCTTATGAATGTAAACAGTGTGGCAAGTGTTTTAGCCAAGCAGGACACCTAAGCAGTCATGAAAGAGCTCACACTGGGGAAAAGCCTTATGAATGTAAACTGTGTGGCAGGTGTGTTAGAAGTGCAGGACACCTAAGGATTCATGAAAGAGTTCACACTGGGAAAAAGCCTTATGAATGTAAACAGTGTGGCAAGTGTTTCTATCAAGCAGGAAACCTGAGGAGGCATGAAAGAATCCACACCCTGATTGTGTCACGTAAGTGTTCCTGGAAAAGCAAAAGTTTGTCTAAACGTTTGGAATCTTGCAAGTGGAAGAGAGCGGGAGGTAAAAACGTTAACGTTAGCAGAGCCATAGGCTTTACAAACAACCTTCAAACACAGAGGGAGACTGGAAACACTGATATAGCAGATGCACAATTGGTCATCTTTGAGATTTACAGCTGTTGGATTTGTCAAGAGGAGATGAGTAGTGATGCTCTTCTTCTTCAACATTATGAAAACCATATGACCTATGTTTGTGAAGATGACTCTTAAGTTAATCAAAGTAAAAACTATGGTGAATTCTGTAGGCCCTTGGAGGAGGGGGTGCATCAAATTACCTTGCACCTCCCCATAGGCACCGGAGGGTTGTTGACCAATGATTTCAAACAAAGTGAATTAGTGATACTTTGCCTACAATGTTTATTTAATTGCAAAATCGTTCTGATCTTTTTGCGACGGTTGAGCAGTTCTTAACATAGTTCGGCAGAAAATGGGCCGAAGAAAGCAAGAACGGGGGCTACTGCCATATTTTGTCAATGTATGAATAACTCTGTTCTAAAACTGCCTCGAAAAGAAACTGAAAGTGCCATAAGTGAAGATTTTCGGGCTGCAGAATTATGTGAGAACCTTGTTTTTTTTTCATTTAAAAATCTTAATGGTAAATTTAGAAGTTAGAGATTTATTGAGCATATGGACACGGACGCCCGTGGGGGAGTGGCCCATCTCATCTGTTTAGTATCACGTAACTAGAGAAGTGTAACTTACATGTACTATCCCTGGGGGGTACTCTTAGGAATTATTGTTGTGGCGCCCAGTTCTGTAAATCCTGACCCTATTTGAGACCAAAAATGTCATTTTGAGACCCGTTTTCAGACCAGACCTTAATAATCCATACCCGTTTTCAGACCTTGCCTTTAGGCGTTTAGGCAGCAATTGTGTCATGATTACTTAGAATAGAGCATAAACATAAAATCATTTAATTTGGGCCTCAAATGCATTTCGAATTCGCATATTTCTATTTCGTTATTTTTCATTTTTTTTGTGGGTGTTGAGAGTTCTAGGTCAGGGCTCGGTAAGGTGGCTCGATACAGTTTTTCAGGGTCAATACCTCCCAAGTTTGAGCATAAACTACGTCGCCATAAACAAAGTTTGGGAAAAATTGCCACCACAGTTGTATTAGATAAAGATGAAAATTTGTTATGATCAGGGTTGAAACAGCATCGGAGTTGTCATAGCAACGAAATGACGCTATCACCTATTTTACTTGCAGCAGTATATCTCGGCACTGGGAACTGTTCTTCGAAAATCATTGAGGCGAGCTTTTTCCTCCAATAGAAGCCTCGATTTTCGTGAAGTTTAAGCGAAATCTGTAAGAGCGTTATCGAGATATTTTGGGATAAAGATTTTGTGGCTAGAAATACGGTAAAAAATGGACAATCTTGGTGTTCGGCTGTTATCTGTAGAAAACGAAGCGCTTTTGACATGCAATTTCATCTCATAGTAGTTTCAATCTTTTTAAAAACGTGTGTGAATGATCAAGGAGATAGCTCTAGCCGATTGCTAGAAAGAAGGATTTGATTAGTATGTATCGAGGCGCTCTTGTTAGCGGTTTTTTTTTTAACATTTTGGTCTACTTTAACAAATTAGCGAATAATTTTTAAACCGCTCGATAGATTTTTTAAAAAAATTAAGATTCTTGAGATTAACCTTCCTTTAGTATGACCTTTTAGTTTCAAGATTATTGATATATTGTAAGGCAGTAAAATAAGGGCTACAATTCGCTAATATTTTGGCAGAAAGTTTGTGTTTACAAGTGTGAGCCTCTCATTATTCAGGGTATTGTGTCCAAGTTTCATATTTTCGTGCACAACAATAGCTAGCATTTTTGCATATTTCAAATGCATTGTTAGTTACTGCTGTTCACGTGAAGATGAAACTTGGAGACAATGCCTTGAATAATTAGAGGCTTTCACTTGTAATGACGAAAGTTCCGATAAAAAAGTAACGAATTGAAGCCCTTATTCTACTGCCTTAGAATATATCAATAATCTTGAAACTAAAAGGTCATATAAAAGGAAGGTTAATCTCAAGAATCTTAAATTTTTAAAAAAATCTATCAAGCGGTTTAAAATTATTCGCTAATTTGTTAAAGTAGACCAGAATAGTTAACAAAACCGCTAACAAGAGCGCTTCGATACATACTAATCAAACCCTTCTTTCTAGCAATCGGCTGGAGCTATCTCCCATGATCTTTCACACACGCTTTTAAAAAGATTGAAACTACTATGAGGTGAAATTTCATGTCGAAAGCGCTTCATTTTCTACAGATAACGATATTGTCCATTTTTTAATGTGTTTCTAACAATAAAAACTTTATCCCAAAATATCTCGATAACGCTCTTACAGATTTCGCTTAAACTTCACGAACATCGAGGCTACTATTGGAGGAAAAAGCTTCCGTCAATGATTTTCGAAGAACAGTTCCCAGTGCCGAGATATACTGCTGCAAGTAAAACAGGTAATAGCGTCATTTCGTTGCTGTGACAACTCCGATGCCGTTGCAACCCTGATCATAAATAATTTTCATCTTTATTTAATACAACTGTGGTGGCAATTTTTCCAAAACTTTGTTTATGGCGACGTAGTTTACGCTCAAACTTGGGAGGTATTGACCCTGAAAAACTGTATCGAGCTTCCTTAAATCACAGTGCGCGGATATTTTTCATCAGAGCTTTCTCTGGTTGTTACGCCATACTGACGTGCTCCAAAGAGGGCGAAACAGCTGTCTATCACCACAATCCCGCTCTGTTTTGAGTTCTTTCGGTGTCGTGTTGATGTCTTACAGAGTTAATTTTCACGTAGTACGATCAGCATTGCAGTATTCTGCTTGCAGAATTTAATATGTCTCCGATAAGTACGTTCATACGCTTCCGTAGTTCCCTCATAAACCATAGTCGATTCCAGAGAAAATTTTACACCCGTTTTCAGAGCAAAAAGGTCCAAAAACCATACCCTTTGGGGCGGCACATAGCTATATGGCTTATATAAGCGGTTTTTCCACCCCCCCCCCCCCGGGTACTTTCTAACATACTTTTTTCTGCATCGTTCATCTGTTTGCTAAGAAGCCCCCAACTTGGAACACTACTGAAAGATCATTATGATCAGCAGCAAACTTTGTGAATAATCAGATTTACAACTTTCTTTTTATTTTACTTTTTAAACTGTGATGACATTATCAAAATACGTAAAGTAGTCTATTTGCCATATAATCAATTTTGAAGGTCCAAGATTTTGCCAATTGTCCACGTTTCGATTTTTCTTAATACTGCCGGCCCTCAAAACGCTCGAAATGTACTCTCAGAAAACCTAATTCTCCCAACGCCCCCTCCCCATCCAAGAATCAAGTGCACTCGTTTTGGTCCGTCTTCTCGTTGGAACGCACTCTCACAGAAAAAAAAACCTTGCTACGGGCCTGGCCGAGGATAATTCTTTAGAATAACCTCCTACCTCCTCCCACATCTCTAGCCTCCCCGCAGACGTCCTTTGGGGTTCGTTTGTCACGCATTCATTTCTCCCCCAATGCGTGACAAACGAACCCCAAAGGACGTCTGCGGAGAGGCTACCCACATCTCTGGCCTCAGATCTTTCGCGCCGCTGTATCTCAACCAGGAACAAAAAACACACCCAACAACTACCCGCTACGCAGGCTACTGCAAGTAGTAGTGGAGAACTGAACTGCTCGCTAAGTACCTGACGTTTTTGCTGCATTATATAATGAAAACTACTGATAGAAATTATAGGTTGTACATTTTATAGCTTTGTAGATTTCTAAGATCAATATCATTACCGGCTTTGAGTGCATGTAAGCGATTCATTTAAGAGATTGCCGAGTAGCCTGCGAGCAAGCTCATTTGGGGATATCGTGAAAAGTGACGCGCGTGAGGCACGCGAGAGGAGATGCGAAAGCAGGGGATGGCCCCTCGCGGCTTGCTTCGTTTGCCAAAACATGAGAGCTTGATCGCAGGTAGGAGCCCATAACCCGGAGCGTGTAACCCCCATACTAGTCCTATGTCACGGCGTTTTTACTACCGGTTTATCTGTAGACACAGTTGAAGACAATTTTTCCCGCGAAAATGAAATCTCCGCCACGTCCATGAACGCATTCGAAGTATAAGCTGTCAAAGAGGAAAACGTAACGTCATTAAAAGGCAAAAGTTATTATTTTTAGGGCTGTATTTTTTCCTGACTGGTTTGTGTAACTTTAAAGATATCGTAAAATTCCGAAAATAAGCCCCGGGGCTTATATTTTTCAAAAGCCTCTTTTGAGGGGCATATTTTTGGAGGGGCCTGTATTGGGAGGGGCTTATCTACGGAGGGAAATTTGCGTTTCAAAATCGGCCAGGCTTATACTGGGAGCGAAATTTACGTCTCAAAATCGATTGGGCTAGCTTTTGGTTGGAAGCAAACTTTGTCAGTCATTTGCAGAAAGTGTTCACTGAAACTAGCCTTGAGAACGTAGATCTTACTGAAACTAAGCCATGCGAGTACTTTGTCTATATGGAACGAGGAAATCCAAGCCAAGAGTTAAGAGTGAACTATGCAAACAGCAATATAGTGTGACACATTTTGACTGCAATCATTTGGCACACGTAATAGTTCTTTGGCAAATGCAAAAATTTTTGTGTTACTGTACAGTTTTTTCTTTACTTTATTTTGAATTTGAGGGCAATTTCCAAGTACAAGCCCCCGGGGGACTATATTTGGAGGGGCGACTTAACGAACGGGTTTTGGGGTTACGAGTTTGGGTATATATATATTTGTATATATTTGGTGGGGCTTATACATGGAGGGGCTTATTTTCAGAATTTTACGGTATTCTAAATTTGCGCCAAGATCGTTCTAATGGGCTCCTGTCGCAGGCCAGATTTCTGCCTTGTTTGAGATACCTGTGGACATGTGTTACAAGGCGCGGGTCTCTCATTTAAAAATAAAGGTCCCTTATAACGTCTTACTCGGAGACACTACTAATGCAAAGATCTTGAAATATGCAGGGTCTCTGAAATAGCATTTTAGGCCTTCTGAGAGCATGTATTTCGTTCCCATTTAAGAAGTGTACTTTGTTTAATACCCGCTTAATTTTTCTTTGTTGAAGCTATAAAGAAATAATTTTCAGGCTTTATCGAACTGAAATGAACACATTGAACCGAAGAGCAGCGTGAAGAGCGTGGCCGCTGACCAAATTAAACGTGCCTGTCAAAATTATTGGGGGGTCCCATGCCCCCCTGGCCCCTCCCCATGCTACAGTACTGAAAAATCAGTAAGAAACAGTATTATAAACTATAGTATTCAACAGAATTTTCGAATCAAAGCATAACCTTGAACGTACAGAAAATGCGTTACCGTCAAAGGGCAGGGAACCCAGGGAAGCATCAGAAGTCAATCCCGCGCGCGCTCGTTCCTTTTCCTCGCTTTGGGCGGAGGTAACGAGCCCAGACCACCCCAATGACCACCCCAATCATTTGTAGAAAATTATAAAACGGCAATGAGGAAGTAAACAAAAGAATAAAACGAAGAATATATAGACAAATATATTTCAATATATATTTTTTTTGTTTTAAGGATCAGTTTGTCGTGTTTATGATTTTGTACACAGTACAAGTTACAGGTCTACAACTAAGAGATCCGGCAGCATTCAACGGTTTGTTGCTTGGACTTGGTGATATTTTATATTTTCTCACCCCGATCTTTGCTAGCCTGCGTAGCATGGCGGTTTTGTCAAGCCGGGCGCAGGAGCGGCGTAGCCACGAAATTCGCGCGCGAAGCGCGCGAGAACGAGCGGCGAAGCCGCGAGAAAAGTTGCTCCCGCCCCAATCTCCTCGCCGTTTCTCTGCCCTCGCCCGCCTTTATTACTTAGCGCGCCCAACCAAAACCGCCATGCTACCCCGGGGGGGGGGGGGGGGGGTACTCCCATACATTACCTATACGGGTATGTGCCGCCCAACGGGGTCGTGATTCTGAAGCTCCTGATTTAGAACGGGGTATCCATTTAAGAGGCGTTTTCTAGAACGGGGTATGAAAAATTGTGGATCACGGCTTTATCTTCTGCTGAAAATTGTTACTGATTATGAAGAAGTATTTATTTGATGTATAAGTCGAACAAATAACGAAATATCTTTTAAAAAAACAGGGCTATTTCAATTTACAAACTTTCTAGAACGGAGTGTGAAAAAATTGGCGCATTTCTAGAACGGGGTATCAGTTTTAGGGCGAATTCTAGAACGGGGTATAAAAAATCGGCCCATTTCTAGAACGGGGTATCAATTTTAGGGGGAATTTTTTGTAGAACGGGGTGCCAATTTGGAGTCCCGGGCGGCACATACCCACCCAAAAAATACCCAAGTGCCCCCTCGGGCATGCTACGCAGGCTAGATCTTTGCGTGAATCGTTCATATATTTGGAAAATGATTTACTCCTGCATGAAAGATAGGATAACTAAAAGTAAATGTGTTGAAAGTAAAGTTATCCAATTTCTTAGCCTTTATTAAAAAAAAATATCGTCTTGCAATAGAGGTGCCATCACGCAAGACGTCTAGCGAAATAAAATGAAATAAAGTTAAAAATAATTACAGCAGTCACAAAATCTCCTACAAAAGATAAAATGGATAATAATATCATAGCATAAATTATTGAACAATATGGACTTAATGTTAACAATTTCGCCTGGTAACGCATTCCAGTTAGAAACTGATCACTAAACTATACCAGGAGCCTGACTATACTAAACAAACAAACAAAAAAAGGAAAACCCGTCACCCGTGCCCACACTTATCTAGCTTAGGTCCCCACTCCCCACGAGTTTAACACGGACCTCGTCCCCAGGTTCTTCTCGCTTTCCAATATGGCGGCGACAGGAACGCGAGAAGACCCTGGGGACGAGGTTGTGTCAAAAGCAAAATGGCCGCCATCAGAAAGTGATTTATGAATCTTTCAGTTCTTGGTTTTATCTTCCGTCGTGTGATTTGATCAAAGCGACAAGGTCTTGTTACTGAAGGTAAGAAAGTTTTCAATACATTATGGATATATTTAGTTGTGAAAGTCAAATGATAGCGACTAGCTACTCGGATGAGAACAAACAGAGATGATCCCGAGTCCTACTACTTTCGGGCTCGATATGGAGCCATCAGGTCCTAATAACAACGGACCTGAACTTGGTTTCCAAGATACAAATATCTATCTCCTGTTTTAAAATTTTTTTATGTTTCCAAGCTTATTACGTTGTTTTGTATCTGAAGACTTCAATAAGCTTTAAACTTATCTTTTCATGATTTACTATTGCACGTAATGACCTTTGGTCACCTTTATTCAAAAATCTGTAGTCTTGCCACAGGGTTGCCATCACCCAAGACGCCTAATAGATCGTTTTCACTGTCACGCAACAAAAAAATAAATTGGAAACCGTCCAGTGGAAGAAGCCAAGAAACTGAAATGTTATAAAAGACTAATATATAAACAATTTGTCCCAAGTCTCAGGTCTTTGTCGCTCACAGTTTCTGAGTTATTTGCCGAAATGTTCCACGCACCTTTGTAGAGCTTTGTACGGAGACGCCACATTGGTGCACCATTTTGGTGCACCAATATGGCCACCAGATATCAACAAAGTTCAAAAGTTCACTTTTTCTTTTGAAAAGCTCTTTCTTTTCACTCGAGAACTAGCATACGTGCACATAAAATTGCTGTATTTTCGAAATGAAACATGCTGCGGGACTAGAAACTTGTACAAAGATTTATTTTTTGTTTATCTTCAACCTAGTGTAAATAAGAATTCGTAAAACCTCTCTATTTTGACTATACCATTTGATGACGTCACTGTGAAAACCATAGATCTATAAAATGAAATAAACTTAAAAGCAATGATGTTAAAAAATTTTCTACAAGAGATAAAATAGATAAAAGTTCCACAGCATCAATCATTAATTTACTGTAAAAAATTCATCATTGACTCAAATACTCAAATAGGACTTTTTCAAATCGATGTGTGGACTTAATGTTAACAATTTCGCTTGGTAATGCATTCCAGTCCTTGACAGTTCTACACTTAACACGGATGTCGAGCGTTGTCACGTATTATCTTTGCCTGTGAATACAGCCGTCTGTCCTTGCTCTTCACAGATAGCAGTCGACTTGTACCTAAACAATTTTGAAAAAAATAGTTGAATTCAATAAGAGTCTTGTTTACTTTGTTGTTTAATTCAATTTCCACATGAGTTAAAAAATTATCTGCTGTGATTTCTTAAAAACTTTCTTATTCACGTACACAATTTTGAAAGTATTTGACCAACTAGTTGGATTTTACTAAAACTATTATTCCTCTTGTTCTCATGGCCTTCGACCTCATGGGCTATTGACTCAGAGCCCATTCAGGCTTGAGGGATAATTGTTAATTATTATTTGGACCAAATGAATAAGAGATAGGTGGTATTAATAAATCAAACTGTGATACTTCATGTTGACTGATCATCTGAGTTCTCTTTTCCTTAAGCATAAAAATCCACAAAGATACAAAATAATTCATGGTATGCATTCCATAGGACATGAAGATTGCCCAAGTGATATGAAGATGTTTTTCTAGAATATCCTGTTTGTGTAGTTTCTGTGGTTGTTGTTAATGACGCATATTAAATTCTTTTAGTCTTTGTTGTACTTTAAAATAGAAGGAGTATATTTTTATTTCGGTGAACTTTGGAGTCTGTCTTCAGATTAACTCCCTGGTTACATAAAGGCTAAAGCATTTTTCAGTCTAGGGATGGTTTATTATGTATAAGGATGACCGGGTCGTAGTATGTTCATTTGGGGTCAAATTTTCCAAAGCCCGTTCAATTTGAGACTGATTTGAAGTGAGTAACTTGGGAAAATCATAATGCATTTCACAAAATTAAGTAACCTCCCCATCAAATATTCCTCCCTGTCTGTCAAACATGCTTAAAAAATAAGCTGCCAGGGAGCTTTATAGAGGATTTATGGTAAAACGTGTTCCACTAAATTGTCTGTAGGATTTAATGACCAATATTGACCAATATTGTAAATGTATGTATGTATTGTTAATGAGGCAACCAAGCTAAGAAGCGAGGTTGCCTCTGCTGCAGATTCATAATTCTGTGTAACCCTCTATAATTTGAATTTTCGACCATATTTGATTGTCAGTAAGACCCCATATTCGGGCAATCATGTCATGGTCTTTTATTTACAACTCCTGGTATGAGATTAAGTGATCCAGTGTAAAACTGATCATTATCTGCTCCTGAGGATCTAACGGGTGAGAAAGCTTTAAGATGATTTCTTGTTTGAAAGAGCTACTAGTGCTCAGTTATGCATGATAATTTATGTATAAAGCAACAGCTGATCAAAGAAGAGGCTTGCAAGCTCAAATTTTTGTGGGAGCCAGCTTATTCCTCGCAGCTCGTTTTCAGCATTCTCTTTTCCTTTGTAAACTGAATTTGAAGCGGTAGCTGTTCAATGAATAGGCTTACACTCTCAAAACTTTTATCAGAACCAACGTGTTCTTCACAGTTCCATTTACATTGAGCTAGTCCTCATAGTCCCTCACCTTCCGTGAGGATTGCAACGCCTTTGTGGACCTTTTGTTTTTTAGAATCTATTTTTGTCTTTTGAGGGATTTTGTCAACCAGCATGTTCTTTTGCAGATTTATTTACTTTGAGACAGGCCTAAACTAATGTGAGTAAAGGAACGAGTTTGTGGACATTTTGTTTTAAAGACTATTGTTATGCCTTTCGAGAGTGACACTTGCTGAAGTTTTTATTTTTGTACCTCTGGTACACTCTGCCCCATTCTTACGCTTTTGACACATTTTGCTTTACACCAATTTTTTCATGATGCGGAATATTGTTTTCTTACCACAGATAATGCTGTCGATCAGCGAAAGGCACCCGTTTCTTTAGTCTGCTTCTTCCTCTTCTTTTTATTTTTTGCTTTTGGTAGTACATTTCACTAAATTAAATAACCAGGTCCCTCTCAAATAATCCTTACTCTCTGTTAAACATGCTTAAAAAATAAGCCCCCAGGGAGCTTTATAGGGGATTTACAGTAACACAGGTTCCACTATTTTCTGTATTAAAGCTGCATGATGAGCCTTAATTACCATTTATAAATGCCTGTTATTTTACAAACCACAGGGAAGTCCCCGATCCAAATACAAAGTCAACAAATGATTAATTTAACCCTGTTGATGGATTCTCCATGTTGAAGGGGTCATGTAAAGTTGTACATGTAGGTATGTAGTCTGTTTATGACAGGCCTAGAACCATTTTTTCATAGGCAGGTATCTTTAAAGTTTTCTAATTTTCCACACCTCCTTAACAACATTCAGATGTCGCACCCCTTGGCTACAAAGTTGGGGCACCAAAACAAAATATCATTGTGCATTTACCTGAGAATTTTTCTTTTTCCTGCCAAAGGGTACCATAACTATAACACGTTTCAAGAAGAACAAACTCAATGTCCTTTAAGTGCCTGCAGTGCAGCAAGTGCTTTAGTCTAGCAGGAGACCTAAGGAGTCATCAAAGAGTTCACAATGGGCAAAAGCCTTACAAATGTAAAGAGTGTGGCAAGCGTTTTAGCCAAGACAGAACCCTAAGGATTCATGAAAGAGTTCACACTGGGGAAAAGCCTTATGAATGTAAACAATGTGGCAAGTGTTTTAGCCGAGCAGAAACCCTAAGGATTCATGAAAGAGTTCACACTGGGGAAAAGCCTCATGAATGTAAACACTGTGGGAAGTGTTTTAGCAGAGCAGGAAACCTAAGGACTCATGAAAGAGTTCACACTGGGGAAAAGCCTTATGAATGTAAACAGTGTGACAAGTGTTTTAGCCGATCAGGAGCCCTAAGGTTTCATGAAAGAGTTCACACTGGAGAAAAGCCTTATGAATGTAAACAGTGTGACAAGTGTTTTAGCCAAGCAGGAAATCTAAGGACTCATGAAAGAGTTCACAATGGGGAAAAGCCTTATGAATGTAAACAGTGTGGCAGGTGTTTTAGAAATACAGGAACCCTAAGGAGTCATGAAAGAGTTCACACTGGGGAAAAGCCTTATGAATGTAAACAATGTGGCAAGTGTTTTAGAAATGCAGGAACCTTAAGGAGGCATGAAAGAGTTCACACTGGGGAAAAGCCTTGTGAATGTAAGCAATGTGGCATGTGTTTTGGCCGAGCAGCAAACCTGAGGAGGCATGAAAGAGTTCACACTGTGGAAAAGCGGTACGAATGTAAACAGTGTGACAAGTGTTTTAATGTAGCAGGACACCTAAGGATTCATGAAAGAGTTCACACTGGAGAAAAGCCTTACAAATGTAAACTGTGTAGCAAGTGTTTTAGCCATGCACCTAGCCTGAGGAGGCATGAAAGAATCCACACAGCACTCTATTAAACATTGGTGTCAAAGTTGTGCACTCTGTCATCACTGCGAAACACAGCTGTTGGATTTGTCAAGAGGAGATGAGTTGTGAGGCTCTTCTTCTTCAACATTATGAAAACCAAGGAATTGTTCAGTGTGACGGTGCCTGGTGGGGGCCGCTCGCAGGGTTGCCATGGATACCTCCTCCTCATACTAGAGCATTGCCCGGCTCCACCAACTTTGAAGGCACCAACGCCCAAGCTCATCTATTGGTGATGAGTTTAAGAGGTTTATAAATGGCTTTGGAGCATTTTCGTTGGTGTTAAACGACCCTTTCTGTTAAAGTCGCACAGCAGAAATCGTACCATTCCAGTGTATTGAATATCAAGCACGGCAACATTAACGCCGTTGTCTTACTGGACCTCAAAAAGGGAGTGCTTACCATTTGTACGGAAATTTCGGTGAAAAATTTCGGTCAAATGGTACTGGTATTTTGTTTGGCACAGCAAAGAGGAACGGGATTGAGTTATACCATTTACAAAATACCGATAAATTTTTCTCTCTCTCTCAAGATGAAGCCTGGCGCGGTCGGTCGTGTCGGTAAAAACGGGAAAAATGTAATACCTCGAAATGTAGTACTTGTTTTCCGGAAAATTTCCACCGGGATGAACCGTTCCATTTGAACTCTCCCCGGAGTTTCCGGGTTTTCCATACAAATGGTAATTTCTCAGGCTGTTGATACGGTTGACCATACCTCACGATTATCTAACCTTGACTGCGGTATAACCGGCCCTGAAGGAGACAGGTTCAGATCATACCCTTCAAAGTTGAATTGGGCACGCAAAGTCTGTAGCTTTTCGGTTTTATTTGGCTGTTTGACGAAGTGAGAGCCGAATCTCGCGATTACTTCGATTTCTTTGATTTATTCTTTAACTTGGCTTTCCCGGGGTTTGAACCGACTCACCTGTGTGACCCGTCAGATCAGGGGAGACTCTAAGTTGAGGGATAAGCCGATTGCGCTACTGCGACCCAAGGTAGTTCGGAATGTGAAAAATAGTTATGAAATTATGCACTAGTTTCGGGACAAGATTGGGCGTGCAAGTTCGTGACTTTTCGGCTTGTTTCGACTATTTCACGAAATGAGACCGGACTATTCTTGAGATCACCTCGCGTTTAGTCTTTAATTACGCGAGGAATAAATAGAGCATATTACGTGGCCGCGCAGAGACTAGACTTTCAAAAAAGTCCTTCGCCGGATTTACAAGGCTCACTCCGCTCGCCAAGAGGTCGACTTGTAGCAAGTCTACGCAGAGGCACGAAATTTCTCTTCGAGTGTTGAAAAACATTTCACGAGTGAGCCCTGCTTTCAAACTGCTTTGTGATGAATTTAAAGTCACAAAATGCTGCAAAAAAGACATTTTGTCTTTGTTGAGTGTTACGTAGTAAAATTGCTTTAATGCGTTGCGTGACTTTCTCGAACGTTCTCCATGTTTTTGGATTATTCATGAATATTTTTACATTTCAGCATGAGTCAGCAGATTTGCATCCGTTACTGAAATCATAAAATATGTCGAAAAGCTACTACTGTTGGCCTGTTTAGTATTTTCACGAACCTTATGTCAAACGGTATACAAGTTCCAAGCGAGTTCTTTTGACGAACTAAGTTTTTTCCCACGAGCTGAAGTGCTGGGTTTAGTCAGTGTGACGAAGGTCGATTTTCAAGTTCTGTGTTTACAAGTTGGCGGAAGCCGTAAGATATCTGAAGTTCAAGTCAAGTCTTTGTTGGCGGATGCTGCTTTTTAAAGCTCTGTAAAGGCTATGTTCCTCTGGTATTAAACTTCCTTGTGTTAATCCGACGTCCCTGCGTGCTGATAGTCAGTGAACAATTATCCTCAAAACAATCGAACTCGTAACATTGAGTTGCTCAACGTAATTGACTCCTTACCCATGCCTTACATATCTTTAATCAGTACATGAGAGTGCTATGCTGTTTTTGACGCCTGCTGTGACTAAGAAAAATAGAGAATTCTTTTTCACTGTTTGTTTTGTAAGACTTGTTATTCACCGCCAGTAACCTCATATTTGACTTAGGTCTAAACGTTTAGACCCAAGTCAAATTTAGAAGGATTTGTATGGTGTCATCAGAGCATAACTGGGCCAATGTCTCAGAGACAATTTGTCCCGAAATGCTAGTTTTTGGCAAGTAGGCCTCTTGGATGTTGCTCTTTTCAGAATATCCTGACAAATCCCATAATGTCACAAATTAACACCTTACTCTTACCATATTTCATTTCTTACTATTCCTCCGCATGTACACTTGATCAGTTCCACAACCACGACGCCGAAGTGTCGCTCCGTAGCGTCTTGTTAAAGTATTAAAGTTATCTTACCTTAGCGTAAATCCTCTATTACCCCCCACCCCTCCCCCCGCCGCTGGGGGGCTTATTAATTTCAAGTACGTTTGAGAGTAGTCTCCCTCGCAGCCTTTTTTGTGTCGTCACGCAACGCTCACTCCCAGCCGTTTTTGTCTCGTCACGCAACGCTCCTCCCCAACAAATGGCTGCTGACATTCGAACCACATTTCTTTCCTGAATTGAGCCAATCACAGCTTTGGTTCTATTTTCTGTAACTATTTCGCACCAAATAATCCTTTAACATGTTGTCCAATCATAGCCTGCTTTCTATCGTATCATGTATAGTTGTTCAGATACGGCGCTGATGAACTGGAAAACGTCAAATCCAACAAATATCTTGGACTCATAATGAGTCCTTTTGGAAACTTTAATCTCGCTAGGCAAGAGCTGAAGAAAGTTGCACTTTAAGCACTCTATAAATTACAGAAAGAGATGGGAAACCACTTCAAGAAAATATAAAATTAACGATGTAGTTATTTGATGCACTGATATCTCCCATACTCTTTTATGCGAGTGAAGTGTGGGTGATTGATTGCAATGGACAATTAGAAAAGGATCCAGCAGAATTAGTTCAAAATAAATTCCTAAAGTGGTTGCTGGGAGTTAATAAATACTGCAATAACAATGCGTACAGGGCTGAGACAGGAAGGTTCCCAATGAGAATTAAAGCCCAATGTAGGAACTTTAAGTTCTAGTTAACCTTAACCAAAAATGAAAACAAATTATCCCAAATAGAATACATGACATTGAATGGAAAGAAAATAAAGCTCTCTGGAGCAAAAAAACCAAAAGCTTATTGGAACAGATAGGATAAGGAGAACTCTGGATGAAAGCACACTATGCGGACAAGGGAATCGTAAACATGATAAGGCAACGACTTAAGGATATCCAACTACAATGATGGCTAAGTGAAATAAATAACGACAGATGCTTACTAAAGCAACAAAATGAGAACCTACCCGGCGGTTATAGACAGTTACAAATGTGAAGATTACCTACATCAGGTCACCAATACGCGACACAGAATAGCTCTAACAAAATTGCGACTTAGCAACCACAAATTAGCCATAGAGACAGGACGTTATTTGAGACCGTTTAAGAAACCTGCGGAAAGAATTTGCCCAAGTTGTAAAATAGAAATGGAGGACGAATACCATTTTCTAAATATATGCCCTGCTTACCAGGAAAAAGATGGTCGTTACTAGATTATTTTGATGAAAGAATATAGAATAAAAAAAAATGTCCAAACATGTATTCGAATGCTTTGAATAAAGGAAAGGGGTGAAGACGGCAAAAAGTAAAAGTATTCTAGGACTTAATTAATAACTTATTAGCCATATATGGTTAGGAACTTTTTGTTGCTTGTAATTTTAGTTATTTGGAAATAGTTGATATACTATTTATTGTATAAGACTCCAAGTAAATAAAATATGTATATGTATGTATGCCTTGGATGGCAAATTCCAGGGGGTGGGGACTCTTGAGCTGTCAAATCCCCCGGGATGGGGACGAAAAAGGAGGACAAATGACCCGTCCTCCGTCAATACTGCAATTTCTTTTTTATTGATCGCACAGTCGAATAGTGCCGTTTTAAGCATTTTAATGAGCGATTTTTTTTCAATTAACGTCTTCCTCTGTAATAGCACTAGGATTCTCATTAAGACTTCACGCCACGTAGCCTGCGAAAACATCCGTTTCTCCTCGCTCTTCGCCGCTGGGGACGTTCCGCGCGAAACGTCCCCAGCGGCGAAGAGCGAGGAGAAACGGATGTTTTCGCAGGCTACACGCCACGACGACACGCACCAGTTTATAATTTTAATACTGATGTAAAATTATTGACATTAAAATTAATAGAGCGCTGTAACGTTATATGTTATGAATAGTTTTAGAAATATGAAGGGATGCTTTTCAAATAATATCAACAGAAATTTGATTCAATGACCAAAAAACGTTGGTTCACGTCGATAGTTGACTGGATAGCTCCCGATTTCGCTATGTAATTCTGGCTTGATAAGCAATGAAGAAATGCATGCTTAAAATCAAGAACATGCCTTTACAACCCTCTTCAATTTTTTCCCGCCCTTGACAGATGAGCCAATCTGCTTTCTTTAACAGTAAAATCCTCTGTTTAGTTATGATAGGGAACCGCGTGCGTGTCAAAGGCTCGGGAATGGCCGCGGGGTTGCAAATGCCCGGCCCACGGGCAGCACAAACTTTGCAAATGCCCCAACCCCAGGACTAACAAGGCGGGCAAATGCCCTGCCCAGGGGGGGCTGGGCGCAGCTGGAATTGAATGATGCGTAAAGCATTATTTTTGTTTTTTGCAGTTCCAATGATTTTTTTAGAGACGCGCATGCTTTTATCTGGCCTTGTCTGGTCTGCCTCTACATGCGACAGGACTGAAGGAATATGCTGGTAATCAGGAGCTTTGGGTTAATAAAACAGTTGGAAAGAATGTGGTTCGAATGTTGGGGAGGAGCGTTACGTGACAAGATAAACACGGCTGCGAGGGAGACTCGTCTGAGGGCGGTTTATTAGAGTGAGGGGAGGGGAGGGGAGGGGGGGGCGCTTATTTAATTTAGCGAAGATGGTGGTAGCGCTCCTTAAAGAAGTAGAATTCAAAGTGGAAAAGCTCATGTATGCAGCCGAGGATCAAAAATAAATCCAAACTTCCAACACGTTATAATACTATCCTGGTTCAGTCCAAATGAACTTGTACAATTTATGTTTTCAGCTTTATTATATTCCTGGCTATTTACAGTATAATTGATCTAGGAAGGGCGTGTGGATGCATCTGGCTACGGGCCTGGCCGAGGATAATTCTTTAGAAAAACCTCTTGCTTTCTCCCACGTCTTTGACCTCAGAGCTTTCGCGCCGCTGTATGTCAACCACAAACGAAAAACACACCAAATAACTACCTGATGCGCACGCTACTTCAAATAGTAGTGGAGAAATGAACTTCTCGGGAAGCAACTGACGTACATTTTAACGCCTTCGTAAATTTCTAAGATCAATATCATTACCGCCTTTTTATGTAGGCTATTTATTTAAGAGATTGGTATTGAGAACTATTCGAGATATAATTAAACAAGAGTTGGAAGGCGCGGGTCACGTATTTGAAAAGAAAGGTTCCTCTAAAACTTCTTTTTACACTACTAATGCAAATAACGTTTCAGCGAAAAATCAGTAACAAACAATAATATAAACCACAGTGTTCAGCACTTATTCAACTGAATGTTTGAATCAAAGAATAACCTTGGAAGGTGCAGAAATTTCAGCCGAGAAAAAGTCTTACCGTCGAAGGCCAGGGAAACGATGGAAATATCAGAAGTCAAGCCCGCGTGCGCCCGTTCCTTTTCCTGGCTTTGGGTGGATGTTACGAACCCAGCCCACCCCAAACACTTGTAGAAAATCATAAAACGGCAGACTGATCATTGAAGCAAGGCGATAATGGAAAGCAAAGGTGGCGCAGTGGTGAGAGCACTCTCCTCCCATCAATTCAAAGTAGACAGACTGCAAATCATCTTAGTTGCTAAAAAATATATATCTACGTGTCGCAACTGTTCATCAGTAGGATGCCTAAAATGCGTGCAATTCCACCATTGGTTTCGGCTCCATGTGGTCCGGCCCGGGTTCGAACGTATGCCATATGCGAGTTGATTTTTTTGTTGGTTCTTTCCCCGGGGTTCTCTCCGGGTACTCCGGTTTTCCCCTTTTCTTAAAAACCAACACTTTCAAATTCCAATTCCATCTAAGAACGCACGGACACGTTTCGACCAAAGTATTCCGTGAGTCAACAAATTACAAACTGTTTTAATTTATGAAGAAGTAATCAAAAGGAAAAAACGAAAAAATATTTAAACAAATATATATTTTTTCTTTTATTCCTTTGTTTACTTTTTGATCGCCTTGGCGTCTTATTGTTTTCTGCAAGTTACCGTAAAAATCCGAAAATAAGCCCAGGGGCTTATATTTCTCAAAGGCCCTTTTTGTGGGGCATATCAGTTTGGAGGGGCTTATCTACGAAGGGAAATTTGCGTTTCAAAATCGATTGGGCCAGGTTGATAGTTAGGAGGAAGTTTACCGTTCTTGCTTTGTTTTACTAGTTTGAGGGCAATTTCCAAGTACAAGCCCCGGGAGGGGCTTATATTTGGAGGGGCGATTTAACGCAGGGTTTTTTGCGTTACGAATTTGGAGGGGCTTATACATGGAGGGGCTTACTTTCGGAATTTTACGATATTATGTATTGATCCAGGTCTACAACTTAACTGGGAGATCTGGCACCACTCAACGGTTTGTCGCTGTAGACTGCTGATATTCAGGGCGTAAGAAGCTAGGGTAGCTTCTTACGCCCCGCTGATATTTTATGTCTTGGCGCCCCAATCACTCATGACCCTCTCATATATCTGGAAAATGATTTGCACGTGCAAGAAAGAGAAGCTAACTCCCGGGGATAACTGCTTCTGCTAAAAGTAGATGTGTTGAAAGTAAAGACATCCAGGCAATCCAGTTCTCAGAAACTGCTCAGACAAACAAAATAAAGAAAAACCCGTGCGCATCCTTTCATCATGCAGCTTAGGTCCCCAGTCCCCACGGGTTTTTTCTTTCACACTGTCAAAATCAAAATGGCCGCTATCGGACCGTGATTTTTGAATCCATCAGTTCTTGGTTTTATCTTCCTTCGTGTGATTTTATCAAAGTGACAAGATCTTGTTACTAAAGGTAAGAACGTTTTCAATACATTATGGATATATTCAGTTGTGAAAGTCAAATGATAGCTGCTAGCTACTCGGATGAGAACACACACAGATGATCCCGAGTCCTACTACTTTCGGGCTCGATATCGGGCCATCAGATCCTAATAACAACGGACCTGAACGTGGTTTCCCAGATACAAATATCTATCTGCTGTTTTTAAATTGGGAGCAACTTCAGAATACCCGGCCACATCATTCACATTTGTCGGAACGCTTTAAAGAACGAGGTATAACACAATAGGCACTTTTGTTATTCAATGATATGCAAAGAAGTGGCCGGGTATTCTGATTTCCAAGCATATTACGTTGTTTGATACCTATCTGAAGGCTTCAATAAGCTTTAAACTTAGCTTATCATGATTTACTATTCCATCTAAATGACGTTTGCTTTCCTAACACGGACGTCGAGCGTTGTCACATATTATCTTTGCCTTTGAATACAGCCGTCTCTCCTCGCTCTTCACGGATAGCAGGCTACTTGTATCTAAGCAATTTGGAAGAAAATAGTTGTATTCAATAAGCGTCTTGTTTACTTTGTTGTTCAATTCAATGTCCACATTAGTTATCTACTGCGATTTCTTAATATTAAGGGTTTCTTATTCACGTACACAATTGTGAAAGCATTTGACCAACTAGTTGGATTTTATTAAAACAATTATTCCTCTCGCTCTCATGGCCTCTGAGTCAATAGCCCATACGGCTTTCGACCTCATGGGCTATTGACTCAGAGCCCATTCAGGCTCGAAGAATAATTGTTTATTAGTATATACACACTCAGTGATCTTGGTAATTCAAGCAATCTGATGGTCAGCTTTCTCGGACTATGATGCTATATTCACCGCGCTAGGCAGTGATTATAAAGCAGAACAAAATCGGTGTCGGGAACTGGGTGTTTTGCCAAAGTTTCATAGTAAAGCCTTTTTGAAAATACATGGATATCCAAGTGCTGATGACTTTGAAGGCAAGAAAAGACTTCATGGTGTTTAAACAGCGTGATTTATTGTGAAGTGGTTTACTGTAGCTGACTTTTTGTACACTCATGTTTACCACTACAGAGGAAAACGAGGTCGCTTTGTCACTGTTTTGTGATTTCGGGATTCAGTTTCTCGCAAGACCAATTTTGCCTATCAATAGAAGTTAATTTATGGAGAAAAGAGGAAGGAAAATATTTTCGAAAATTGTATGTGCCAGCAAGTTAACAAGGCAAAGAACTTTGGAGATAAACAATGCTCATCTTGATCATAGCCGCTGTTGACAGCATTTGCAAGAAGCAACAAAGAAAACTTTCTCATTGACGGTGAGTTGACAGAAACAAATAAAGCTCTACTTTTCTTCTCAGAATTGGGTGGTAATTTAAATTTTTGGCATTTTCTTTTAAACCGTTGATGCTAAAGCTTACAAAACTCGATACAAAAAGATTAAAACTATCATTTGCCATGTTTGAAGATACTGCAAAGATCTAACTTTAGCGCATCCACTGTTTACAGCTTCGTGTTCACGCATGAACTCACCCTTCAATCAAACTAATCGTTTTTTAATGGTTTCCTTTCTGATTCTGTTGAGATCACTTTGTGTGAATATACTAAAACAATTATTCACCTCAGGCTCAGTTAATATTGTTGAATAATTCCCGAGACGAAGTCTCGGGGATTATTCAACAATATTAACTTCGCCTTTGGCAAATAATGGTTAATTATTATTTGGACCAAATGAATAAGTGATAGGTTGTATTAATAAATCAAACTGTGACACTTCATGTTAACTGATCCAAAAATTTTTCACCTGTGAGTCCTGTTTACCTTAAGCATAAAAATCCCCAAAGATACAAAATAAATGCATCCCATAGGACACAAAGATTGGTCAAGCAATATGAAGATGTTTTTCTAGAATATCCTGTTTGCGTAATTTCTGTGGTTGTTGTTAACGACGCATAATAAATTTCTTTTAGTCTTTGTTGTACTTTAAAATAGAAGGAGTATATTTTTATTTCAGTAAACTGTAATACAGAGGTTTGGAGTCTGTCTTTAGATTAACTCCCTGGTTACATAAAGGCCAAAGCATTTTCAATTTAGGGACGGTTCATTATTTATAGAGATGACCAGGTCGGGAAAAAAATAAAAGCCTCCCTCTTTCTTTCTAAAGCCCACCAAAAAAGCACAATGCTTTCTTTGCCCGTTCAGTATTTGAGGTCAAATTTTCCAAAGCCTGTTCAATTTGACACTGATTTGAAGTGAGTAACTTGTGAAAATCATGGAATGTTTATTTACAACTGGAGCAACTAGTGTATGGTCGGATATTTGGAACAAATACCATGACTTGGAAGAACCTTTGGAGTTTTCCAACCTGGCTAAATAGAACTTCTTGTGATGTAAAAGTTTCCCTGAAAGTGTTCAACATTTTTTTTAAGGAATAAGTTTCTACAAACCTGTGTTTAAAATGTGTTGAGAACACATTCGCGAGACGATTCGAGAGGTCATTCAATACTATGTTCCAGGTCTCTGTTGAATCAGCAAGACATGGAAAGACTGGTAACTAATGCAAAAATTAAACAAATTTCTATATTATACTACATTGATTTATTAGATTCTGTTATAGTGACCTGCATGAAATTTTAAGAACATCAACTGTTTGCAAACTCAATCAAAACCATAAAATTCCTCTTCCTCTGAATTGCTTTGAAAGACAAACCATATCTTATCACTTTCATTGATGCTATAACATTCCCATTTGCCAGAAGTTGTGTCTTGCTCTGGGTCAGGCCCACTTGACAATTCTGTAAGGACAATATCCTCCTCACTTTTTTCCTCCCCTGAGTTGTCAATGTCTTCGCTGTTGTCTTCTGTCCCATTTTCCTTTGCTTCCTCGTCAGTAGACTCATTTATATGTTCCTGTTGATCACCCTCACCATGAAGCACACACAACAAGATTCGCCTTATCTTTTCAGCTTTGGTGCTGTTGCTTATGAGTTTGTAATGTTTAAGATATTTATTGAGCTCAGACACAAGCAACTTTTGTAAATGTCCGGACTCCATGAGATGGTGCCTGGCATATCCTTCAAATGTTTTGGACATCAATTTATGCTTTTGTTCTGTTCGCTCCCTTGTTCTCTTAAAAATGCCGCTTTGTTGTTTGAGATCTTCTATATTGAGCAATATACATGTTTGTCTTGATCAAGTGCGTCTCTATGGCGGAATTCTCTGAAAACTGCTGCATCTCTTCTTCCGTTGATAACATGCCTGCATTAAACATTTTCGTCATTTTTACACATGGTTGAAAATCATCTGGCACTCGAGGTTGCCCTTTTCTGTGGTAGTTGGTGTCTCATTGACCGATTTAAAATGGGTGGGATTTTCAGGATGTGGCACAGGCGGGGGAATACGTTTCATGGGCAACCGTTTCTTTAGCCTGCTTCTTCCTCTTCTTTTTTTTCTTTGCTTTTGGTAATGCATTTCACTAAATTAAATAACCCTCCCTCTCAAATAATCCTTACTCTCTGTTAAACATGCTTTAAACAAAATAAGCCCCCAGGGAGTTTAAAGGGGATTTACAGTAATACAGGTTCCACTATTTTTTGTATTAAAGCTGCATGATGAGCCTTAGTTACCATTTATAAATGCGTGTTATTTTACAAACCACAGGGAAGTCTCTGGTCCAAAGACACAGTCAACAAATGATTAAATTAACCCTGTTGATGGATTCTCCATGTTGAAGGGGTAATGTAAAGTTGTACTGGTAAGTATGTAGTCAGTGTATGACAGGTCTAAAACTACCTTTTCATAGGCAGGTATCTTTAAAGTTTTCTAATTTTCCACATCTTCCTAACAAAATATCATTGTGCATTTACCTGAGAATGTTTCTTTTTCCTGCCAAAGGGTACCCTAACTATAACACGTTATAAGAAGAACAAACTCAATGTCCTTTGAGTGCCTGCAGTGCAGCAAGTCCTTTAGTCTAGCAGAAAACCTAAGGGAGCATGAAAGAGTTCACACTGTGGAAAAGCCTTATGAATGTAAACAATGTGGCAAGTGTTTTCGTGCAGCAGGACACCTAAAGGGACATCAAAGGGTTCACACTGGGGAAAAGCCTTATGAATGTAAACAATGTGGCAAGTGTTTTGGCCGAGCAGGAGACCTAAGGATTCATGAAAGAGTTCACACTGGGGAAAAGCCTTACGAATGTAAACAGTGTGGGAAGTGTTTTGGCCGAGCAGGACACCTAAGAAGTCATGAAAGAATTCACACTGGGGAAAAGCCTTATGAATGTAAACAATGTGGCAAGTGTTTTAGCCGACCAGGAGAACTAAGAATTCATGAAAGAGTTCACACTGGGGAAAAGCCTTATGAATGTAAACAGTGCGGCAAGTGTTTTCGTGTAGCAGGACACCTAAAGGGACATCAAAGGGTTCACAATGGGGAAAAGCCTTATGAATGTAAACAATGTGGCAAGTGTTTTAGCCAAGCAGGAGACCTAAGGATTCATGAAAGAGTTCACAATGGGGAAAAGCCTTATGAATGTAAACAATGTGGCAAGTGTTTTAGCCAAGCAGGAAACCTAAGGATTCATGAAAGAATTCACACTGGGAAAAAGCCTTATGCATGTAAACAATGTGGCAAGTGTTTTAGCCAAGCAGGAAACCTAAGGACTCATGAAAGAGTTCACACTGGGGAAAAGCCTTATGAATGTAAACAATGTGGCAAGTGTTTTGGCCAAGAAGGAGACCTAAGGAGTCATGATAAAGTTCACACTGGGGAAAAGCCTTATGAATGTAAACAATGTGGCAAGTGTTTTGGCCAAGCAGGACACCTAAGGAGTCATGAAAGAGTTCACACTGGGGAAAAGCCTTATGAATGTAAACAGTGTGGCAAGTGTTTTAGCGGAGCAAGAGACCTAAGGATTCACGAAAAAGTTCACACTGGGGAAAAGCCTTATGAATGTAAACAGTGTAGCAAGCGTTTCAATGAAACAGGAAGGCTGAGGAAGCAGGTTGAGTCACGTAAATGTTCCCGGAAAAACAAAAGTCTTTCTAAACATTTGGAATCGTGCAAGCTGAAGAGAGCGGGAGGAAAAAATATTAATGTTAGAGCCGAAGGATTTACAAACAACCTTCAAACACAGAGGGAGACTGGAAACACTAATCTAGCAGATGCACCATTGGTCATTTTTGAGAATTACAGCTGCTGGATTTGTCAAGAGGAGATCAGTAGTGAGGCTCTTCTTCTTCAACATTATGAAAACCATATGACCTATGTTTGTGAAGATGACTCTTAAGTTAATCAAAGTGAAAACTATGGGGAATTCTGTAGGCTGTAGGAGGAGGGGGTGTGTCAAATCAACTTGCACCTCCCCACAGGCACCGAAGGGTTGTTGACCAATGATTTCAAACAAAGTGAATTAGTGATATTTTGCCTACAATGTAATTGCAAAATCGTTCTGAATTTTTTGCGACGGTTGAGCAGTTCTTAACATAGTTTGCCAGAAAATGGGCCGAAGAAAGCAAGAAGATAGGCCACTGCCAGATTTTTTCAATCCATGAATAACTTTGTTCTAAAACTGCTTCGAAAAGAAACTGAAAGTGCCATCAGTGAAGATTTTCGGGCTGCAGAATTATATAAGAACTTTTTTTTTTCATTGAAAAATCTTGAAGGTAAATTTACAAGTTAGAGATTACTGCGTATTTGGACACGGACGCCCTAGGGGGAGTGGCCCATCTCATCTGTTTAGTGTCACGTAACTAGAGAAATATAACTTATATGTACTATCCCTGGGGGATACTCTTAGGAATTCCTGTTATGGCGCCCAGTTCCCTAAATCCTGACCCTATTTCAGACCAAAAATGTCATTTTGACACCCGATTTTAGACCAGACCTTTAAATTCCATACCCGTTTTCAGACCTTGCCTTTAGGCAGAAATTGTGTCATGGTGACTTAGATGAGAGCATAAACATAAAAATTTATTCAAATGCATTTCGAATTTGCATACCGTAAAATTCCGAAAATAAGCGCCCGGGCTTATATTTTTCAAAGGCCCTGTTTGAGGGGCTTATCTACGGAGGGAAATTTGCGTTTCAAAATCGATTGGGCTAGCCTTAGAAGTAAATTTGCCGTTTTTGCTTTGTTTTACTTTGTATTTGAGGGCAATTTCCAAGTACAAGCCCCCCCCGGGGGGGGGCTTATATTTGGAGGGGCGATCTAACAGAGGGTTTTTTTGCGTTACGAGTTTGGGGGGCTTATTTTCGGAATGTTACGGAATTTCTATTTCCTTATTTTTCGTTTTTTTTTGTTGGAGGGGGGGGGGGGGAGGTTGATGGTTCTAGGTCAGGGCCTAAATCAGAGTGGGGGGATATTTTTCATCAGAGCTTTCTCTGGTTGTTACGCCATACTGACGAGCCCCAGAGAGGGCGAAACAGCTGTCTATGGCTACAATCCCGCTCTGTTTTGAGTTCTTTCGGTGTCGTGTTGATGTCTTGCAGAGTTAATTTTCACCTAGTACGATCAGCATTGCAGTGTTCTGCTTGCAGAATTTAATATGTCTACGATAAGTACGTTCATACGCTCCAGTAGTTCCCTCATAAACCATAGTCGATTCCAGAGAGAAATTTACACCCGTTTTCAGACCAAAAAGGTCCAAAAACCATACGCTTTGGGGCGGCACATACCTATATGGCTTATATAAGGGGTTTTTTCACCCCCTGGGGTACTTTCTAACATACTAATTTTTGCATCGTTCATCTGTTTGCTAAGAAGCCCCCAACTTGGAACACTACTGAAAGATCTTTATGATCAGCAGGAAACTTTGTGAATAATCAGATTGCCAATTTTCTTTCTATTTTACTTGCCATTATCAAAATACGTACAAAAAGTAGTCTATTTGCCATATAATCAATTTTGAAGGTCCAAGATTTTGCAAATTGTCCACATTTCGATTTTTCTGAATGCTGCCGCCCTCAAAACACTCGTAAATGTAGTCTCAGAAAACCTAATTCTCCCAACGCCCCCTCCCCTCCAAGAAACAAGTGCAGTCGTTTTGGCCCGTCTTCTCGTTGGAACGCAGTTTCGCAGAAAAAAAAGCTGGCTACGGGCCTGGCTGAGGATAATTCTTTACAATAACCTCTTGTCTCCTCCCACATCTCTGGCCTCAGATCTTTCGCGCCGCTGTATCTCAACCAGGAACGAAAAACACACCCAACAACTACCTGCTACGCAGGCTACTGCAAGTAGTAGTGGAGAACTGAACTGCTCACTAAGTAACTGACTTTTTTGCTGCATTTTGCAGTCAGGAGCCCATAACCTGGAGCGTGCAAACCCCATATTAGGCCTCTGTCATGGCGGTTTTAGTGACCGGTTTGTTTGTAGACACATTTTAAGGCAATTTTTCCCGCGAAAATGGAATCTCCTCCACGTCCATGAACGCATTGGAAGTATAAACTATCAAAGAGGAAAACGAAACGTCATTAAAAGGCAAAAGTTGTCATTTTTAGGGCTGTAGGTTTTCCTGGCTGGTTTGTGTGACTTTAAAGATACCGTAAAATTTTGGAAATAAGCCCCGGGGCTTATATTTTTCAAAAGGCCTTTTTTGAGGGGCAGATTTTTGGAGGGGCCTTTATTCGGAGGGGCTTATATACGGAGGGAAATTTGCGTTTCAAAATCGGCCAGGCTTATACTGGGAGCGAAATTTACGTCTCAAAATCGATTGGGCTAGCTTATGGTTAGAAGCAAACTTTATCAGTAATTCGCAGAAACTAACCTTGAGAACGTAGATCTTACTGAAACTAAGCCATGCCTTTACTATGTCTATATGGAACGAGGAAATCCAAGCCAAGAGTTAAGAGTGAACTATGCAAACAGCAATATAGTGTGACACATTTTGACTGCAATCATTTGGCACACGTTATAGTTCTTTGGCAAATGAAAAATTTTTATGTTACTGTACAGTTTTTGCTTTGATTTATTTTGATGGTAATCACGAGCGCCGAAGGCGCGAGCTTTCGGGGGCATGCTAGCCTCCCACGCAAACGTTCTTAGGGGTTCGTCACGCGTTCGTGGGCGAGGAATGATTAGGTGACGAACCCGTAAGAACGTCTGCGTGAGAGGCTAGGGGCATGCACCCCTAGAAGATTTTGAAATATGGGGTCTCTGAAATAGCATTTTAAGCCTTCCGAGAGCATTTATTTTCCATTTAAGAAGTGTACTTTGTTTAACACGCGCTTCATTTTTCTTTTTTCAAGACATAAATAAATTTCAGGCTTTATCGAACTGAAATGAACACATTGAACCGAAGAGCAGCGTGTAGGGCGTGGCCGCTGACCAAATTAAACGTGATTGTCAAAATTATTGGGGGACCCAGGCGCCCCCGGCCCCTCGCCATGCTACGGCACTGAAAAATCAGTAAGAAACAGTATTATATACTATAGTATTCAACCAGGAGCTAATGAATTTTCGAATCAAAGCATAACCTTGAATGTACAGGAAATGCGTTACCGTCGAAGGCCAGCGAACCCAGAAAAGTATCAGAAGTCAAGCCCGCGGGCGCCCGTTCCTTTTCTTCGCTTTGGGGGTAGGTTACGAACCCAGCCCACCCCAATGACCACCCCAATCACTTTTAGAAAATTATAAAAAGGCAATGATAAAGTAAACAAAAGTATAGAACGAAAAATATATAGACAAATATATTTCAATATATATATTCTTTGTTTTAAGGATCAGTTTGCTGTGTTTATGATTTTGTACAAGTTACAGGTCTACAACTGAGAGGTCCGGCACCATTCAACGGTTTGTTGCTTGGACTTGGTGATATTTTATATTTTGGCACTTCGATCTTTGCGTGAATCGCTCATATATTTGGAAAATGATTTACTCCTGCATGAAAGATAGGATGACTAAAAGTAAATGTGTTGAAAGTAAAGTTATCCAATTTCTTAGCCGTTATTAAAAAACTATAGTCTTGCAATAGAGGTGCCATCACACAAGACGTCTAGTGAAATAAAATGAAATAAAGTTAAAAATAATTATAGCAGTTACAAAATCTCCTACAAAAGATAAAATGGATAATAACATCATAAGTTCTCTAAATTAGCATAAATAAGTTAAAAACAAGTTATAATAGATAAAAATGTGGTGAACGCTAAAATGTGATAAAATATGTAAAAATGTAAAAAGTGCTAAAAATATTTATAAAGTCAAAAAACAATGGAAATAAAAGAATGTTAACAAGAACTACTCTAAACAAATAATTTGGCGCGAATTGAATCGCACTGTTTGTTAAGCGTCGGTTTCAGTTCTTGGATAAAAAACATTTCAAAAATAAGACAGTCAAATTTGTTCTGACACTTTCTTAAGATTCTAAAACTTTGTGCGATGTCTTCAGGCTCCATATCATGCTGCTCTCTGAGGTGGTTTCCGATTGCCGGTCCTTTGTGTTCTTCAATTCGTTGGTGTAGGTGTCGGCACGTGTAGCCGACATAGCCTGCATCGCACAGGCTACACTGGAAAGAATACACCACGCATTGTTGACTCACAAGAGGCGGCTTGTCTTCCTTGACCTTGATTTCATCTTTGATCTTCCTACTTGTGTAAACTGGGCTGATGTCTGCGTTGATCTTCCTACTCAGGTCAGCCAGCTGTTTACGTACTACGTTTGCTGATTTCTGGTCTTTGAAGGGTAACACGATTCTGATTGGGGTTTCTCTTTTATCAGCCACTTGGGTGTGTGAATCCTCGGACACTTTGGATTCAGTGAATTGGCGAATGGTTGACTGCACAAGGTCGTCTGGATAGCGCAGTCGGGAGAAGATCTCTTTAAGGCGTTCACATTCCTCGTGAAAAAACTTCCACGTAGACGAGAGTTTAAACGCACGGTTAAGCATGGTGTTAAGCATTCTTGTTAACATTGTTTCATTTCCATTGTTTTTTGACTTTATAAATATTTTTAGCACTTTTTACATTTTTACATATTTTATCACATTTTAGCGTTCACCACATTTTTATCTATTATAACTTGTTTTTAACTTATTTATGCTAATTTAGAGAACTTTTATACACTTGAAAATGACCTCGGAGAGGTCGAAACGTCGTGATTTTTTATCGCTAATATTTATCTCAAAATCGATTTCTAAGAAACTACTTATTAATAACATCATAGCATAAATTATTGTACAATATAAACTTAATGTTTACAATTTCGCTTGGTAACGCATTCCAGTTAGAGACTGATCACTAAACAAAAAAAACAAACAAAGGAAAACCCGTCACCCGTGCCTACACTTATTTAGCTTAGGTACCCACTCCTCACGAGTTTTTGCACTCCTGAACCTCTCCCCCAGGGTCTTCTCGCCTTCCAATTTGGCGAGAAGACTCTGGGAACGAGGTTAAGTGAAAATCAAAATGGCCGCCATCAGAACGTGATTTATGAATCCTTCAGTTCTTGGTTTTATTTTCCCTCGTGTGATTTGATCAAAGCGACAAGGTCTTGTTACTAAAGGTAAGAAAGTTGTCGATACATTATGGATATATTCAGTTGTGAAAGTCAAATGGCAGCAGCTAGCTTAGTACTCGGATGAGAACACACACAGATGAGTGAGTCCCGAGTCCTACTACTTTCGGGCTCGATATGGGGCCATCAGATCCTAATAACAACGGACCTGAACTTGGTTTCCCAGATACAAATATCTATCTGCTGTTTTTAATTTTTTATGTTTCCAAGCGTATTACGTTGTTTGGTATCTGAAGGCTAAAATAAGCTTTAAACGTAGCTGTTTTACGATAATTGCATCTAAATGACCTTTGGTCACCTTTATTAAAAAATTTGTAGTCTTGCAACAGGGTTGCCATCACGCAAGACGCCGAACTGGATAAAATGAAATAAAGTTAAAAGTAATGACGTGAAAAAATTTTCTACAAAAGATAAAATGGATAAAAATTCCATAGCATCAATCATTATGTAATATTAAAAATTCATCATTGACTGAAATGTTCAAATAAGACTTTTTTGAATCGATGTGCGGACTTAATGTTAACAATTTCGCTTGGTAATGCATTCCAGTCCTTGACAGTTCTACATTTAACACGGACGTCGAGTACTGTCACATATTATCTTTGCCTGCGGATACAGCTGTCTCTCCTTGCTCTTCACGGATAGCAGTCGACTTGTACCTAAACAATTTGAAGAAAATAGCTGAATTCAATAAGAGTCTTGTTTACTTTGTTGTTCAATTCAATTTCCAAATTAGTTAAAAAATTATCTGCCGTGATTTCTTAAGGACTCTCTTATTCACGTACACAGTTGTAAAAGCATTTGACCAACTAGTTGGATTTTACTAAAACTGTTATTCCTCTCGCTCTCATGGCCTTCGACGTCATGGGCTATTGACTCAGAGCCATTCGGGCTGGAGGGATAATTGTTAATTATTATTTGGACCAAATGAATGAGGGATAGGTTGTATTAATAAATCAAACTGTGACACTTCATGTTGACTGATCCAAGGATTTTGTCACCTCTGAGTCCTGCTTTCCTTAAGCATAAAAATCCCCAAAGATGCAAAATAATTCATGGTATGCATTCCATAGGACACAAAGATTGGTCAAGTGATATGAAGATGTTTTTCTAGAAATATCCTGTTTGTGTAATTTCTGTGGTTGTTGTTAACAACGCATATTAAATTTGTTTTAGTCTTTGTTGTACTTTAAAATAGAAGGAGTATATTTTTTATTTCAGTTAACTGTAATACAGAGGTTTGGAGTCTGTCTTCAGATTAACTCCCTGGTTACATAAAGGCCAAAGCATTTTCAATTTAGGGACAGTACATTATTTATTAGATGACCAGGTTAGGAAAAAAAATAAAAGCCTTCCTCTTTCTTTCTAAAGCCCACCCAAAAAGCACAATGTTTTTTTCGTAGCCTGTTCAGTACTTGTGGTCAAATTTTCGAAAGCCGGTTCAATTTGACACTGATTTGAAGTGAGTAACTTGTGAAAATCATGGAATGTTTATTTACAACTGGAGCAACTAGTGTATGTTCGGATGTTTGGATAAAATACAATAACTTGGAAGAACCTTTGGAGTTTTCCAACATCGCCAAATAGAACTCCTTGTGAAGTAAAATTTTACCTGAAAGTCTTCAACATTTTTTTAAAGGAATACGTTTCTACAAACCTGTGTTTAAAATGTGTTGAGAACACGTTTGCGAGACGATTCGAGAGGTCATTCAATACTATGTTCCAGGTCTCTGTTGAATTAAAGAGACATGGAAAGACTGGTAACTAATGCAAAAATTAAACAAATTTATATATTATACTACATTGATTTATTAGATTCTGTTATAGTGACCTGCGTTACGTTTTAAGAACATCAACTGTTTGCAAACTCAATCAAAACCATAAAATTCCTCTTCCCCTGAATCACTTTCAAAGACAAACCATATCTTATCACTTTCATCGATACTAGAACATTCCCGTTTGCCAGAAGTTGCGTCTCGCTCTGAGTCAGGCCCACTTGACCATTCTGCAAGGACAATATCCTCCTCACTTTCATCAGTCCCCTGAGCCATCAATTTCTTCGCCGTCTTCTTCCGTTCCACCTTCCTTTGCTTCCTCGTCAGTAGACTCATTTATATCTTCCCATTGACCATCCTCCCCATGAAGCACATGCAACGAGATTCACCTTATCTTTTCAGCTTTGGTGACGTTGCTTATGAGTTTATAATGTTTAAGATATTTATTGATCTCAGACACAAGCAACTTTTGTAAATCTCCAGACTCCACGAGATGGCGCCAGGCATTTTCCTTAAATGTTTTGGACGTCGATTTATGCTTTTGTTCTGTGCTCCCCCTTGTTCTCTTAAAAATACTGCTTTGTTGTTTGAGATCTTTTAGATGAGCAATATACATGTATGTCTTGATCAAGTGCGTCTCTACAGCAAAATTCTCTGAAAACTGCTGCATCTCTTCTTCTGTTGATAAGATGCCTGCATTAAACATTTTCTTTATTTTTACACGTG
Organism: Porites lutea; assembly: GCF_958299795.1. Lineage (NCBI taxonomy): Eukaryota > Metazoa > Cnidaria > Anthozoa > Scleractinia > Poritidae > Porites > Porites lutea. The sequence goes on from NC_133203.1 coordinate 40,275,792, forward strand.
GTTGAAAATCATCTGGCACTCGATGTTGCCCTTTTCTGTGGTAGTTGGTGTCTAGTTGACCGATTTTAAATGGGTGGGATTTTCAGGATCTGGCACAGGCTGGGGAATACGTTTCATGGGCACAGGGCTTGTCCATCCTTTGTTAGAACAAAACTAACAATGTTCAGTGATCGTGGTAGAGCAGTCACCGTACAAATACTCCACAAAGAGCTCACCAATTTTGTAATGGGTATTGGTGAATTGTACAATTTTTTTAATGTTCGCACTTCCAGGGACACATGATTTCCTATTCTGAGTCGCAGATTAGTATTCCTTAAGATTACTCCTTATCAGCTTTGATTTTTTCAGCAGGAAGATCAGTTGTGAAATCCTTTAACACCGGCACATTATCTACTCTCTCCCTGTACCGCAATTTATTGGGTGTATTTCAATACCAATACAGTTTTTGTGTATTGTCTCACCAAATAACTGTCGCGTTTCTACCACAGTTTTAGCATAAGTTGATATTTTTTTACAGCCCAATCTCTTTGTTAAAAAAAAAAACCACAAAGCCCGTTGCCACAGAAAGAAAAATCTTCAAGGCCCGTTCAGTTTTTTCCCGACCTGGTCATTGCCATAAATAATGAACCATCCCTTAGATCTCATTGTGTTTTGAACTGGGACTCATGATTTCTTACAAGATGAGTCCCAGGACGTACACTGTACCATAACTATTTGTAACAAAATCACTGCTGATCTGGTATAACTTATTCATGTGGTAGAAGTTGCAATTTGTTTTTGATCTTCAACTGCCAGGGCTCAAAGTTAGCGACTAACTGGTCGCATATGCGACTGGATTTTTGGTTGTGCGCCTAAAAATTCATGTGTAATCGCACCTGTGCGCTGTAAAACCCAAGGCACAGTGCGACTGATAGCCTGCGAAAACATCCATTTCTCCTCGCTCCTCGCCGCTGGGGACGTTTCGCGCGGAGGAACGTCTGCGACTCAGCGGCAGAAATTCCATACTGATAATGCAAATCAATATTTACATAATAAATCCGGTAGTCATATAAATTTGTCTAATTTTGCTCGTCTTCTGGTCAATTTTAGTAAGTGTTGTGTTCATCTGCCAATGAGCTCCAGCAAATCTCAAATGCTTCTTCTAGAGAACACTATATTCCACAAACATTGACTGTTTTGTTAGAGATTCTTCGCGTTTACATTTGACCTTTGTGGCCTATTGTCTTTTGTCTGTAATTCGTAAACAATAGCTAAAACAATGTATCTACTCCGTCGACCAATTAGCTCTTCTGACCGGATTCTGGACAGATTTTACGTCATCAGTATGGAATTTCTGTCGCTGAGTCGCAGACTTTCCTCCGTGTGAAACGTCCTCAGCGGCGAAGAGCGAGGAGAAATGGATGTTTTCGCAGGCTATGCCACTGACTGACTTCCAACTATACTTACCAACTCGAACTAGAAAGACGGTGGATTGTACGAACTTGAATGTCTTTTTTCGTTTCGATGTTTTACTCCATCCCAGACTCTTCTGTTTTGTACTAAACACCGCTGACACATGCAAATATATGCTACGAATGAAACAGGTACTTTTTGTGCAATGGACGATCATGTTGAACGTTCAGTTTTAACGTCAATCAAAACAAAAACAGTGCGGATTAAGAGCCTTTTTTTCCAGGTAAGAAAGTTTTTTAAGTCGTATTCCAGTTACATGTAAGCCATTGCGCATTTAACAAATTCATTAAAGATTAATTTTCATTCTTGTTTGACACACTCATTGTTGTCAGTTTTGAATTTTTTTTCAAGTGTAAGTTTTCTTTAGCCTCAACTGTACTGTCAAAAAGAGAAATTAGTATTAAAAATCACAACGGTATTACTGTGTAGCAAATCGGCTGTGTTTTATCAATCACAGGACTAAAGTAACAAACTGAAGATGACAAGTAAACACGGCACTGTTAAGCTTTTTACTTTTTCTTTTGAAATAGATGCTCCCAACATTATAAGCTGTGCTCCTAAAATTTTCAGCTGTGCGCCTAAAAATTTACATCTAGTAGCACAGGTGCTCCCAAACTCAAATTTAAACTTTGAGCCCTGACTGCTTAACTTCCAACTTAGTTCATGTGCTTAAGTGTTTCCAATTTGCATTCCACTTGTTTTATACAAGAATTGACATCATCTTCTGGCCTCTGTTTGTTTGATGTTTGTTTGTTCCAGTTCCAGAACAGGAAGTAGGGAACCATTACTTTAGTCTGCTTCTTCCTCTCCCTTTTCTTTGCTTTTGCTAAAGCATTTCACTAAATTAAGTAACCTTCCTTTCAAATAATCCTCCCTGTCTGTTAATAGTCTAGGAGGTCGAACCCTGAAAAAATCGAGACGTAGCACACCCTCTACATATTTGGTCGGACATCACAAAATGATAGGGCAATACCCATAGAACATTTTTAGGTATGATGTACTGATGTACTGGTGGGACGTCATTGTGCTTGGGGCTCATTTGTGACTGCTGGTAACGCCCCTGTGATTTAAGCATATTTTTAGTATCATTATTTTATACATGTTCAATTCGACATTACTCCCCTAAAGTTAAGCCTAGACAATTTTAAATTGGTTCAAGCATTACTGATGTGAATATATTTTATCTTTATGTGTGAAACAACTTTTCTAGGTTTCCATGGTAACCGTTGACATGGTCATTTTTAAGTAAGGGTATTTAAGCAATAATTAGCATTAGATTCTTCAGAATAACGACCAAACTTATCACTTCTTTATCCATCATCTTAAGTTAATCAAACAAAACAATACTTTTGAATTTAAAGTTATTCAGTTTTCAAAATGACTCATCTTTCCCTTAACAACTGCTGTTTACTACAGTGATTATGGTCAAAACTTGTTCCTTTATTTTCTCTTTTTGCTTACAATAATCTTTCACTATCTTGACAAAATCTGAACAATGTTTTCACGGTAACAACTGCCAATAAGACATTTTATACGTGAAATCTGAAAACAGATTTTGACACCAAAATGGCACTAGCTTTGGTTTTGAAGATAGTTTTCAAATCGACGAGAGGAATGAACAAATTGAGGACTTGAACTTTCCGTTGCATAATTTAAGTATAAACTTTAAAACTGCAATATGGAATGCTAAAATTAGGATCAAAATTCAGAAATTGAATTTTGGGGGATAGTGAACACCATAGTTCAAATATCGAAACTTGAATGTGTATTGCTGTTACTAGAGTACTAGAGGCTAAACGTCAGCATCTGTTAGCTCGTCTTCACTGCTTCCAGGTGTTACATCAACTGGCTTGTGAGGATTTTGGCAACTTTCATCATTCATACAAAGGCATGCCTCTGTACAGGGCATCTCGTGGGCTTTGCAAGGACACAAGTCATCCCTTCTGCAGACAGATTTGGTACATTTGCAAGCCGTCAGTTCAAGCAGCCCTTGTGGTGCTGGATCCTTGGACATCAAAAGTGGTTCCAAAACACCATCCACTTTCTTCCATCCGTTGCTGACTGGCGACGGGAGTTGCTGTGTTGCATTCAAGCAGTGTTTCCACACATATGCCTGGTAGTTAGCACGTTCAATGTGGTGTCGCAAGCTGCTGCTTGTGGGTGGTAAACTTTCACTTCTTTGGTGCTTTTGGCAGAACATCCAATAGCGTACGTCGTCAGCTGTTACCCCTGCCTTCTTGTTGGTTGTATAAAGGGAGCAAATAAACCTCTCACAGGCTTCAACAGTGAGCGCTGGTGGTGGAATCTGACTGCCAAGGTTGCCAACACTGTCATGGAGACTGGGAAATTTGACAAATACCTTCCATCCTTTCTTTTTCCCGATCTGAAACAACCCACTAGTAGAATCACAACCAGTTAGAGCATGGAATGCTGGAATCGCGGCGCAAACACTCCTACCAAGTTTCTCAGCAATACGATGGACAGGGACGTAGCGAACCTTATCTTTGACGCCTGTCTTGAACAAAATTTCGTTGCACTGTATCATCTGGTATGCATAGATAGCTAATACAGCAACATCTGTATCAGGGGACTGAATGACAATCCCCTCTTTAGTGGAAGAGGCGTGCCATGCATGAAGGATCATCCTTTTGTCGGCTTCTTCATGGTCTGATCTCAGCTCTGCAAGGGGATCCGTACGTCCACGGGTTACAACAACTGCATCTGTTGGATCTTCAAAGCCACCTCCAATTACCAGCTCTTGATCAGGAAGTAAGTTGTATTCACCCAGACTGCACCACTCTCGGCAAAAAAATCTGGAAAGGTTAACCTTGTTATTCTGGTTGCTGATAAACTTCCCCCATTGCTTTGGAACTGGTGTATGCTTGTTTGTGATTTGGATCTCAAGAGCTCTGCTTGAACCCCTCCTAACTCTTTCACTTTCCTTTATGGACTCTTGAACATCATAGCGGTCAAAGACAACATCTACTCTTCTGCACTGACCTTGTCGTAGAGGTGTGAAGAGCACATTAAAGTATCTTTCAGGTAGGTCTCCGAATGTGCGGGAGCCTGCAGACTTCAACGTCTGGACAAGAGCCATTGTATCAAAAATGAATGCGGTTGATAGTGCACTTTCAGGAAGTCTTCCTTGTGCTTGACATTCCCGTTCAACCTCAGCCATAAGGACACTTTTTGTAGTTTTCCGCAAAGCACCATCTGCATGTGCCAATGCAAAGGGCACGGTGGACAGTTCATATCTCAGGCCCTCTTTCACATCAACGTCACGACACTTTGCAGCAATAAGAAGTCTTCCAAACAAATTTCTATCAGCTGAAATAGTGATGATCTTCTCGTCTGCGCACTTGATTTGATTTGTTTTTGCGAGAGAAGCAAATGTTTTCAAATTCAGTTTCGATATCTTGCTCCAAAAGGATACCTCATCACTGTCCATTCTTTGTCTCCTAAATTTCTTGGCTTCTTCTGCTCCTGTGCTGAAACAGTCAACGAGCTGCTCTGCCGCGTCATGCGGCATAACGAGTCCAGTGGCGATGTTTCGTAATTGAACTGGGTCTTCCTTCGAAGCCTCACTCAAATCAAAAGGGTTTGACATGGTATTAGTAATGGTGTTAATCAGCCGCTGAACATCGTTTTCATCCCTCTTTACTCTTTGGGAACCTGCCTCCTTGTGAGTCCCAATCTTGTCAGAGTCTTCAAGGTTGCAAAGTCGCTTGGTTGCAGCAGTTAGCTCAGCTCTCTTGTGACTCGTTAGAAACCATCTGTCTAGTGCCGAAGCATTTTGTGTCAAGCCAACAATACCCCCTCTAGTCTTGCTGTCGAGATTGATGGTTTGTTCCAAGGCCATGTCAGTCCAAACTTGGCTAAAGGGTTGACTTGATCTACTCACTGGGTGGTTGCCATTTAGGAATTCTTCGTAAACTTCTGGAGCTTGAGTGGGAAGCAGCTGCATATCAGCCAAGTAGATTGGGAGCCACCTGCAATTTATTGGAGGAAGAGGTCAAAATAAGAGAAACGTTAAAAGGGGCCGGGTAAGTGAGAAAGTTAAAGCTAACCGCATAATAAGGTAACGTCCTATGATAATGTGTAGATCTCTTCATGCGTTTGAACAAACGCGTTCACCACTTGGGATAAAGAATAAATCCCGTAATAAGTTCGACATATTATAATTCAGTCTTAAACAAAACGCATCATTTCGAAGCAAAGGGGAGTAAATCCGTATAAATCCTTATCATATTACAAATCCTTATCATATAAGACCTCTAATCCTCGTAGCGATGACTCTTTTAAAGTTCAATTAGGCTACTGTTCTTTAATACTGATGCACAATTTGCAGTCAATCTGAAAGATATGAAAAAAAATAATCAGAATAAATCGATTGCCCACATACCTGGAATAGTTGATGCGATCCATTGAAAAGAAGTACGGTACCATTTCTGCAACGGCTTTCAAATGAAGTTTCCATGATCCCTCTCGTTCAAATCGAATGAAGCGCAACAGCAATAGAACAATTTCAATATACATATTCCAGAAGTGGAACAGTTTAGACTGCTGACTAGCTTCTTTGCAGAATCTCGCGAAAATTTGTTGAAGTTATGGGAGTTTGTTGCAGAGAAGACCGAATGAGGTCTTCAGAGAGGCTACATCATTACTTTCTCTTTGACAACAGTTTATTAAAGATAAACACTGGCCCTGATATACTGTTGGGAGCTCGACGTCCTCAGCTTCCATCCAAGCTCCAAATGCTTGCCACTGCAGTCTCAGTAGTGCTTCGAGAACAAGCTTATGTGCACGCACGCCTCTGTTGTATGACTTCCCCTTCAATAGCATAGATGCCGTGTGGCATCCATACACACCAGATTCTATTAGCAGGTCTTCAATGCTACTGTCCTGGAAAATCTTTCCAATGACTGAGAGGAAGTTTAATGCTATATGAAAACCCCCCATTCGGATCACTGTGTTCTTAAATTCTTCAGGCCGTCGCCACTGAATCTCTTTGGCCTTCATGTAGATCGCCAGGTCAAACGTAATTACACTGTGCTTCTGGTGTAGTACATCCATCATTGCTTGGACGTTTTTCATGGCAGTGTAAACTGTACTGTATTCAGCAGGTGAACCATTGATCATTGGGCAGTAACCAACGGAGGTCAAGGGTGGCGGCTCACTTGCTATCTTTGCGTTAAACCCACTCCAACTTGGCAAGGGCTGAAAAACTTCGCCGTCGCGGTTATGTAGATTTTCACTAAACAACTGGTGGGTACACAGACGTGTTAAAAACCAACCAAAATCCATCTGAATTGCAGTGGTACAGAGCGAGCTTGAGGACTGAAACCACTCTTCTTCTATTTTGTCTTTGTAAAAGGTTACGGCAGGCCGCTTGCCACAAGCACCAAACTCCAACAGGGGTGGATTTGCATCTGAGATGTTAAGAGACCGTCGTTTTTCTGAATGAGCAGGACGAACTGCAGGTTTCGGTTTTGGTCCTTGTTGCTTTCTTTGGTACAGGACAAGTGTAGTGGCATGAGTAGTTTGCTTGCCGTCTAGTGTCTCCTCATTGATATCGTTATTGTCTCCCGCGACTTGAACGAACACTCCTGGTGAAATGTTAGATGGAACAACAGCACCCAGATTTTCTGAGCTGGCTATAATGTCTAATGCTAGGCTAGTGTCAACTACTTCTATGTCATCATAAGAACAGCTGTGACCGAATCTGTTTAACATCGTTACCAGGTGCTTTGAACCTGTCATATGGCGAACAGACATCGCCAAACCAATGTGCTTAGGGGTCTTCACGCGACCATGAGTTGTTGCATATATTAGATCTTGTGCAATTGCTAAAATATGTCGCTCATCTGCGGCATTGAAAGCAGTCGGAGCAGAAACATCAACTTTATCTGGATTCGAGATCATCAAGCACAAAAATTTGTAAAGATCTTTAGGCATTAAACTCTTTACTTTACAGGCACTGATGTCCTCCACATCAACAGGTTGGATCCCTATACTTTTGCTTTCACTCCGTATGCTTGACCTCACTATTTGAGCGGCGTGGTATAGTATGGAATTGACATCATTCTGACCCTGGCTGTTTGAGGATTCACCTTCAGAAGGCGCTGACATTTTAGCCAAATGGCAACTTTTCTTAGCGGCTGAATTGATGACATCCTGCAAAGATATAGAGCTAGAGTAAACCAACTCTGGCTTCAAGGGATCCGGTAGTTTCTGAAAGACAATTTCCTCTTGAAAACTTTGTTGCAGTCTGCGTTTTAACCTCTCTGACTTATAACTTTTTGCCGTGTTGCAGCCAAGGTGTTGCAAAATTCCCTGGTAAGAGTCCAAGAGGGTTTTCATATCAAGGGCCACTCCTGATTCTAACTGAGGTTTGATGTCCTCTCTCAGGTTTTGGAACGCTTGGGTGTAAACATCTTCCTCCCCATCAACTCGAAAGTCAACAATCATTAGGTTGGATTTACTTACATATTGGGAGCGGCAGTGTTTATGATACTTGGCCTCCGAGCAATCAAATCAACTCCTGAAATCTTCAACAGCATGCTCTCATCACTCCTTCTTCGTGCAGCCTCCTCTATAGCCTTGCATGAATCAAATGTTGAAACGTTCATAAGTTTTGTTGTCCCCTTTGACTTTTTCTGCTGACAAAATAGACAAAGGGACCAATCCACTGCATTAACTTGCGATCTCGAACTTGGTCTGTCAACGTGCCTTTCTTGACTTTCAGCAAAAGGTAATGGTTTAATAAAGCTAAGATTTCTCTTGCTTGTATAACTTTGAAAACACTTGCCGTGCCAGGCAACATCTAGAGCGTCTAAATTTTCAAAAGTGGACAAAATCCTGCGGTAAGTTTCATCTTTCCTAACCTCTACAGCTTCTTTAAACGAACTCAATCCAGCTTCGGTAGGACTTCTTAGTCTTTCACTGCTTTTTTCTTGACAAATAATACATTTTGTTAAGTCTGTATCTGATTTGGGCTTCTTTTTTGGAGGCAGAAGCCTCACTTCGCTTTCTTCCTCACTGCTTTCAGTACAACTAGCCATTACCAATCATCTTAAGAAAAAGTAAAAAGGAATCATTGATTCTTTCCTCTGATCAGAAAACCTGCTTTCCTAAAATTAGCAGTGACTCACTTCTGAATTCAAAAAAGAAAACATGTCCTACGTAGTTAGTTGTTTGCTGGCGATATGTTTGAATATATGTACTTTTCAAGATAAAATTGGAGATTTGCTCTATAGATTTGTGTATAGTTTCAGATAAATTGTTCTAAGCAAAGTAAAAATTACTGATAAAAACTTTTACAGAACGTGTTTCATTGTCAATAATTTGTACGTAACCAGATAGATTTCCTTAACAAAACAGAATTACTTATAAATAATGGAAAGTGATGTGCTTACAAACCAAAACCTTTGCACATGGTCAGTCCTTCGCCAGCCACATGTTTAAATATTCGTAATTTTCAACATAAAAATGGAAATGTTCTCTCTGATTTGTGCACACCTTCAGATAAATTGCTCTTAACAACATAAAACTACTCGTAAACTGAAACTGAACGTGTTTTTAAAGTCAAAACCTTACCTGTGAAAGAAAACAGCGTCGAACCAAAATCTAATATGGCTGAACTAAACAGTCTGTAAGTACCAATTGCATTGTGGGAGCCTTACTCCCTTTGCGCTCTGGGAAGTTTTCATTTTAGTAAGAATCGCAAACGTTATTATAAAAGTAAAAAGGGCACTTGCATCAGGCAATTAGAGGTAGTTTTTGATGAGAATCTATATTGAATCTATATTGATTTAGACAAAAATTTTCAATTGAATCTCTTGCTAAGGGAATTTGATAAATAAAGTGGTAGAGATATAATTACTGGGTAGATGCCGAGTTTTGGAAAATAATATTTGATGTCACAAATACTGTTTTGTTTGATTAACTTAAGTTGATGGACAAAGAAGTGATAGGTCTGGTCATTATTCAAAAGAATCTACATTGTAATGCTAATTATCGCTTAAATATTCTTAATTAAAAATTACCATAGCAACGGTTACCATGGAGACCTGGTTAAGAAGTTTTACACATTAAAATAAAAGATATTCACACCAGTAATGCTTGAACTAATTCAAAACTGTCTAGGCTTAACTTGAGGGGAGTAATGTCGAGTTGAACTTGTATAAAATAGTGATACTTAAAATATGCTTAAATCACAGGGGCCTTACCAGCAGTCACAAATGAGCCCCAAGCACAATGACGTCCCACCCGTACATCAGTACATCATACCTAAAAATGTTCTATGAGTATTGCCCTATCATTTTGTGATGTCAGACCAAATATGTAGAGGGTGTGCTACGTTTTTCATTTTTTAGGCCTCTTCTGGAAATCTCCTCTTAGTCTATAAACATGCTTAAATAATAAGCCCCCAGGGGGCTTTATAGAGGATTTATATTGTCACATTTGAAGCTGCATGATAAACCTTAATGACCAATATTGTAAGTGTATGTTATTGCCAATGAGGCAACTGCAGATTCATAATTCTGTGTCTCCCTCTATAATTTGAATTTTTGACCATATTTGATTGTAAGTAAGACCCCATATTTGGGCAATCATGACATGGTCTTTTATTTACAACTCCTGGTACGAGATTAAGTGATCCAGTGTAAAACTGATCATTATCTGCTCCTGGGGATCTTATGTGAGAGAAAGCTTTAATAGGATTTCTTGTTTGAAAGAGCTATTAGTGCTCAGGTTTGCTTTATACTTTATATTTAAAGCAACAGCTGATCAAGGAATAGGGTTGTAAGCTCAAATTTTTGTCGGAGCAAGCTTAGTCCTTGCAGCTCATTTTCAGTGTTTTCTTTCCGTTTGTAAATTGAATCTGAAGTGGTAGCTGTTCAATAAATAGGCTTATAATCTCAAAACGTTTATCAGAACCTGAATTTATTTTCGTCTTTCGAGGGATTTTATCAACCAGCATGTTTTTTTTCAGATGGATTTACATTGAGACAGGCCTAACCTAATGTGAGGAATGCAACGAGTTTGTGTACATTTTGTTTTAAGGACTATCATTATGCCTTTCGAGAGAGACACTCGCTGAAGTTTTTATCTTTATACCTCTGGTACATTCCACCCTATTATAATGCTTTTCACACATTTTGCTTTGCACCAATTTTTTCATCATGTATATTACCATGCAGAATACCGTTTTTTCACCCCAGATGATGCTGTTGATCGGCGAAAGGCAACCGTTTCTTTAGCCTGCTTTTTTTTCTTCTCTTTTTTCTTTGCTTTTGGTGATGCATTTCACTAAATTAAATAACCCTCCCTCTCAAGTAATCCTTACTCTCTGTTAAACATGCTTTAAACAAAATAAGCCCTAAGGGAGTTTATAGCGGGTTTACAGTAATACAGAATCCACTATTTTCTGTATTAAAGCTGCATGATGAGCCTTAATTACCATTTATAAATGCGCGTTATTTTACAAACAACAGGGAAGTCTCCGATCCAAATACAAAGTCAACAAATTATTAAATTAACCCTGTTGATGGATTCTCCATGTTGAAGGGGTCATGTAAAGTTGTACATGTAGTCAGTTTATGACAGGTCTAAAACCACTTTTTCATAGGCAGGTATCTTTAAAGTTTTTTAATTTTTCACATCTCCCTAACAACCTTCGGATCTGGCACCCCCTGCTACAAAGTTGGGGCACCAAAACAAAATATCATGGTGCATTTACCTGAGAATCTTTCTTTTTCCTGCCAAAGGTTACCGTAACAACAACACGTTACAAGAAGAAGAAACTCAATGTCCTTTAAGTGCCTGCAGTGCAGCAAGTGCTTTAGTCTAGCAGAAAACCTAAGGGAGCATGAAAGAGTTCACACTCGGGAAAAGCCTTATGAATGTAAACAATGTGACAAGTGTTTTGGCCAAGCAGGACACCTAAGGAATCATGAAAGAGTTCACACTGGGGAAAAGCCATATGAATGTAAACAATGTGGCAAGTGTTTTAGCCAAGATGGAACCCTAAGAATTCATGAAAGAATTCACACAGGGGAAAAGCCTTATGAATGTAAACAATGTGGCAAGTGTTTTGGCCGAGCAAGAAACCTAAGGATTCATGAAAGAGTTCACACTGGGGAAAAGCCTTATGAATGTAAACAGTGTGGCAAGTGTTTTAGCCAAGCAGGAACGCTAAGGATTCATGAAAGAATTCACACTGGGGAAAAGCCTTATGAATGTAAACAGTGTGGCAAGTGCTATAGCCAAGCAGGACACCTAAGGAGTCATGAAAGAATTCACACTGGGGAAAAGCCTTTTAAATGTAAACAGTGTGGTAAGCGCTTTAGCCGAGCAGGACACCTAAGGAGTCATGAAAGAATTCACACTGGGGAAAAGCCTTATGAATGTAAACAGTGTGGCAAGTGTTTTGGCCGAGCAAGAAACCTAAGGATTCATGAAAGAGTTCACACTGGGGAAAAGCCTTATGAATGTAAACAGTGTGGCAAGTGTTTTAGCCAAACAGGACAACTAAGGATTCATGAAAGAATTCACACTGGGGAAAAGCCTTATGAATGTAAACAGTGTGACAAGTGTTTTAGCCGAGCAGGAAACCTAAGGAAACATGAGAGAATCCACACCCTTGTTGAGTCACGTAAATGTTCCCGGAAAAACAGAAGTCTGTCTAAACGTTTGGAATCTTGGAAGCGGAAGAGAGTGGGAGGTAAAAACGTTAATGTTAGCAGAGCCATAGGCTTTACAAACAACCTTCAAACACAGAGGGAGACTGGAAACGCTGATGTAGCAGATGCACAATTGGTCATCTTTGAGAATTACACCTGCTGGATTTGTCAAGAGGAGATGAGTAGTGAGGCTCTTCTTCTTCAACATTATGAAAACCATATGACCTATGTTTGTGAAGATGACTCTTAAGTTAATCAAAGTAAAAACTATGGGGAATTCTGTAGGCTCTAGGAGGAGGGGGTGCGTCAAATCAACTTGCACCTCCCCACAGGCACTGGAGGGTTGTTGACCAATGATTTCAAACAAAGTGAATTAGTTATACTTTGCCTACAATGTTTATGTAATTGCGAAATCGTTCTGAATTTTTTGCCACGGCTGAGGAGTTCTTAACATAGTTCGCCAGAAAAGGGGCCAGAGAAAGAAGAAGATAGGCCACTGCCAGATTCTGTCAATCCGTGAATAACTCTGCTCTAAAACTGCCTCGAAAAGAAACTGAATGTGCCATCAGTGAAGATTTGGGCTGCAGAATTATATAAGAACCGAGGCTTTTTCATTTAAAAATCTTGAAGATAAATTTACAAGTTAGAGATTACTGCACATTTGAACACGGACGTCCTAGCGGGAGTGTCCCATCTCATGTATCTAGTGTCACGTAACTAGAGAAATATAACTTACATGTATTATCCCTGGGGGGTACTCTTAGGAATTCTTGTTGTGGCGCCCAGTTCTGTAAAACCTGACCCTATTTCAGACCAAAAATGTCATATTGACACCCGTTTTCAGACCAGACTTTTAAAATCCATACCCGTTTTCAGACCTGGCCTTTAGGCAGAAGTAATGTCATGATTACTTATAATACAGGGCAAACAAAAATTTATTGAAATGCATTTCGAGTTCGCATATTTCTATTTGGCTCTTTTTTATTTGGAATTGATACGATAAGTACGTTCATACGCTGCCGTAGTTCCCTCATAAAGCATAGTCCATTCCAGAGA
>NC_133203.1:40293984-40433984 GCF_958299795.1 Porites lutea
AACAAAAGATAAAATGCGTAAAAATTCCACAGCATCAATCATTATGTAATATTAAAAATTCATCATTTACTAAAATATTCAAATAAGACTTTTTTGAATCGATGTCCAGACTTAATGTTAACAATTTCGCTTGGTAATGCATTCCAGTCCTTAACAGTTCTACACTTAACACGGACGTCGAGTGTTGTCACATATTATCTTTGCCTGTGGATACAGCTGTCTCCCCTTGCTCTTCACGAATAGCAGTCGACTTGTACCTACACAATTTTGAAGAAAATAGCTGAATTCAATAAGAGTCTTGTTTACTTTGTTGTTCAATTCAATTTCCACATTAGTTAAAAAATTATCTGCCTTGATTTCGTAAGGACTTTCTTATTCACGTACACAATTGTGAAAGCATTTGACCAACTAGTTGAATTTTACTAAAACTATTATTCCTCTCGCTCTCATGGCCTTCGAACTCATGGGCTATTGACTCAGAGCCATTCATGCTTGAGGAATAATTTTTAATTATTATTTGGACCAAATGAATAAGGGATAGGTTGTATTAATAAATCAAACTGTGACACTTCATGTTGACTGATCCTCTGAGTTCTGCTTCCCTTAAGCATAAAAATCCACAGAGATACAAAATAATTCATGGTATGCATTCCATAGGACACGAAGATTGCCCAAGTGATATGAAGATGTTTTTCTAGAATATCCTGTTTGTGTAATTTCTGTGGTTGTAGTTAACGACGCATATTAAATTTCTTTTAGTCTTTGTTGTACTTTAAAATAGAAGGAGTATATTTTTATTTCAGTGAACTGTAATACAGAGGTTTGGAGTCTGTCTTCAGATTAACTCCCTGGTTACATAAAGGCCAAAGCATTTTCAATTTAGGGACGGTTCATTATTTATAAGGATGACCAGGTCAGGAAAAACAGCCTTCCTCTTTCTTTCTAAAGCCCACCCAAAAAGCACAATGTTTTTTTCGTAGCCCGTTCAGTATTTGTGGTCAAATTTTCGAAAGCCCGTTCAATTTGACATTGATTTGAAGTGAGTAACTTGTGAAAATCATGGAATGTTTATTTACAACTGGAGCAACTAGTGTATGTTCGGATGTTTGGATAAAATACAATGACTTGGAAGAACCGTTGGAGTTTTCCAACCTCGCCAAATAGAACTCCTTGTGAAGTAAAATTTTCCCTGAAAGTGTTCGACATTTTCTTAAAGGAATAAGTATCTACAAACCTGTGTTTAAAATGTGTTGAGAACATGTACGCGAGATGATTTGAGAGGTCATTCAATACTCTGTTCCAGGTCTCTGTTGAATCAGAAAGACATGGAAAGACTGGTAACTAATGCAAAAACTAAACAAATTTATATATTATACTACATTGATTTATTAGATGCTGTTATAGTGACTTGCATTAAGTTTTAAGAACATCAACTGTTTGCAAACTCAATCAAAACCATAAAATTCCTCTTCCCCTGAATCACTTGCTATAACATTCGCGTTCGCCAGAAGTTGCGTCTCGCTCTGAGTCAGGCCCACTTGACCATTCTCCAAGGACAATATCCTCCTCACTTTCATCAGTCCCCTGAGCCATCAATTTCTTTGCCGTCGTCTTCCATTCCACCTTCCTTTGCTTCCTCGTCAGTAGACTCATTTATATCTTCCCATTGATGATCCTCACCATGAAGCACACACAACAATGTTCACCTTATCTTTTCAGCTTTGGTGCCGTTGCTTATGAGTTTGTAATGTTTAAGATAATTTTATTTATTGAGCTCAACAGGAGGAACTTTTGTGAATCTCCAGACTCCACGAGATGGTGCCAGGCATATTCTTTAAATGTTTTGGACGCCAATTTATGCTTTTGTTCTTTGCGCCCCCTTGTTCTCTTAAAAATACTGCTTTGTTGTTTGAGATCTTCTAGATGAGCAATAAACATGTATGTCTTGATCAAGTGCATCTCTACGGCAAAATTCTTTGAAAACTGCTGCATCTCTTCTTCTGTTGATAACATGCCTGCATTAAACATTTTCTTTATTTTTACACGTGGTTGAAATTCATCTGGCACTTGAGGTTGCCCTTCTGTATGGTAGTTGGGGTCTCATTGACCGATTTAAAATGGGTAGGATTTTCAGGATCTGGCACAGGCTGGAGAATATGTTTCATGGGCACAGGGCTTGTCCATCCTTTGTTGGAACAAAACGAACAACAGTCAGTGATCATGCACGGTAGAGCAGTCACCATACAAATACTCCACAAAGAGCTCACCAATTTTGTAATGGGCATTGGTGAATTGTAGAATTTTTTTAGTGTTCGCACTTCCAGGGGCACATGATTTCCTATTCTGAGTCGCAGATTGGTATTCCTTAAGATTACTCCTTATCAGCTTTTATTTTGTCAGCAGGGAGAGCAGTTGTGAAATCCTTTAACACCGGCACATCATCTACTTTCTCCCTGTACCGCAATTTATTGGGTGTATTTCAATACCAATACAGTTTCCGTGTATTGTCTCACCAAATAACTGTCGCGTTTCTACCACAGTTTTAGCATAAGTTGATATTTTTTACAGCCCAATCTCTTTGTTAAAAAAAAAACCCACAAACCCCGTTGCCACAGAAAGAAAAATCTTCAAGGCCCGTTCAGTTTTTTCCCGACATGGTCATTCCCATAAATAATGAACCATCCCTTAGATCTCTTTGTGTTTTGAACTGGACTCATGATTTCTTACAAGATGAGTCCCAGGACGTACACTGTACCATAACTATTTGTAACAAAATCACTGCTGATCTGGTATAACTTATTCATGTGCTAGAAGTTGCAATTTGTTTTTGATCTTCAACTGCTTAACTTCCAACTTAGTTCATGTGCTTAAGTGTTTCCAATTTGCATTTCACTCGTTTTATACAGAATTGATATCATCTTCTGGCCTCTGTTTGTTTGATGTTTGTTTGTTCCAGTTCCAGAACAGGAAGTAGGGAACCATTACTTTAGTCTGCTTCTTCCTCTCCCTTTTCTTTGCTTTTGGTAATGCATTTCACTAAATTAAGTAACCTTTTTATCAAATAACCCTCCCTGTCTGTTAAACATGCTTAAAACATAAGCCCCCAGGGAGCTTTATAGAGGATTTCTATCGCCACATTTAAAGCTGCATGATAAACCTTAATGACCAATATTGAAAATGTATGTTATTGCCAATGAGGCAACTGCAGATTTATAATTCTGTGTCTTCCTCTATAATTTGAATTTTTGACCATATTTGATTGTAAGTAATACCCCATATTTGGGCAATCATGACATGGTCTTTTATTTACAACTCTTGGTACGAGATTAAGTGATCCAGTGTAAAACTGATCATTATCTGCTCCTGAAGATCTAATGTGAGAGAAAGCGTTAATAGGATTTCTTGTTTGAAAGAGCTATTAGTGCTCAGGTTTGCTTTATACTTTACATTTAAAGCAACAGCTGATCAAGAAATAGGGTTGTAAGCTCAAATTTTTGTGGGAGCAAGCTTATTCCTTGCAGCTCGTTTTCAGTGTTCTCTTTCCCTTTGTAAATTGAGTTTGAAGTGGTAGCTGTTCAGTGAATAGGCTTATACTCTCAAACCGTTTATCAGAACCAGAATTTATTTTTGTCTTTCAAGGGATTTTGTCAACCAGCGTGTTCTTTTTCAGATGGATTTACATTGAGACAGGCCTAACCTAACGTGAGGAATGCAACGAGTTTGTGTACATTTTGTTTTAAACACTATCATTATGCCTTTCGAGAGAGGCACTCTCTTGTACAGTCCACCCTATTATTACGCTTTTCACACATTTTGCTTTACACCAATTTTTTCATCATGTATATTACCATGCAGAATACCGTTTTTTCACCCCAGATGATGCTGTTGATCGGCAAAAGGCAACCGTTTCTTTAGCCTGCTTTTTTTTCTTCTTTTTTTTCTTTGCTTTTGGTGATGCATTTCACTAAATTAAATAACCATCCCTCTCAAATAATCCTTACTCTCTCTTAAACATGCTTTAAACAAAATAAGCCCTAAGGGAGTTTATAGGGGGTTTTACAGTAATACAGGTTCCACTATTTTCTGTATTAAAGCTGCATGATGAGCCTCAATTACCATTTATAAATGCGTGTTATTTTACAAAGAACAGGGAAGTCTCCGATCCAAATACAAAGTCAACAAATTATTAAATTAACCCTGTTGATGGATTCTCCATGTTGAAGGGGTCATGTTCAGTTTGTACATGTAGGTATGTAGTTAGTTTATGACAGGTCTAAAACCACTTTTTCATAGGCAGGTATCTTTAAAGTTTTCTAATTTTTCACATCTCCCTAACAACCTTCAGATCTTGCACCCCCTTCTACAAAGTTGGGGCACCAAAAAAAATATCATTGTGCATTTACCTGAGAATGTTTCTTTTTCCTGCCAAAGGGTACCGTAACTATAACACGTTTCAAGAAGAACAAACTCAATAGAGAGATTAAGATACACGTTTACGGCATACGGCAAACGGCAAACGTCAGTTGAAAATTTCTCAGGATAGAAAATAAGCAGATAAAAACAGTCCAGAACGATTCTTGTGGATAAAACTGGCATAAAACTACTTATTTTTGTGTAGAAGCAATAAACAATAAACGAAAAATAAGGGGGAAAACTTGGTCACGTGGTACAAATTCACGTTTGCCGTTTGGCGTAAACGTGAATCTTAATCTCTCTAATGTCCTTTAAGTGCCTGCAGTGCAGCAAGTGCTTTAGTCTAGCAGAAAACCTAAGGGAGCATGAAAGAGTTCACACTGAGGAAAAGCCTTATGATTGTAAACAATGTGGCAAGTGTTTTGGCCGAGCAGGACACCTAAGGAATCATGAAAGAGTTCACACTGGGGAAAAGCCATATGAATGTAAACAATGTGGCAAGTGTTTTAGCCAAGCTGGACACCTAAGAATTCATGAAAGAGTTCACACTGGGGAAAAGCCTTACGAATGTAAACAATGTGGCAAGTGTTTTAGCCGAGCAGGACACCTAAGGATTCATGAAGGAGTTCACACTGGGAAAAAGCCTTATGAATGTAAACAGTGTGGCAAGTGTTTTAGCCAAGCAGGAACCCTAAGGATTCATGAAAGAATTCACACTGGGGAAAAGCCTTACGAATGTAAACAGTGTGGCAAGTATTTTAGCCAAGCAGGAGACCTAAGAAGTCATGAAAGAGTTCACACTGGGGAAAAGCCTTGCGAATGTAAACAATGTGGCAAGTGTTTTAGCCAAGCAGGAAACCTAAGAAGTCATGAAAGAATTCACACTGGGGAAAAGCCTTACGAATGTAAACAGTGTGGCAAGTATTTTAGCAAAGCAGGAGACCTAAGAAGTCATGAAAGAGTTCACACTGGGGAAAAGCCTTACGAATGTAAACAATGTGGCAAGTGTTTTAGCCAAGCAGGAAACCTAAGGAGTCATGAAAGTATTCACACTGGGGAAAAGCCTTATGAATGTAAACAGTGTGGCAAGTGTTTTAGCGAAACGGGAAACCTAAGGATTCATGAAAGAGTTCACACCGGGGAAAAGCCTTATGAATGTAAACAGTGTGGCAAGTGTTTTAGCGAAAGAGGAAGCCTAAGGAAACATGAAAGAATTCACACTGGAGAAAAGCCTTATGAATGTAAACAGTGTGGCAAGTGTTTTAGCAGAGCAGGAAACCTAAGGATTCATGAAAGAATTCACACCGGGGAAAAGCCTTATGAATGTAAACAGTGTGGCAAGTGTTTTAGCCGAGCAGATCACCTAAGGAGTCATGAAAGAATTCACACTGGGGAAAAGCCTTATGAATGTAAACAGTGTAGCAAGCATTTCAGTGTAGCAGGAGACCTGACGAATCATGAGAGAATCCACACCCTTGGTGAGTCATGTAAATGTTCCCGGAAAAACAGAAGTCTGTCTAAACGTTTGGAATCTTGCAAGCGGAAGAGAGCGGAAGGTAAAAACGTTTATGTTAGCAGAGGTATAGGCTTTACAAACAACCTTCAAATACAGAGGGAGACTGGAAACTCTGATGTAGCAGATGCACAATTTGTCATCTTTGAGAATTACAGCTGCTGGATTTGTCAAGAGGAGATGAGTAGTGAGGCTCTTCTTGTTCAACATTATGAAAACCACATGACCGATGTTTGTGAAGATGACTCTTAAGTTAATCAAACTAAAAACTATGGGGAATTCTGTAGGCTCTAGGAGGAGGGGATGCATCAAATTACCTTGCACCTTCCCACAGGCTCCGGAGAGTTGTTGACCAATGATTTCAAACAAAGTGAATTAGTGATACTTTGCCTACAATGTTTATGTAATTGCGACATCGTTCTGAAGTTTTTGGCACGGTTGAGCAGTTCTTAAAATAGTTCGGCAGAAGATGGGCCGAAGAAAGCAAGAAGAGAGGCCAATGCAGATTGTGTCAATCCATGAATAACTCTGTTCTGAAATTGCCGCGAAAAGAAACTGAAAGTGCCATTAGTGAATATTTGGGCTGCAGAATTATATAAGAACCGAGGTTTTTTCATTTGAAAATCTTAAAGGTTAATTAACAAGTTAGAGATTACTGGGCATTTGGACACGGACGTCCTAGCGGGAGTGGCCCATCTCATCTATCTAGTGTCACGTAGCTAGAGAAATGTAACTTACATGTACTATCCCTTGGGGGTAGTCTTAGCAATTGTTGTTGTGGCGCCCAGTTCTCTAAATCCTGACACTATTTCAGACCAAAAATGTCATTTTAACACCCGTTTTCAGACCAGAACTTTAAAATCCATACCCGTTTCAGACTCATTATGATCAGCAGCAAACTTTGTGAATAATCAGATTTACAACTTTCTGTCTATTTTACTTTTAAAATTGTGATGCCATTATAAAGTAGTCTATTTGCCATATGATCAATTTTGAAGGTCCAATATTTTGCGAATTGTCCACGTTTCGATTTTTCTTAAAACTGCCGGCCCTCAAAACGCTCGCAATGTACTCTCAGAAAATCTAGTTGTCCCAACGCCCCCTACCCTCCAAGAAACAAGTGCACGTGCAGTCGTTTTGGTCCGTCTTCTCGTTGGAACTCACTCTCACAGAAAAAAACCTGGGTACGGGCGTGGCTGAGGATAATGTTTTAGAATAACCTCCTGCCTCATTCGACATCTCTGGCCTCAGATCTTTCGCGCCGCTGTATCTCAACCATGAACGAAAAGCACACCGAACAACTACCTTCTTCGCAGGCTACTGCAAGTAGTAGTAGAGAACTGAACTGCTCGCTAAGTAACTGACTTTTTTGCTGCATTTTATAATGAAAACTACAGATAGAAAGTATAGGTTGTACATTTTATAGCCTCGTAAATTTCTAAGATCAATATCATTACCGGCTTTGAGTGCATGTAAGCGATTCATTTAAGAGATTACCGATTAGCCTGCGAGCAAGCTCATTTGGGGATATCGTGAAAAGTAGACGCGCGTGAGGCACGCGAGAGGAGATGGGAAAGCGGGGGATGGCCCCTCGCGGCTCGCTTCGTTCGCCCAAACATGAGAGTTGGATCGCAGGTAGGAGCCCATAAGCAGGAGCGTGTAACCCCCATACTAGGCCTATGTTACTGCGTTTTTACTGACCGGTTTATTTTTAGACACATTTTAAGGCAATTTTTTCGCGAAAATGGAATCTCCTCCACGTCCATGAACGCATTCGAAGTATAAGCTATCAAAGAGGAAAACATAACGTCATTAGAAGGCAAAAGTTATCATTTTTAGGGCTGTAGGTTTTCCTGACTGGTTTGTGTGACTTTAGAGATATCGTAAAATTTTGAAAATAAGCCCCGGGGCTTATATTTTTCAGAAGCCCTTTTTGAGGGGCAGAGTTTTGGACGAAAATTTGCGTTTCTAAATCGGCCAGGTTTATACAGGGAGAAGTTTACGTCTCAAAATCGATTGGGCTAGCTAATGGTTGCAAGCAAACTTTATCAGTAATTTGCAGAAACTAGCCTTGAAGAACGTAGATCTTACTGAAACTAAGCCATGCCTTTCCTTTGTCTATTTCCCGGCATAGTAAATCGAACGTTCGAAAATCGAACTCAATCGAACTCAATCGAACTCAATCCGTGGATTGAGTTCGATTGAGTTCGGCAATCGAACGAAATCGAACACCACACTTTTAGTGAGTTCGATTTCCGAACAAATCGAATTCAATCGAACAAATTGAACTCAATCGAACTCAATCCGTCTGATTGTGTTCGATTGAGTTCGGAAACCGAACTCAATCGAACACAATTAAATGGATTTCGTTCGATTGGCTCTGGTGAAGCTATACAAAGCAAGCCCAAAGCAAGCCCGTCAAAGCAAGTTTTTCTTGCGCTTTTTTTACTATTTATTCAATAACACAAACCCCATTTATAAACTGTCCACGGCAGTTGAGAGAACAGAACAGAACAAAACAAAGCTATCATTATTCCCGCGGGCGTATTTCGAAATTGCCGTACCCTTTCCTTTTTTTAAGCTAACTTACAATAGCGGCAAGACAACTCGAAGGATTACTTTTATGCAAAAATACCAGCAAATTACTAACCGCGACACAGGCTACGGCCTAAAGTAGATGGATGAACGTTCGATTGGGTTCGATTGATTCTTTTTCTTTTCGGTGAGTTCGATTTCGTTCGATTGCCGACCTCAATCGAACTCAATCCACCGATTGAGTTCGATTGAGTTTGATTGAGTTCGATTGAAATTTAGTTCGATTAGGTTCGATTTACTATGCCGGGCTATATGGAACGAGGAAATCCAAGCCAAGAGTTAAGAGTGAACTATGCAAACAGCAATATAGTGTGACACATTTTGACTGCAATCATTTGGCACACGTAATAGTTCTTTGGCAAATGTTAACATTTTTACTGCCGGTACAGTTTTTGCTTTGATTTATGTTGAATTTCAGGGCAATTTCCAAGTACAAGGCCCCCGGGAACTATATTAATTTTGGACGGGCGATTTAACCAACGGGTTTTTGAGTTACGAGTTTGGGGGGCTTATACATGGAGGGTCTTATTTTCGGAATTTTACGGTGTTCTAAATTGGCGCTAAGACCGTTCTAATGGGCTTCTGTCGCAGGCCAGATTTCTTCCTTGTTTGAGATACCTGTTGGCATGTGTTAGAAGGCGGGGATCACTCATTTAAAAATAAACGTCCCTTATAACCTCTTACTCGGAGACACTACTAATGCAAATTACGTTTCAGCGAAAAACAGTGCCGTAGCAAGGTTAGATTTATTGGTGGGGGGGGGGGGGGGCAGTCACGAGCGCCGAAGGCGCGATCTGGTAGGGGGGTCCGGGGACATGCACCGCCTTAAGATTTTGAAATATGGGGTCTTTGAAATAGCATTTTAAGCCTCCCGAGAGGATTTATTTTTTATTGAAGAAGTGTACTTTGTTCAATACGCGCTTCATTTTTCTTTGTTGAAGCCATAAATAAAGAAATTTTAGGCTTTATCGAACTGAAATGAACACATTGAATCGAAAAGCAGCGTGAAGAGCGTGGCCAAATTAAACATGCCTGTCAAAATTATTGGGGGAACCCAGGCGACCCCCGGCCCCTCCCCATGCTACGGCACTGGAGGGCAATGAAAAATCAGCAAGAAACAGAATTATAAACTATAGTATTCAACTGAATTTTCGAATCAAAGCATAACCTTGAATGTACTGAAAATGTGTTACTGTCGAAGGCCAGGGAACCCAGGGAAGTATCACTAGTCAAACCCCCGCGCGCCCGTTCCTTTTCCTCGCTTGGGCGAAGGTTACGAACCCAGCCCACCCCAATGACCACCTCAATCACTTGTAGAAAATTATAAAACGGCAATGAGGAAGTAAACAAAAGAATAAAACGAAGTTTATAGAGACAAATATATTTCAATATATATATTTTTTGTTTTAAGGATCAGTTTGCCGTGTTTATGATTTGGTACAAGTTTTCATTGTACCGATCCAGGTCTACAACTAAGAGATCCGGCAGCATTCATCGGTATGTCGCATGGACTCGCTGATCATAATTTTATATTTTGGCACCCCAATCTTTGCATGAATCGCTCATATATTTTGAAAATGATTTACTCGTGCATGAAAGATAGGATAACTAAAAGTAAATGTGTTGAAAGTAAAGTTATCCAATTTCTTAGCCGTTATTAAAAAAACTATAGTCTTGCAATAGAGGTGCCATAACGCAAGACGTCTAGGCAAATAAAATGAAATAAAGTTAAAAATAATTATAGCAGTTACAAAATCTCCTACAAAAGATAAAATGGGTAATAACATCATAGCATAAATTATTGTACAATATGGACTTACTTACTTACTTACTTACTTACTTGGTAACGCATTCCAGTTAGAAACTGATCACTAAACAAACAAACAAAAAAAGGAACACCCGTCACCCGGGCCACACTTATTTCGCATAGGTCACCACTCCTCACGAGTTTTTGCGCTCCTCAACCTCTCCCCCAGGGTCTTCTCGCTTTTCAATTTGGCGAGAAGACCCTGGGGACGAGGTTGTGTGAAAATCAAAATGGCCGCCATCAGAACGTGATTTATGAATCCTTCAGTTCTTGGTTTTATCTTCCCTCGTGTGATTTGATCAAAGCGACAAGGTCTTGTTACTAAAGGTAAGAAAGTTTTCAATACATTATGGATATATTTAGTTGTGAAAGTCAAATGACAGCAGCTAGCTTAGTACTCGGATGAGAACACACACAGATGATCCCGAGTCCTACTACTTTCGGGCTCGATGTGGGGCCATTAGATCCTAATAACAACGGACCTGAACTTGGTTTCCCAGATACAAATATTTATCTGCTGCTTTTTAATACTAATCCTTTTTATTACGTTGATTGGTATGTGAAGGCTTCAATAAGCTTTAAACTTAGCCTTTAATGTTTTACGATAATTGCATCTAAATGACCTTTGGTCACCTTTATTCAAAACTTTGTAGTCTTGCAACAGGGTTGCCATCACGCAAGACGCCGAGCTGAATAAAATGAAATAAAGTTAAAAATAATGACGTGAAAAAATTTTCTACAAAAGATAAAATGGATAAAAATTCCACAGCATCAATCATTATGTAATATCCGGGGGGGGGGGGGGGTACTCCCATACATTACCTATACGGGTATGTGCCGCCCAACGGGGTCGGGATTTTGAAGCTCTTGATTTAGAACAGGGTATCCATTTCAGAGGCGTTTTCTAGAGCGAGGTATAATATTTTGCACGAAATGCAAATGCACGAAAGCTCCAGTTTTGTAAGCAGCCATTTAAAATTGTTCAAGGACAGATTGCTTTCAAAAATATGGTTCAATGCGTTAGCAAGCAAACTGTTGTACTCTTTGCACCCTAGAACGAAGTATAAAAAATTGGCCCATTTCTAGAAAGGGGTATCAGGTTTAGGGCGAATTCTAGAACGGGGTATCAATTTTAGGGGAAATTTTTTTTAGAAAGGGATGCCAATTTGGAGTCCCGGGCGGCACATACCCACCCAATAAATACCCAAGTGTTTAAGATATTTATTGAGCTCAACATGAGCAACTTTTGTGAATCTCTAGACTCCACGAGATGGTGCCAGGCATATTCTTCAAATGTTTGGACATCAATTTATGCTTTTGTTCTGTGTGCCCCTTTATTCTTTTAAAAATGCCGCTTTGTTGTTTGAGATCTTTTAGATGAGCAATATGTCTTGATCAAGTGCGTCTCCATGGCAAAATTCTCTAAAAACTGCTGCATCTCTTCTTCCGTTGATAACATGCCTGCACTAAACATTTTCTTTATTTTTACACGTGGTTGAAAATCATCTGGCACTCGAGGTTGCCCTTTTCTGTGGTAGTTGGTGTCTCATTGACTGATTTAAAATAGGTGGGATTTTCAGGATCTGGCACAGGCTGGGGAATACGTTTCATGGGCACAGGACTTGTCCATCCTTTGTTAGAACAAAACGAACAACGTTCAGTGATCATGCACAGTAGAGCAGTCACCGTACAAGTACTCCATAAAGAGCTCACCAATTTTGTAATGGGCATTGGTGAATTGTAGAATTTTTTTAATGTTCGCACTTCCAGGGACACATGATTTCCTATTGTGAGTCGCAGATTGGTATTCCTTAAGATTACTCTTCATCAGCCTCCTTTTTTTCAGCAGGGTGAGCAGTTATGAAATCCCCTAACACGGGCACGTCATGTACATTCTCTCTGTACCGCAATTTATCAAGTGTATTTCAATATGAATACAGTTTCCATGTGTTGTCTTACCAAATAACTGTCGCATTTCTACCACAGTTTTAGCTTAAGTTGATATTAATTTTTTTAAAGCCCATTGCCACGGAAAGAAAAATCTTCAAGGCCCGTTCGGTTTTTTCCTGACCTGGTCATTTCCATAAATAATGAACCGTCCCTTAGATCTCATTGTGTTTTGAACTGGGACTCATGATTTCTTACAAGATGAGTCCCAGGACGTACACTGTACCATAACTATTTGTAACAAAATCGCTGCTGATCTGGTATAACTTATTCATGTGCTAGAAGTTGTGATTTGTTTTTGATCTTCAACTGCATAACCTCCAACTTAATTCATGTGCTTGAGTGTTTCCAATTTGCATTCCACTTGTTTTATACAGAGTTGATATCATCTGTTGGCTGCTGTTTGTCTGATGTTTGTTTGTTCCACCTCCAGAACAGGAAGTACATGTAGGGAACCATTATTTTAGTCTGCTTCTTCCTCTCCCTTTTCTTTTGGTAATGCATTTCACTAAATTAAGTAACCTCCCTATCAATAATCCTCACCCTCTTTTAAACATGTTTAAAAAATAAGGCCCTAGGAAGCTTTCTGGAGGATTTATTGCACATTTAAAGCTGGATGATAAAGCTTAATGACCAGTATTGTAAATGTATGTTATTGCCAACGAGGCAACCAGACTAAGAAGCGAAGGTGCCTCCGCTGAAGATTCATAATTCTGTGTAACCTTATATAATTTGAATTTTGCTTTATAGTTTATGTTTAAAGCAACTGCTGATCAAAGAATACGTTTATAAGCTCAAATTTTTGTCGGAGCCAGCTTATTCCTTGCAGCTGGTTTTCATTGTTCTCTTTTCCTTTGTAAATTGAATTTGAAGCAGTATCTGTTCAGTGAATAGGTTTATACTCTCAAAACTTTTGTCAGAACCAACGTGTTCTTCGCAGTTCGATTTACATTGAGCTAGTCGTGACAGTCCCTCACCTTCCATGAGGATTGCAACGTATTTGTGGACCTTTTGTGTTTTAGAATCCATTTTGTCTTTTGAGGGATTTTGTCAACCAGCTTATTTTTTTGCAGATCGATTTACTTGGAGACAGGCCTAAACAAACCTGAGGAATGCAACGAGTTTGCAGACATTTTGTTTTAAAGACTATTGTTATGCCTTTCAAGAGTGACACTTGCTGAAGTCTTTATTTTTATACCTCTGGTACATTCCGCCCCATTCTTACGCTTTTTACACATTTTGCTTTACACCAATTTTTTCATGATGCGGAATACTGTTTTCTTACCGTGGATGATGCAGTTGATCGGCGAAAGGCAACCGTTTCTTTTGTCTGCTTCTTCCTCTTCTTTTTATTTTTTGCTTTTGGTAATACATTTCACTAAATTAAATAACCCTCCCTCTCAAATAATCCTTACTCTCTGTTAAACATGCTTAAAATTTACAGTAATGCAGGTTCCACTATTTTCTGTATTAAAGCTGCATGATGAGCCTTACTAACCATTTATAAATTCTTAAAAAACAAAGGGAAGTCTCCGATCCAAATACAAGTCAACAAATGATTAAATTAACCCTGTTGATGGATTCTCCATGTTAAATGGGTCATGTAAAGTTGTACATGTAGGTAGTAGTCAGTTTATGAAAGGTCTAGAACCAGCCTCGTATCCAGGCCAGTTCGCTCTATCTGAGTTACCAGGGGAGGCTTAGAACCAAATTTTCGCGACAAGCTTGACAGGTGACGTCACATCCGATATAGCCGAGGACAACTGGGAACTAGGCTGGTCTTGAACCACTTTTTCATAGGCAGGTATCTTTAAAGTTTTCTAATTTTCCACATCTTCCTAACAATATTTAGATCTCGCACCCCCTGGCTACAAAGTCGGGGCACCAAAACAAAATGTCATTGTGCACTTACCTGAGAATGTTTCTTTTTCCTGCCAAAGGGTACCGTAACTATAACACGTTACAAGAAGAACAAACTCAATGTCCTTTAAGTGCCTGCAGCGCAGCAAGTGCTTTAGTCTAGCAGGAGACCTAAGAAGTCATCAAAGAGTTCACAATGGGCAAAAGCCTTACGAATGTAAAGAGTGTGGCAAGTGTTTTACCCAAGCAGGAAGCCTAAGGATTCATGAAAGAGTTCACACTGGGGAAAAGTCTTATGAATGTAAACAGTGTGGCAAGTGTTTTAGTCAACTAGGAACCCTAAGAAGGCATGAAATAGTTCACTCTGGGGAAAAGCCTTACGAATGTAAACAATGTGGCCAGTGTTTTAGCCGAGCAGGACACCTAAGGGAGCATGAAAAAGTTCACACTGGGGAAAAGCCTTATGAATGTAAACAATGTGGCAAGTGTTTTAGCCAAGCAGGAACCCTAAGGACTCATGAAAGAGTTCACACTGGGGAAAAGCCTTACGAATGTAAACAGTGTGGCAAGTGTTTTAGAAATGCAGGACACTTAAGGATTCATGAAAGAGTTCACACTGGGGAAAAGCCTTTTGAATGTAAACAGTGTGGCAAGTGTTTCAGTGAAGCAGGAACGCTAAGGATTCATGAAAGAGTTCACACTGGGGAAAAGCCTTACGAATGTAAACAGTGTGGCAAGTGTTTTAGCCAAGCAGGAAACCTAAGGAGTCATGAAAGTATTCACACTGGGGAAAAGCCTTATGAATGTAAACAGTGTGGCAAGCGTTTTAGCGAAGCGGGAAACCAAAGGATTCATGAAAGAGTTCACACTGGGGAAAAGCCTTATGAATGTAAACAGTGTGGCAAGTGTTTTAGCGAAACAGGAAGCCTAAGGAAACATGAAAGAGTTCACACTGGAGAAAAGCCTTATGAATGTAAACAGTGTGGCAAGTGTTTTAGAAATGCAGGACACTTAAGGATTCATGAAAGAGTTCACACTGGGGAAAAGCCTTTTGAATGTAAACAGTGTGGCAAGTGTTTCAGTGAAGCAGGAACGCTAAGGATTCATGAAAGAGTTCACACTGGGGAAAAGCCTTACGAATGTAAACAATGTGGCAAGTGTTTTAGCCAAGCAGGAAACCTAAGGAGTCATGAAAGTATTCACACTGGGGAAAAACCTTATGAATGTAAACAGTGTGGCAAGTGTTTTAGCGAAGCGGGAAACCTAAGGATTCATGAAAGAGTTCACACTGGGGAAAAGCCTTATGAATGTAAACAGTGTGGCAAGTGTTTTAGCGAAACAGGAAGCCTAAGGAAACATGAAAGAGTTCACACTGGAGAAAAGCCTTATGAATGTAAACAGTGTGGCAAGTGTTTTAGCGGAGCAGGAAACCTAAGGAATCATGAAAGAATTCACACCGGGGAAAAGCCTTATGAATGTAAACAGTGTGGCAAGTGTTTTAGCCGAGCAGATCACCTAAGGAGTCATGAAAGAATTCACACTGGGGAAAAGCCTTATGAATGTAAACAGTGTAGCAAGCATTTCAGTGTAGCAGGAGACCTGACGAATCATGAGAGAATCCACACCCTTGGTGAGTCATGTAAATGTTCCCGGAAAAACAGAAGTCTGTCTAAACGTTTGGAATCTTGCAAGCGGAAGAGAGCGGAAGGTAAAAACGTTTATGTTAGCAGAGGCATAGGCTTTACAAACAGCCTTCAAATACAGAGGGAGACTGGAAACGCTGATGTAGCAGATGCACAATTTGTCATCTTTGAGAATTACAGCTGCTGGATTTGTCAAGAGGAGATGAGTAGTGAGGCTCTTCTTGTTCAACATTATGAAAACCACATGACCGATGTTTGTGAAGATGACTCTTAAGTTAATCAAACTAAAAACTATGGGAAATTCTGTAGGCTCTAGGAGGAGGGGATGCATCAAATTACCTTGCACCTTCCCACAGGCTCCGGAGAGTTGTTGACCAATGATTTCAAACAAAGTGAATTAGTGATACTTTGCCTACAATGTTTATGTAATTGCGAAATCGTTCTGAAGTTTTTGGCACGGTTGAGCAGTTCTTAATATAGTTCGCCAGAAAATGGGCCGAAGAAAGCAAGAAGAGAGGCCAATGCAGATTGTGTCAATCCATGAATAACTCTGTTCTAAAATTGCCGCGAAAAGAAACTGAAAGTGCCATTAGTGAATATTTGGGCTGCAGAATTATATAAGAACCGAGGTTTTTTCATTTGAAAATCTTAAAGGTAAATTAACAAGTTAGAGATTACTGGGCATTTGGACACGGACGTCCTAGCGGGAGTGGCCCATCTCATCTATCTAGTGTCACGTAGCTAGAGAAATGTAACTTACATGTACTATCCCTTGGGGGTACTCTTAGCAATTGTTGTTGTGGCGCCCAGTTCTCTAAATCCTGACACTATTTCAGACCAAAAATGTCATTTTAACACCCGTTTTCAGACCAGAACTTTAAAATCCATACCCGTTTCAGACCTTGCCTTAAGGCAGAAATTATGTCATGGTTCATTAGATCAGAGCATAAACAAAAAATTTATTCAAATGCATTTCGAATTCGTATATTTCTATTTTTTCTTTTTCATTTGAAATTGATACGAAAAATACGTTTATACGCTCCCATTGCTCGCTCGAAAACCATACTCGATTCCAGAGAAAAATTTACACCCGTTTTCAGAGCAAAAAGGTCCAAAAACCATACCCTTTGGGGCGGCACATAGCTATATGGCTTATATAAGCGGTTTCCCCCCCCCCCCCCCCGGGTACTTTCTAACATACTTTTTTATGCCTCGTTCATCTGTTTGCTAAGAAGCCCCCAACTTGGAACACTACTGAAAGATCATTATGATCAGCTGCAAACTTTGTGAATAATCAGATTTACAACTTTCTGTCTATTTTACTTTTGAAATTGTGATGCCATTATAAAGTAGTCTATTTGCCATATGATCAATTTTGAAGGTCCAATATTTTGCAAATTGTCCACGTTTCGATTTTTCTTAATACTGCCGGCCCTCAAAACGCTCGCAATGTACTCTCAGAAAATCTAGTTGTCCCAACGCCCCCTCCCCTCCAAGAAACAAGTGCACGTGCAGTCGTTTTGGTCCGTCTTCTCGTTGGAACTCACTCTCACAGAAAAAAACCTGGGTACGGGCGTGGCTGAGGATAATGTTTTAGAATAACCTCCTGCCTCATTCGACATCTCTGGCCTCAGATCTTTCGCGCCGCTGTATCTCAACCAGGAACGAAAAGTACACCGAACAACTATCTTCTTCGCAGGCTACTGCAAGTAGTAGTGGAGAACTGGACTGCTCGCTAAGTAACTGACTTTTTTGCTGCATTTTATAATGAAAACTACAGATAGAAAGTATAGGTTGTACATTTTATAGCCTCGTAAATTTCTAAGATCAATATCATTACCGGCTTTGAGTGCATGTAAGCGATTCATTTAAGAGATTACCGATTAGCCTGCGAGCAAGCTCATTTGGGGATATCGTGAAAAGTAGACGCGCGTGAGGCACGCGAGAGGAGATGCGAAAGCGGGGGATGGCCCCTCGCGGCTCGCTTCGTTTGCCCAAACATGAGAGCTTGATCGCAGACAGGAGCCCATAACCCGGAGCGTGCAAACCCCATACTAGGCCTATGTCACGGCGTTTTTACTGACCGGTTTATTTGTAGACACAGTTTAAGACAATTTTTCCCGCGAAAATGGAATCTCCGCCACGTCCATGAACGCATTCGAAGTATAAGCTATCAAAATGGAAAACGTAAAGTCATTAAGAGGGAAAAGTTATTATTTTTAGGGCTGTATGTTTTCCTGACTGGTTTGTGTGACTTTAAAGATACCGTAAAATTCCGAAAATAAGCCCCGGGGCTTATATTTTTCAAAAGCCTCTTTTGAGGGGCATATTTTTGGAGGGGCCTGTGTTGGGAGGGGCTTATCTACGGAGGGAAATTTGCGTTTCAAAATCGGCCAGGCTTATACTGGGAGCGAAATTTACGTCTCAAAATCGATTGGGCTAGCTCATGGTTGGAAGCAAACTTTATCAGTAATTTGCAGAAAGTTTTAACTGAAACTAGCCTTGAGAACGTAGATCTTACTGAAACTAAGTACTTTGTCTATATGGAACGAGGAAATCCAAGCCAAGAGTTAAGGTGATTCCCTAGTAAAAGAACCTAACATAGATTGTAGATGAAACTTGGTACACTGATGTAACAAGTCAAGAAGATGATAAAAAAGTAATAAAAAGTGGGGGTCACCGTGCTCGTTTTGACGTCACAATGCTGAGAAATACGGCTATTTTGGACCCTTTGTCAAAAACCGCGTGCAGCCCAAAACTAGACAAAAACGAGAGATTTTTTCTATGATGCATGTGGTATCGCACAGAATTTGACTTTATTGTATTGTTTATCCACTTAAAATACCTTTTAATGCTCCTGTTTTTATTTTACGCTCCAAAGTAGAATTGAATTGGACACGCGCTATTCGACCCGTGATAGCTCAATCCGTAGAGTTTAGTAAAATTGCCAAAAAACTGAACATAGATTTGTGCCAATTTTTTTCTCATCGAAAGGAAGCATTGTCCTTATTAAAATCATGAAATAAAAAATGGGGGTCACCGTACTCGTTTTTGCGGTAGAGCTGCAGAAAGTGCGCACCAAATGCATTTTCTCCGAGTTTTGAGAGAGGACTGGGGCGAGTTTCAAAATAGAATGTATGTGAAAGGGGGAAGAAAGTATTAAAAAATCTGTTTTTACAGAATTTACATCGAGATAGCACATTTAGGATACAGTGTGATAAAGAAAGCGTTTAAATAAAAATCAAAGTGAGTAAGCACAAGTTAAACATCCACTATCGAGGTTCTCCGTGAGGAAGTCGAACTCAGCAACACGCGTACTGCCTACATTATGCGCATTCCCAACACATTGAGTCTCACCTCGGCAAGAAATAACCGCAAGCAAAAATTCCAATGGCGTTTCTCTTCAGTCAACTTCATTTTAATAATGTTACTTCACATGCTCTTTTTTACGGCGGCCATCTTGTTATGCGCAGTAAGAGATGCGCAGTGCAAAACCAGGGAATCACCTTAAGAGTGAACTATGCAAACAGCAATATAGTGTGACACATTTTGACTGCAATCATTTGGCACACGTAATAGTTCTTTGGCAAATGCAAAAATTTTTGTGTTACTGTACAGGTTTTGCTTTGCTTTATTTTGAATTTGAGGGCAATTTCCAAGTACAAGCCCCCTGGGGCCTATATTTGGAGGGCGATTTAACGAACGGGTTTTTGAGTTACGAGTTTTGGGGGCTTATAAATGAAGGGGCTTATTTTCGGAATTTTACACCAACCACTTTCAAACATTTTCCCAAACTCACCTTTATTTTTTTTGCTTCACTTATTCGTAAAAATAAACCCACACAGCCTACAAAAATCGACCTCACTTAACAAGTCAGAATTCAGCCCATAACCGGACCGAGATTTCGAACTAAACACAACGGCTGTATTTAAAATACGTACGGTAAGGGAGTTTGGCGCGAAAGCAAGAAGGTGCGTGCGCTGCAGCAAGCCAGCAATTCCCACGATCAATCGACGTAGTTGCGTGGCCCGTGCAACGAAAATTTTCACGCTGTAGAAAGTTTCAGAAGCCGTGCAACGAACATGGACATCTAGAATGTAAGCTTGGCGTTGTATACTAGACAATGTGAGCAAATTAAGGTGTGGAAAGTGAAAGTCCTGCATCGCGTATCGTATCAGCAATAAAAATTTACGATACCTTGGAAAGATCCGCACTAAAACTTCATCGGAGAGTGTTTGTTTCTTGTAGCCGTGCTAAGGGTTGCAATTTTGCGGGTTGTTAACATTTTGTTCTGAAACTTTCGACGAGAAACTTTCCCCGTTGAACGCGCTACGCAACTATGCGATCGATGACGAAAACTACGTCGTGTAAGAAAACACGAGAGTCACCCGACAGCTTCTCTTCGCTGATTGGCCAGAGAAAATTTTTTCTGGCCAATCAGAAGTAGGCAATTCAAACGCTTCTGGAACTGGTTCGGTAAGAGTAACTGCCCAGGGGGCTCGTCTCGATCTTACAGTAAACTTTCACCACGACTAACTGCCCCTGGGTCTCCGAGGATGGCCTCATCACGGCGCGACAAAAGTGTAGGCAAGCCACAGCGCACGAGTGCCGACTCATAAGAGCAATCTGGAAAAATTATTCTTAGCGCAGACGTCTGCACGCTTTCCACCAATTGAACCAGACAGAGGGGTAACGCGGCCCACACTGGAGATGCCGGAGATTTATAGCAGTTACAAAATCTCCTACAAAAGATAAAATGGATAATAACATCATAGCATAAATTATTGTACAATATGGACTTAATGTTAACAATTTCGCTTGGTAACGCATTCCAGTTAGAAACTGATCACTAAACAAACAAACAAACAAACAAAAAAAGGAAAACTCGTCACCCGGGCCCACACTTATCTAGCTTAGGTCCCCACCAGGGTCCCCACTCCCCACGAGTTTAACACGGATTTATTACCCTCAACCTCGTCCCCAGGGTGTCCCCAGGGTCTTCTCGCTTTCCAATATGGCGGCGACAGGAAAGCGTGAAGATCCTGGGGACGAGGTTGTGTGAAAATCAAAGTGGCCGCCATCTGAACGTGATTTATGAATCCTTCAGTTCTTGGTTTTATCTTCCCTCGTGTGATTTGATCAAAGCGACAAGGTCTTATTACTAAAGGTAAGAAAGTTTTCAATACATTATGGATATATTCAGTTGTGAAAGTCAACTGACAGCGGCTAGCTACTCGGATGAGAACACACACAGATGATCCCGAGTCCTACTATGTGGGGTCATCAGGTGCTAATAACAACGAACCTGAACTTGGTTTCCCAGATACAAATATCTATCTACTGTTTTTAAAATTTTTTTTATGTTTCCAAGCTTATTAAGTTGTTTGGTATCTGAATACGAAAGCCGAGGAGGGACTTCAGACTTCAGACTTCAGACTTCAGACTTCATACTTCAGACTTCTGACTTCAGACTTCAGACTTCAGACTTCAGACTTCAGACTTCAGACTTCAGACTTCAGACTTCAGACTTCAGACTTCAGACTTCAGACTTCAGACTTCAGACTTGACAAAGTTCGAACTCCGGATTTCTGATTTCTGACCATTCAATCTCAATGCTGCATGGTGTGGTACTGTGTCAACAAGTTCTTCACGCAGTAATGTTTTGGTACGTTTTCCTGATTGCTGTTTAAAGTGATGCCTAGGTGAATCCAATTATAGTTAAATGAAAGAGCTTAACAGACGTGTAAATTTTTTCTACAGGTTACCTTTACTAGCCATTTTAAACATGGTTTGCCTCTCGAACTGCGTTATGCCTGCTTATACGCCAGCCTTACAGAAAGATGAAGGTCTCGAAAGAGAGGACCTAATTACGAGCTACTTCAATCAAGGTTTAACTAACGCTGAGATAGTTGGTTTCCTTGTTCTACGACATGGTATTGTTTGCTCTGTGCGAACATTAAAACGAATTCTTAAGCGTTTAGGGCTAAAACGAGCTAGGCATAACAATGAATCCCTCACAGAACACATAGTCGGTGCTGTTCTGGAAGAACTGGAGAATTCATGTGGCTCCTTTATGGGATATCGTCAGTTGACAAGGCGACTGAGACGTAAGTATGATTTAAAAGTGAGAAGAGATACTGTGATGAGAGCACTCCGCATCATAGATCCCGAAGGAGTTGAACGTCGCCAAAAACGTGCCCTAAAGAGAAGAAGGTATAGTACCCCCGGTCCGAATTTTTTATGGCATGTCGACGGCTGGGATAAACTTTCCCCATTTGGTATTTTCATTCATGGAGCTGTAGACGGCTTTTCTCGACGAATTCTCTGGTTAGAAGTCAATTCAACGAATAAAAATCCTAACGTTATTGCCTCCCACTACCTCACTACAGTACAGGAACTCGAAGGGGTGCCTAGACGGATGCGTTGCGACCGGGGAACGGAAAATACAATCATTGGAAGCCTTCAACAGTTTTTTCGATGGAGCGACGTGGACGATTTTGGTGGAAGGGAAAGTTTTCTGGAGGGCAAAAGTTGTGGGAATCAGCGTATCGAAGCCTGGTGGTCTAAATTTCGTGAGGGAGGAGGCGGATGGTGGATGAATCTTTTCAAAGACCTGCGTGATACTGGCTTTTACAAAGATGACTATCTTACCAAGGAATGTCTGAAGTTTTGTTTTATACCCATAATTCGACGAGAACTGCGTCTCGTGGCAGAACTTTGGAACACTCACCATATTCAGCGACAGAGGCGGTGCGACGTAGAAGGCGGTAAACCAGACGTGATGTTTTTTACTCCTCAAGTTTACGGAAAACAGGACTATTTGGTAAATGTAGACAAAGATGATGTAAGTGCGTGCAAAGAAATTTATGCCGAGAATTGCGTTGATTACAATGAGGATATGGAAGAGTTAGTGAGACTTATAAAAACAGACTATCAACCTCCATTAAACGAGTACGAGGCTCTTAAATTGTATTCCGAAATAATTGTTCTTTTAAAAAACCATTAACAACTTGAAGGAAACACATATTAGAATTTTTTATCTAGCTGAGAAAGCGCACGCTGCGTAAGGCTAGGGGTTTCTTGCTCTTAGTCGTTTCGGGTATTCTTGCAATTTGCACTTAGCATCTACCTCCTTTTTTTGTAACTCCACGAGAGTAGCGAAATTTAAAAATAACATTCGCATGAGTTAGTCGTATTCCCATGATGGATAATAATGTGGTTAACTGCAGAATAGTATCAATCTCGAATTTTATCTTCCAGATAAAACTTAATGATGTGAATGGAATGTATGTTACTTAACTAGAAACAGAAGACCCTTTATTATTTTTTTGTTATAAAAGGTTGATGTACAAAAAAAATTCAACTCATTGCCGCTTTGGTCCTTAATGTTTAGAACCAACGCATCCATAACGTGCGGTGGGGATTTGTATTTTGTATTAGGATATTTATGTACACAAAATTTAAACAAAACAACCTGGTACCTTTTACTTAGCTACTAAGACTAACAGGAGATGAGTGTAAAATGTAGAACAATTTTGGCGATGGTGATCAGAATACTTGGGACAGGATGGTGCTGCGCTATAGAAACACCTTACAAGCACAAGTAGCTTCTATCAGTTCTTTTAAAAAGCTTAAGTTGGGGTTTCATTTAACAGTAAAGATGAAGAGTACTGTGGCAGTGTCCTCCCTGGTCTGTGTTTCGCATTACGTATTAAAGTTTCCCTTTTCTTACACCTATGACATAAGTTACAGGTTCAATGAGACTAAAAGTTAGGTCTTTTCAATTCATTTATTGATCAGCTATTCAGGTTTCACAAATCCATTGTCAATGAATATACAAGTATTGAAAACATCAATTTATCAGGCCTCAAACGTTCAGGCAATCAAATTCTCGTACTGTACAAAAAAACAACTTAACAGCTTGGGTCTTTAAGCTTTTTTATATAACGTGTTAATTAAGTCTACTTAAAAACTGGGACTTTAAAAGCGTCCAAAGGAACTTTGATCCCCTCTAAAATATTAGCTCCTGGATTCTGTTTCTATCAAAATATTAATTGTCTTGTGGAAAGCGGCGGATTCCCTGAATAAGCAAATTCAACGATACATTCCGGACCGGACCTGCATTGGACTCACAAAATAGTACCGCAGTAATTATAATCTGACAAGTATAGCAGGCAACACGTTTGTACAACAGATATAGTAAGGATGTTTTTAGACTGCAAAAAATTCAATGTAACTACAAATAACACAAACTTGGACTTGATCGCCCTGACCATTTTCCCTAATCAATTGACGAAAATAAAAAATTAAATGAAATAATGCACCGTAATTAAAACATTGTTTTACGTACCGGAAGCCATGAAAAATTCAAATCAGTGCTAAAAGTAGCAAATGCAGATTCAAATGACCTTCCATCAAAATGCTTTCCTTAATAGTTGTGAAATATTTACACTCCACCCACGTCGCTGGAGAGATCAAAGAAACACTGCCAGTTCCGAGTCACATGCATGCATGCGAGGGACGACCTGTCTGAAAGGGAAATCATTGTACTGAACTGCATACGTTGACTGCAAACCGACTGCTGCACGACATGGAGTCTGCATTTGGAAAACACCTCTCGCACTGGATAGCATATCAGCTTTTTTTTTTTTTTTTACTTTCCATTCTAATCATTCTAAAGGAAAAAACCTTTTAAACAGATGTAACGATTTCCAAAACAGTCGTGTTACCTGCCTGGATAAGTAAACGGAACATAAAACTCAAGCTTGTTCTAATGTTTAAAATAGGCATTCATGTAGCCTGTAATGATTCCTATTCAATATCTCTAATGTGTCTTTATGGGAATTTACTAACAAGAGCAATGGCACGGGGCCTCTTGCTGATGTCATACTGAAAACAGTCCTCTAGTATACCCTGAAACGAATTACCGACGGTGGTTGAAAGTAATCCTAATGAGCGAGGGCTGTCTTTCTTCTTCATGAGGGCCAAAAGTGAGTCCACAGCACTCTCGTCCTCTTCGTGAGACTCCCGCTGCGCACCGTTATCTTGAAGTTGCTCTCCCCAGCAGTCCGTTTCTGTGAACAGCTCTATTAATGTAACTGCCAAGGACCATACATCGGAGTTAACAGTGGCCTTCTTTCTCTCCAGCAGGCACTCTGGAGCCATGTAGGAAGGAGTGCCAGGTATGCCCGTGCTGGTTGTATGACTAACGGATTGAGCAGATTTCAATTTGCTCAGTCCCATATCACAGAGTTTCGTGACCTGTGTTGCCTCATCTACAAATACATTGGCGGGTTTTATGTCTCTGTGAACCACAGGGGGCTTCAAATTATGTAAGTACGCAACAGCCTGGCAGATTTGTTTTGCCAAGTGCAACTTATTGCAACGTTGGATGGTGAAATGGGTATCGTTTTTATCATCGCTGCTGAAGAGAAGGTCGTCTAAATTGGGTCCTTTGATCAATTCTGACACAAGGTAGATGGCGTTTTTCAAAAATGAAATTGCCATAATTTGCACAATGTTTGGATGGCGGACTAGGCTGTGCATTTTTATCTCAGATTCCACACCTGCTTGGAGACGTTTTGCATTTCTGACCTTAATATGCTTTACTGCGACATCAGTTCCAGCCCACAGTCCTTTGTAGACTGTACCGAAGGAACCTCTGCCAATTTCATCTTTCAATATCACCTCGTCCTTTTCAACCACTGGCAAAAGACCATGGCCATCTTTGCCGGAAACTGGTGGATGTACCTCTTCTGACATCAAACAATGGCTCTCTTTTGCCTCCATGCCAGCGACGGGGATACTTGGGGGTTCCAACTCGTCAACCGGACAGATCACCACTGGCTTTGATGTGGCCTTTTCTTCGCCACAGTGAACCTCTACGAGGTAGCTTCCTGGTGATGTTATAATAAGGCAACAACAGTTGTTGCCCTCTTTTACCTTTTTGCCATCACGATACCATATATACCATGTATTCGTTCCGAGGTGGCAGGACGCTATCACTCCAATAATTAATTGGTTTCCGTCGTCTCCCCAGACCTCGGAGGGAGGATGGAGGATGGTGCTGCTGGACTGGGTGTCGGAAGTTCGAGGAAAGACATACCTAAAGTCTTCTACATCCTCTGATTTGGAAAAGTAGCACTTTTCCACAAAATATTCTTTTCCCTTACAAATATCAGCGATGGTGAAACCATTTTCGAGTGGGTCAAATGCTTCTAACTCTTCGTCTAGAGTCTGAGGTTCGTTCAAGCAACGGAGTTCATAGCACGATGCTATTGAAAATGAAAGTGATTTCATCATGACGTCACTGAAGGACGATTCTGTGCAATATTCGTAAGTAACTATCAGTCCGTTTTGGCTGATAACCTGTTGGGTGGGAACACTGTTTGCCACATCCTTCAGCACATAAAGGGGCCTTTGCTTTTCTTTATCGCCTCCAGCGTTGCGTGATGAACTACTCCCTGTCGGTTTTCCCAACTCTCCTGATAGTTGTGCTCTGTTAAGTCCAAGCCCCATGAATACGTCAGATACACCGCTTTGCACGCTCTCAGCTTGCCCAGACAACTTCAGCTGGCTACAGGCCTCTTGTCTCTGTGAGACACTCGCTGATATTCCGTCCTCTTCTTCTGTAGATGTGGACATCAGGTAAATATAACAGCGGCTGGCAAACAGGCCCCGTGATCGGAGATATTCTTGAAAGGTGCATACTTCCCCCTCTGTGTTCTTAAAAGCCGTTATTTTTTGTTGCGCGTAGTTGCCCAACTCAAGCTTCATTCGAGGTAGGGCACCTAGCTTCGAATCTCCTTCTGGAAAAAATAGTTTGCTGGCCTTCTCTTTAAGGAAATCTACAGTGATCTCATCGTCATTGGTGTATGTGAAGTCACGAATTCCTCCCCCGTCTTTCATTCTCACTTGCTTGAATCGGGATTGGCTGCTTGAGCGGTGAAGCCAACCAATGAACATCTTTCGAGGCTTATTCGGTTGTTGTTTTGTAGGCACTCGAGAGGGACCTGGCTGGGATTTTCGCGGTTTTTCTTGTTTGGCACTTTTCCTTATTTTCTCTACCAAAGTTTTAATGCGTTCCTCTTTTTGCACTAGGAGAGAAGAATGATGGATGCCAAATTATTTAATTAATATCCTTGAAAATGCACTTTATTAATAAATTAAGTAAGTGCCAAAAAATTGAACTAATCCAATGTTGTTGTGTTAATTATTTATCTGTACTCCTTAAGATTGACGTGCCCTCAAACAAACAAAACAAATAAGTTTTTGTCGCTGCAGTTGTAATCATGCAGCTAGCCTGTAGGGCCTAATTTTCAAGCTTGCGAACACAAAGAACGCAAAACAAGTATCATATTTTTTTCAAAAACTAATACAGATTGTCGGCAATTTTACCTATTAAGTTGATTTACCTTTTGACTCGTCCACCGGTTTGTCCTCAGCTACAAGAAGCGCCTTCAACATTGCTATCTGCCCAATGGCTAGACCCATACTTTCAAACTGTGCGTCTGAAATCATTTGTAAAGACTTGATACTATAAACCTGTGAAGGGAACACGCAAGTACCACACCTTAGTTTAATTGGCATGAAACTAAAGGAGTAAATAGAAAGGAGTAAACCACGTGTATGACGAAGTTATCATCTGACTAGCAAGGGTTTGCAGAACGATGGTCTAATGATTCTACTGAGCAGTCATTTGTGTTAAGGGTATAGAGAGATTTGGGCTCGTAGACTAAGAGTGCCTTTATTCTCTCCTCCCGTACTCTTGCGTTACGTTTTGGCCTATCAGTTAAAAAAAAAAAAAAAAAAAAAAAAAAAAGGGCTAGGCGTGAGAGTACAAAATCCTAAAGTCCAGTTGTGTTGAAAGGGGCCGGGCTGGGAAAGCTGCGAGGTAATCTGTTCGTTCATGACAGCATTATGTCATATGATCCCGTACTAACCTTATGTTTTTCAAATATCGGCTTCAAGCCCTTGAAATTTTGCTCAAGAAAATGATCAAGCTGCAAGATAACAGACACGCATGTTTTCAGACCGCATCGAGCAACATTTGGATAGCACAATCACTCAACACTACTAAAGAAGGGGGTCGTATTTATTTGTACCCATACGCGTTTAGGCGTTTCATTTCACAACCAAGGAGTCTAAGCATACGCTGCGTATTAATTCACCCGGGATTCACCCCTACATATCAGTTGCGTGATGGGTCATGGAGGGTAAATAACACATAGTTTATAACGATTGCTTTAACTGAAATAAACGGCGAGGGACTCCATTCTCCATTTTTACTAGTCTCATATAGTTGCGCGATACATTGAAATGTTTCTCCACACCTTCTTGAGGTTACTCTTTAAAGTCATGACCACAAATACTGGACGGTTTGCAGCTGGTTTGGATTTTTTAAGGCTTCTTACGGAATTATTTGACATTGTAGTTTTCGCAATTATGCCTCAAAAAATCGTGACCTCTCAAGCGGTTCGCGCCCTCATGAGGATTTCTTGTAAGCTTAATTTAAACTAAGACCTAAAAGTGGTCTGGAGCAATCAACATCCAGTTCCCTATACATATTCATCAATTTTCTCACGTGCGCTTTATAAACATTGATTGACCAGGG
Source organism: Porites lutea (assembly GCF_958299795.1). Classification (NCBI taxonomy): domain Eukaryota; kingdom Metazoa; phylum Cnidaria; class Anthozoa; order Scleractinia; family Poritidae; genus Porites; species Porites lutea. The sequence goes on from NC_133203.1 coordinate 40,322,376, forward strand.
GTATAAAAAAAAGCAAGCCAATCGAGCGTCAGGAGACAATATTACTTAAATCCGCTTACCTCTTCCTCCATATTCACTTCTTCGAAGCAGCGCAGCTATGTAGGTTTAACCTGGATCATAACAAGCTGATAACTGAAATCTAAAATCTTGAGTCCTAAGTCCGAACTCTGAAAGTCTGAAGTCTGAAGTCTGAAGTCTGAAGTCTGAAGTATGAAGTATGAAGTATGAAGTCTGAAGTCTGGAGTCTGAAGTCTGAAGTCTGAAGTCTGAAGTCTGAGGTCTGAAGTCTGAAGTCTGAAGTCTGAAGTCTGAAGTCTGAAGTATGAAGTATGAAGTCTGAAGTCTGAAGTCCCTCCTCGGCTTTCGTATCTGAAGGCTTCAATAAGCTTTAAACTTATCTTTTCATGATTTACTATTGCATGTAAATGACCTTTGGTCACCTTTATTCAAAAATCTGTAGTGTTGCAACAGGGTTGCCATCACCCAAGACGCCGAACTGAATATAATGAAATAAAGTTAAAAGTAATGACGGTGAAAAATTTTCTACAAAAGATAAAATGGATAAAAATTCCACAGCATCAATCATTGATGTACTTTAATATTAAAAATTCATCATTGACTCAAATACTCAAATAAGACAATTTTGCTTGGTAACGCATTCCAGTCCTTGACGGTTCTACAACTAACACGGACGTCGAGTGTTGTCTCGTATTATCTCTGCCTTTGAATACAGCCGTCTCTCCTTGCTCGTCACGGATAGTATTCTACTTGTATCTAAGCAATTTGGACGAAAATAATTGAATTCAATAAGAGTCTTGTTTACTTTGTTGTTCAATTCAATGTCCACATTATTTATCTTCCGTGATTTCTTAATTAAGGGCTTTCTTATTCACGTACACAATTGTGAAAGCATTTGACCAAATGGTTGGATTTTATTAAAACAATTATTCCTCTTGCTCTCATGGCCTTTGAGTCAATAGCCCATATGGCCTTTGACCTCATTGTCTATTGACTCAGAGCCCATTTAGGCTTGAGGAATAATTGTTAATTATTATTTGGACCAAATGAATAAGGGATAGGTGGTATTAATAAATCAAACTGTGACACTTGATGTCAACAAATCCAATTATTTTTTCACCTCTGAGTTCTGCTTCCCTTAAGCATAAAAATCCCCAAAGATACAAAATAATTCATGGTATGCATTCCATAGAACACAAAGATTGGTCAAGTGATATGAAGATGTTTTTCTAGAATCTCCTGTTTGCGTATTTTCTGTGGTTGTTGTTAACGACACATATTAAATTTCTTTTAGTCTTTGTTGTACTTTAAAATTAAAGGAGTATATTTTTATTTCAGTGAACTGTAATATAGAGGTTTGGAGTCTGTCTTCAGATTAACTCCCTGGTTACATAAAGGCCAAAGCATTTTCAATTTAGGGATGGTTCATTATTTATAAGGATGACCGGGTTGGGAAAAAAGTAGAAACTTTCCTCTTTCTTTCTAAAGCTTGCCCAAAAAGCACAGTATTTTTTTCGTAGTCCGTTCATTTGGGGTCAAATTTTCCAAAGCCTGTTTGATTTGACAGTGATTTGAAGTGAGTAACGTGGGAAAATCATGGAATGTTTATTTACAACTAGAGTAAACAGTGTATATTCGGATGTTCGGATCAAATACAATGACTTGGAAGAACCTTTGAAGTTTTCCTACCTCTCCAAACAGAACTTCTTGTGAAGTAAAAGTTTTCCTTGAAAGTATTCGACATTTTTTTAAAGGAATGAGTATCTACAAACCTGTGTTTACAGTGTATTGAGAACATGTTCATGAGAGGATTTGAGAGGACATTCAATACTTTGTTCCAGGTCTCTGTTGTATCAGCAAGACATGGAAAGACTGGTAACTAATGTAAACAACAAATTTATATATTATACTACATTGATTTATTAGATTCTTTTATAGCGACCTGCATCAAATTTTAAGAACATCAACTGTTTGCAAACTCAGCCAAAACCATAAAAATCCTCTTCCTCTGAATTGCTTTGAAAGACAAACCATATCTTATCACTTTCATCGATGCTATAACAGTCCCGTTCGCCAGAAGTTGCGTCTTGCTCTGAGTGAGGCCCACTTGACAATTCTCCAAGGACATTATCCTCCTCACTTTCATCGTCCTCTGAGCTGTCAATTTCTTCGCTGTCGTCTTCCGTTCCACCTTCCTTTGCTTCCTCGTCAGTAGCCTCATTTATATCTTCCTGTTGACCATCCTCCCCATGAAGCACACACAACAACATTCACCTGTTCTTTTCAGCTTTCGTGCCGCTGCTTATGAGTTTTGTAATGTTTAAGATATTTATTGAGCTCAACACGAGCAACTTTTGTGAATCTCCAGACTCCACAAGATGGTTGCAGGCATATTCTTCAAATGTTTTGGACATGAATTTACGCTTTTGTTCTGTGCGCCCCCTTGTTCTCTTAAAAATGCAGCTTTGTTTTTTGAGATCTTCTAGATTAGCAATATGTCTTGATCAAGTGCGTCTCCACGGCAAAATTCTCTGAAAACTGCTGCATCTCTTCTTCCATTGATAACATGCCTGCACTAAACATTTTCTTTATGTTCACATGTGGTTGAAAATAGTCTGGCACTCGAGGTTGCCCTTTTCTGTGGTAGTTAGTGTCTCATTGACCGATTTAAAATGGGTGGGATTTTCAGGATCTGGCACAGGCTGGGGAATATGTTTCATGGGCACAGGACTTGTCCATCCTTTGTTGGAACAAAACGAACAACATTCAGTGATCATGCACGGTAGAGCAGTCACCATACAAGTACTCCATAAAGAGCTGACCAATTTTGTAATGGGCATTAATGAATTGTAGAATTTTTTTAATGTTTGCACTTCCAGGGACACATGATTTCGTATTCTGAGTCGCAGATTGGTATTCCTTAAGATTACTCCTTATCAGCTTTGATTTTTTCAGCAGGGAGAGCAGTTGTGAAATCCTTTAACACTAGTGTATCATCTACTCTCTCCCTGTACCGCAATTTATTGGGTGTATTTCAATACCAATACAGTTTCCATGGGTTGTGTCACCAAATAACTGTCGCATTTCTACCACAGTTTTAGCTAAAGTTGAAATCTTTTTAAAGCCCGATCTCTTTGTTCAAGAAAAAAACATAAAGCTCGTCACCACGGAAAGAAAAATCTTCAAGGTCCGTTCGGTTTTTTCCTGACCCGGTCATTCCCATCAATAATGAACCGTCCCCTAGATCTCATTGCGTTTTGAACTGGGACTCATGATTTTCCACAAGATGAGTCCCAGGACGTACACTGTACCATAACTATTTGTAGCAAAATCACTGCTGATCTGGTATAACTTATTCATGTGCTAGAAGTTGTGATTTGTTTTTAATCTTTAACTGCATAACCTCCAACTTAATTCATGTGCATGAGTGTTTCCAATTTGCATTCCACTCGTTTTATACAGAATTGATATCATCTGTTGGCTGCTGTTTGTTTGATGTTTGTTTGTTCCAGTTTCAGAACAGGTAATGCATTTCATTAAATTAAGTAACCTCCCCATCAAATAATCCTCCCTGTCTGTTAAACATGCTTAAAAAATAAGCCCCCAGGGAGCTTTGTAGAGGGTTTATAGTAATACAGGTTCCACTATATTGCCACATTTAAAGCTACATGATAAACCGTAATGACCAATATTGTAAATGTGTGTTATTGCCAATGAAGCAACCAAGCTAAGAAGAAAGGTTGCCTCCGCTGTATTCATAATTCTGTGTAACCTTCTTAAATTTGAATTTTGCTTTATAATTTACATTTAAAGCAACAGCTGATCAAAGAATAGGGTTGTAAGTTCAAATTTTTGTTGAAGCCAGTTTATTCAACACAGCTCGTTTTCAGTGTTTTTTTTCCTTTGTAAATTGAATTTCAAGCGGTAGCTGTTCAATGAATAGGCTTATACTCTCAAAACTTTTATCAGAACCAATGTGTTCTTCACAGTTCGATTTACATTGAGCTAGTCCTCACAGTCCCTCACATTCCGTGAGGATTGCAACGCAATTTTTGATCTTTTGTTTTTTAGAATCTGTTTTTGTCTTTTGAGGGATTTTGTCAACCAGCATGTTTTTTTGCAGATCGGTTTACTTTGAGACAGGCCTAAACTAACATGAGGAATGCAACGAGTTTGAGGACATATTTTTTTAAAGACTATTGTTATGCCTTTCAAGGGTGACACTTGCTGAAGTTTTTATTTTTATACCTCTGGTACATTCCGCCTCATTCTTACTCTTTTTACACATTTTGCTTTACACCAATTTTTTCATGATGCGGAATACTGTTTTCTTACCCCGGATGATGCAGTTGATCGGCGAAAGGCAACCCTTTCTTTTGTCTGCTTCTTCCTCTTCTTTTTTATTTTTTGGTTTTGGTGATGCATTTCACTAAATTAAATAACCCTCCCTCTCAAATAATCCTTACTCTCTCTTAAACATGCTTTAAACAAAATAAGCCCCCAGGGAGTTTATAGGGGATTTACAGTAATACAGGTTCCACTATTTTCTGTATTAAAGCTGCATGATGAGCCTTAATTACCATTTATAAATGCGTGTTATTTTACAAACCACATGGAAGTCTCCGATCCAAAAACAAAGTCAACAAATGATTAATTTAACCCTGTGGATGGATTCTCCTTGTTAAAGGGGTCATGTAAAGTTGTACGTGTAGGTATGTAGTCAGTTTATGACAGGTCTAGAATCACCTTTTCATAGACAGGTATCTCCCTAACAACCTTCAGATCTCGCACCCCCTGCTACAAAGTTGGCGCACCACAACAAAATATCATTGTCCATTGACCTAAAAATGTTTATTTTTCCTGCCAAAGGGTACCATAACTAAAACACGTTACAAGAAGAACAAACTCAATGTCCTTTAAGTGCCTGCAGTGCAGCAAGTGCTTTAGTCTAGCAGCAACCCTAAGAAAGCATAAAAGAGTTCACTCTGGGGAAAAGCATTATGAATGTAAACAATGTAACAAGTGTTTTGGCCGAGCAGGACACCTAAGGAGTCATGAAAGAGTTCACACTGGGGAAAAGCCTTATGAATGTAAACAATGTGGCAAGTGTTTTAGTGTAGCAGGAAACCTAAGGATTCATGAAAGAGTTCACACTGGGGAAAAGCCTTACAAATGTAAACAATGTGGCAAGTGTTTTGGCCAAGCAGGAGACCTAAGGAGTCATGAAAGAGTTCACACTGGCGAAAAGCCTTATGAATGTAAACAGTGTGGCAAGTGTTTTAGCCAAGCAGGAGACCTAAGGATTCATGAACGAGTTCACACTGGGGAAAAGCCTTTTGAATGTAAACAATGTGGCAAGTGTTTTAGTGTAGCAGGAAACCTAAGGACTCATGAAAGAGTTCACTCTAGAGAAAAGCCTTATGAATGTAAACAATGTGGCAAGTGTTTTGGCCAAGCAGGAAACCTATGGAGACATGAAAGAGTTCACACTGGGGAAAAGCCTTATGAATGTAAACAATGTGGCAAGTGTTTTAGTGTAGCAGGAAACCTAAGGAATCATGAAAGAGTTCACACTAGAGAAACGCCTTATGAATGTAATCAATGTGGCAAGTGTTTTGGCCAAGAAGGAAACTTAAGGAGACATGAAAGAGTTCACACTAGAGAAAAGCCTTATGAATGTAATCAATGTGGCAAGTGTTTTGGCCAAGAAGGAAACCTAAGGAGACATGAAAGAGTTCACACTGGGGAAAAGCCTTATGAATGTAAACAGTGTGGCAAGTGTTTTAGGGGAGCAGGAGACCTAAGGAGTCATGAAAGAGTTCACACTGGGGAAAAGCCTTATGAATGTAAACAGTGTAGCAAGCGTTTCAATGAAACAGGAAGGCTGAGGAAGCATGAGAGAATCCACACCCTGGTTGAGTCAAGTAAATGTTCCCGGAAAAACAAAAGTCTTTCTAAGGGTTTGAAATCGTGCAAGCCGAAGAGAGCGGGAGGTAAAAACGTTAATGTTAGAGCCGCAGCATTTACAAACAACCTTCAAACACAGAGGGAGACTGGAAACACTGATCTAGCAGATGCACAAGTGTTCATCTTTGAGGTTTACAGCTGCTGGATTTGTCAAGAGGAGATGAGTTGTGATGCTCTTCTTCTTCAACATTATGAAAACCATATGACCTATGTTTGTGAAGATGACTCTTAAGTTAATCAAAGTAAAAACTATGGGGAATTCTGTAGGATGTAGGAGGAGGGGGTGCGTCTTGCACCTCCCCACAGGCACCGAAGGGTTGTTGACCAATGATTTCAAACAGAGTGAATTAGTTATACTATGCCTACAATGTAATTGCAAAATCGTTCTGAATTTTTTGCGACGGTTGAGCAGTTCTTAACATAGTTCGCTAGAAAATGGGCCGAAGAAAGCAAGAAGATAGGCCACTGCCAGGTTGTGTCAATCCATGAATAACTTTGTTCTAAAACTGCTTCGAAAAGAAACTGAAAGTGCCATCAGTTAAGATGTTCGGGCTGCAGAATTATATAAGAACCGAGGTTTTTTCTTTTAAAAATCTTGAATGTAAATTTACAAGTTAGCGATTACTGCGTATTTGGACACGGACGCCCTAGGCGGAGTGGCCCATCTCATCTGTTTAGTGTCACGTAACTAGAGAAATATAATTTATAGGTACGATCCCTGGGGGGGGGGGGGGGGTACTCTTAGGAATTCTTGTTGTGGCGCCCAGTTCCCTAAATCCTGACCCTATTTCAGACCAAAAATGTCATTTTGACACTCGTTTTCACACCAGACCTTTAAAATCCATAGCCGTTTTCAGACCTTGCCTTTAGGCAGAAATTGTGTCATGGTTACTTAGATGAGAGCATAAACATAAAAAATTATTCAAATGCATTTCGAATTTGCATACCGTAAAATTCCGAAAATAAGCCCCTGGGCTTATATTTTTCAAAGGCCGTTTTTGTGGGGCTTATTTTTGGAGGGGCTTATATTCGGAGGGGCTTATCTACGGAGGGAAATTTTACGTTTCAAAATCGATTGGGCTAGCCTTATAGTTGGAAGTAAATTTACCGTTTTTGCTTTGTTTTACTTTGTATTTAAGGGCAATTTTCAAGTACAAGCCCCCGGGGGGCTTATATTTGGAGGAGCGATCTAACAAAGGGTTTTTTGCGTTACAAGTTTGGGGGGCTTATATTTGGAGGGGCTTATTTTCGGAATTTTACAGTATTTCTATTTCCTTCTTTTTCGTTTTTTTTTTTGGGGGGGGGGGGGGGGGATGTTAAGAGTTCTAGGTCAGGGCTTAAATCAGAGTGCGCGGATATTTTTCATCAGAGCTTTCTCTGGTTGTTACGTCATACTGAGGATCCCCAAAAAGGGCGAAACAGCTGTGTATGGCTACAATCCCGCTCTGTTTTGAGTTCTTTCGGTGTCGTGTTGATGTCTTGGAGAGTTAATTTTCACTTAGTACGATCAGCATTGCAGTGTTCTGCTTGCAGAATTTAATATGTCTACGATAAGTACGTTCATACGCTCCCGTAGTTCCCTCATAAACCATAGTCGATTCCAGAGAGAAATTTACACCCGTTTTCAGACCAAAAAGGTCCAAAAACCGTACGCTTTTGGGCGGCACATACCTATATGGCTTATATAAGGGTTTTTTCCACCCCCCGGGGTACTTTCTAACATACTAATTTTTGCATCGTTCATCTGTTTGCTAAGAAGCCCCCAACTTGGAACAGTACTGAAAGATCATTATGATCAGCAGGAAACTTTGTGAATAATCAGATTGCCAACTTTCTTTCTATTTTACTTGCCACTATCAAAATACGTACATAAAGTAGTCTATTTGCCATAAAATCAATTTTGAAGGTCCCAAGACTTTGCCAATTGTCCACATTTCGATTTTTCTTAATGCTGCCGGCCCTCAAATCGCTCGTAATGTACTCTCAGAAAACCTAATTCTCCCAACGCCCCCTCCCCTCCAAGAAACAAGTGCAGTCGTTTTGGCCCGTCTTCTCCTTGGAACGCAGTCTCGCAGAAAAAAAAGCTGGTTGCGGGCCTGGCTGAGGATAATACTTTACAATAACCTCTTGCCTCCTCCCACATCTCTGGCCTCAGATCTTTCGCGCCGCTGTATCTCAACCAGGAACGAAAAACACACCCAACAACTACCTGCTACGCAGGCTACTGCAAGTAGTAGTGGAGAACTGAACTGCTCGCTATGTCACTGACGTTTTTGCTGCATTTTGCAGGCACGAGCCCATAACCTGGAGCGTGCAAACCCCATATTAGGTTTATTTTTAGACACATTTTAAGGCAATTTTTCCCGCGAAAATGGAATCTCCTCCACGTCCATGAACGCATTCGAAGTATAAGCTATCAAAGAGGAAAAGGAAACGTCATTAAAAGGCAAAAGTTATCATTTTTAGGGCTGTAGGTTTTCCTGACTGGTTTGTGTGAGTTTAAAGATACCGTAAAATTTTGAAAATAAGCCCTGGTGCTTTTATTTTTCAAAAGCCCTTTTTGAGGAGCAGATTTTTGGAGGGGCCTATATTTGGAGGGGCTTATATACGGAGGGAAATTTGCGTTTCAAAATCGGCCAGGCTTATACTGGGAGGGAAATTTACGTCTCAAAATCGACTGGGCTAACTTATGGTTAGAAGTAAACTTTATCAGTAATTTGCAGAAACTAGCCTTAAGAACGTAGATCTTACTGAAACTAAGCCATGCCTTTACTTTGTGTATATGGAACGAAGAAATCCAAGCCAAGAGTTAAGAGTGAACTATGCAAACAGCAATATAGTGTGACACATTTTGACTGCAATCATTTGGCACACGTAATAGTTCTTTGGCAAATGCAAAACATTTTGTGTTACTGTACAGTTTTTGGTTTGATTTATTTTGAATTTGAGGGCAATTTCCAAGTACAAGCCCCCGGGGGACTATATTTGGAGGGGCGATTTAACGAACGGGTTTTGGGGTTACGAGTTTGGGGGGCTTATATTTGGAGGGGCTTATTTTCGGAATTTTAAGAGGGTCGTGAAGGGGGGTACCAAATCCCAGTTCCCAGCCTAAATTTGGCCCAAATCCCAGTTCCCAGGCTAATTTTTGCCAAAATCCCAGTTACCAAATCTAAAATCCCATTAGTAATGATTATTTGCAAAATCATGCGCATAATAAATTAAAAGCACTGATTGACGCTATTTGGATACACGTACCTTCGCCTGGACTGAAGAAAATCTCTCATTCTGCTGGTGAACACTCTTTCTCTTCCAGCCCTTGTTGACATCACCATATGAAAGCCAATTCTATCATCTGCACAATCCTCGTCTGACTCACTGTCTCCGCTTTCACTGCTAGCTGGTAGCTAGACCGCGGGCGCGAAGGCGAAAAATACTAATTTCACGGTCTCTACTGAGGAGTGCAAGGTCTATTGCTACGAAATTTTATTTTTCTATTTCAAAATATTGGAGCAAAGACCGCTGAAGAAAAGAAATCCCATTCCCATTTTATAATTGTTCATCCCATTCCCAGTGGCTTAAATCCCAGTCCCAGTGAGTAAATCCCATTTTCCCAGTCCACAATAAGGCTAATCCTAGTTCCCATTTTACCCCTTCACGACCCTCTTTTAAGGTATTCTAAATTCGCGCCAAGACCGTTCTAATGGGCTCCTGTCGCAGGCCAGATTTCTGCCTTGTTTGAGATACTTGTGGGCATGTGTTAGAAGGCGCGGGTCACTCATTTAAAAATAAAGGTCCCTTAAAACATTTTACTCGGAGACACTACTAATGCGTTTCAGCGAAAAACAGTGCCGTAGCAAGGTTAGATTTATTGGTGGGGTGGCAATCACGAGCTCCGAAGGCGCAAGCTGCTGGGGGTTCCGGGGGCATGCATCCCTGGAAGATTTTGAAATATGGGGTCTTTGAAATAGCATTTTAGGCCTTCTGAGAGCATTTATTTTCCATTGAAGAACTGTCCTTTGTTTGATACGCGCTTCATTATTTTTTGTTAAAGCTATAAATAAATAAATTTTAGGCTTTATCGAACTGAATTTAACACATCGAACCGAAGAGCAGCGTGAAGAGCGTGGCCGCTGACCAAATTAAACATGCCTGTCAAAATTAATTGGGGGACACAGGCGCCCCCGGCCCCTCCCCATGCTACGGCACTGGACGGCACTGAAAAATCAGTAAGAAACAGTATTATAAACTATAGTATTCAGCTGAATTTTCTAATCAAAGCATAACCTTGAATTTACAGAAAATAGTTATCGTCGAAGGCCAGGGAACCCAGGGAAGTATCAGAAGTCGAGCCCGCGGAGCCCGTTCCTTTTCCTCGCTTTGGGCGGAGGTTACGAACCCAGCCCACCCCAATGACCACCCCAATCACTTGTAGAAAATTATAAAACGGTAATGAAGAAGTAAACAAAAGAATAAAACGAAGAATATATAGACAAATATATTTCAATATCTATATTTTTTGTTTTAAGGATCAGTTTGCCGTGTTTATGATTTTGTACAAGTTTTCATTGTACTGATCCAGGTCTACAACTAGGAGATCCGCACCATTCACCGGTTTGTTGCCTGGACTTGGTGATATTTTATATTTTCTCTCCCCGATCTTTGCGTGAATCGCTCATATATTTGGAAATGATTTACTCGTGCATGAAAGATAGGATAACTAAAAGTAAATGTGTTGAAAGTAAAGTTATCGAATTTCTTAGCCTTTATTAAAAAAGTATAGTCTTGCAATAGAGGAGCCATCACACAAGACGTCTAGGGAAATAAAATGAAATAAAGTTAAAAATAATGATAGCAGTTACAAAATCTCCTACAAAAGATAAAATGGATAATAATATCATAGCATAAATTATTGTACAATATGGACTTAATGTTAACAATTTCGCTTGGTAACGCATTCCAGTTAGAAACTGGTCACTATAAAGAAAGAAACAAACAAACAAAGGAAAACCCGTCACCCGTGCCCACACTTATCTAGCTTAGGTCCCCACTCCCCACGAGTTTTTGCACTCCTCAACCTCTCCCTCAGGGTCTTCTCGCTTTGAAGACCCTGGCGACGAGGTTGTGTGAAAATCAAAATGGCCGCCATCAGAACGTGATTTATGAATCCTTCAGTTCTTGGTTTTATCTTCCCTCGTGTGATTTGATCAAAGCGACAAGGTCTTGTTACTAAAGGTAAGAAAGTTTTCAATACATTATGGATATATTCAGTTGTGAAAGTCAACTGACAGCGGCTAGCTACTCGGATGAGAACACACACAGATGATCCCGAGTCCTACTACTTTCGGGCTCGATGTGGGGCCATCAGATCCTAATAACAACGGACCTGAACTTGGTTTCCTAGATACAAATATCTATCTGCTGTTTTTTAAATTTTTTATGTTTTCAAGCTTATTACGTTCTTTGGTATCTGAAGGCTTCAATAAGCTTTAAACTTTAGCTGTCCATGTTTTACTATTGCATGTAAATGACCTTTGGTCACCTTTATTCAAAAATTTGTAGTCTTGCAACAGGGTTGCCATCACCCAAGACGCCGAACTGAATAAAATGAAATAAAGTTAAAAGTAACGACGTGAAAAGTTTCAACAAAAGATAAAATGGATAAAAATTCCACAGCATCAATCATTATGTAATATTAGAAATTCATCATTGACTAAAATATTCAAATAAGACTTTTTTGAATCGATGTGCGGACTTAATGTTAACAATTTCGCTTGGTAATGCATTCCAGTCCTTAACAGTTCTACACTTAACACGGAGGTCGAGTGTTGTCACATATTACCTTTGCCTGTGGATACAGCTGTCTCCCCTTGCTCTTCACGAATAGTAGTCGACTTGTACCCAAACAATTTTGAAGAAAATAGCTGAATTCAATAAGAGTCTTGTTTTCTTTGTTGTTCAATTCAATTTCCACATTAGTTAAAAAATTATCTGCCGTGATTTCTTAAGGACTTTCTTATTCACGTACACAATTGTGAAAGCATTTGACCAACTAGTTGAATTTTACTAAAACTATTATTCCTCACGCTCTCATGGCCTTCGAACTCATGGGCTATTGACTCAGAGCCATTCAGGCTTGAGGAATAATTGTTAATTATTATTTGGACCAAATGAATAAAGGATAGGTTGTATTAATAAATCAAACTGTGACACTTCATGTTGACTGATCCTCTGAGTTCTGCTTCCCTTAAGCATAAAAATCCACAAAGATACAAAATAATTCATGGTATGCATTCCATAGGACACGAAGATTGCCCAAGTGATATGAAGATTTTTTTCTAGAATCTCCTGTTTGTGTAATTTCTGTGGTTGTAGTTAACGACGCATATTAAATTTCTTTTAGTCTTTGTTGTACTTTAAAATAGAAGGAGTATATTTTTATTTCAGTGAACTGTAATACAGAGGTTTGGAGTCTGTCTTCAGATTAACTCCCTGGTTACATAAAGGCCAAAGCATTTTCAATTTAGGGACGGTTCATTATTTATAAGGATGACCAGGTCAGGAAAAACATAAAAGCCTTCCTCTTTCTTTCTAAAGCCCACCCAAAAAGCACAATGTTTTTTTCGTAGCCCGTTCAGTATTTGTGGTCAAATTTTCGAAAGCCCGTTCACTTTGACACTGATTTGAAGTGAGTAACTTGTGAAAATGATGGAATGTTTATTTACAACTGGAGCAACTAGTGTATGTTCGGATGTTTGGATAAAATACAATGACTTGGAAGAACCTTTGGAGTTTTCCAACCTTGCCAAATATAACTCCTTGTGAAGTAAATTTTTCCCTGAAAGTGTTCGACATTTTTTTAAAGGAATAAGTTTCTACAAACCTGTGTTTAAAATGTGTTGAGAACACCTTCGCGAGACGATTCGAGAGGTCATTCAATACTATGTTCCAGGTCTCTGTTGAATCAGAAAGACATGGAAAGACTGGTAACTAATGCAAAAATTAAACGAATTTATATATTATACTACATAGCGACCTGCATTAAGTTTTAAAAACATCAACTGTTTGCAAACTCAATCAAAACCATAAAATTCCTCTCGCTCTGAATCACTTTCAAAGACACACCATATCTTATCACTTTCATCGATGCTATAACAGTCCCGTTCACCAGAAGTTGCATCTTGCTCGGAGTCGGGCCCACTTGTCCATTCTCCAAGGACAATATCCCCCATACTTTCATTGTCTTCTGAGCGGTCAAATTCTTTGCTTCTTCCATTCCACCTTCCTTTGCTTCCTCGTCAGTAGGCTCATTTATATCTTCCTGTTGACCATCCTCCCCATGAAGCACACGCAACAAGATTCACCTTCTCTTTTCAGCTTTGGTGCAGCTGCTTATGAGTTTGTAATGTTTAAGATATTTATTGGGCTCAACATGAGCAACTTTTGTGAATCTCTAGACTCCACGAGATGGTGCCAGGCATATTCTTCAAATGTTTTGGACATCAATTTATTTATGCTTTTGTTCTGCGCGCCCCCTTGTTCTCTTAAAAATGCCGCTTTGTTTTTTGAGATCATCTAGATGAGCAATATGTCTTGATCAAGTGCGTCTCCACGGCAAAATTCTCTGAAAACTGCTGCATCTCTTCTTCTGTTGATAACATGCCTGCACTAAACATTTTCTTTATGTTCACATGTGGTTGAAAATGATCTGGCACTCGAGGTTGCCCTTTTCTGTGGTAGTTGGTGTCTCATTGACCGATTTAAAATGGGTGGGATTTTCAGGATCTGACACAGAATACATCTCATGGGGACAGGGCTTGTCCATCCTTTGTTAAACCAAAACGAACAACGTTCAGTGATCATGCACGGTAGAGCAGTCACCATACAAGTACTCCATAAAGAGCTCACCAATTTTTGTAAATGGGCTTTGATGAATTGTAGAATTTTTTTAATGTTCGCACTTCCAGGGACACAGGATTTCCTATTCTGAGTCGCAGATTGGTATTCCTTGGGATTACTCTTCATCAGCCTCCTTTTTTTCAGCAGGGAGAGCAGTTATGAAATCCCCTAACACCGGCACGTCATCTACCTTCTCTCTGTACCGCAATTTATCAAGTGTATTTCAATACCAATACAGTTTCCATGTGTTGTCCCACCAAATAACTGTCGTGTTTCTACCACAGTTTTAGCTTAAGTTGATTTTTTTTTCTAGCCCGTTGCCACGGAAAGAAAAATCTTCAAGGCCTGTTCAGTTTTTTCCTGACGCGGTCATTCCCATAAATAATAAACCATCCCTTAGATCTCATTGTGTTTTGAACTGGGACTCATAATTTCCCACAAGATCAGTCCCAAGATGTACACTGTACCGTAACTATTTGTAACAAAATCGCTGCTGATCTGGTATAACTTATTCATGTGCTAGAAAATGCAATTTGTTTTTGGTCTTCAACTGCATAACCTCCAACTTAATTTATGTGCTTTAGTGTTTCCAATTTGCATTCCACTCGTTTTATACGGAATTCATATCATCTGTTGGCCGCTGTTTGTCTAATGTTTGTTTGTTCCAGTCCCAGAACAGGAAGTAAGGAACCATTACTTTAGTCTGCTTCTTCCTCTCCCTTTTCTTTGCTTTTGGTAATGCATTTCACTCAATTAAGTAACCTCCCTATCAACTAATCCTCCCTGTCTGTTAAACATGCGATAAGCCCCCAGGGAGCTTTATAAAGGAGTTATGGTAAACCAGGTTCCCTATTATAATATTGCCACATTTAAAGCTGCATGATAAACCTTAATGACCAATAATTGTAAATGTATGTTATTGCCAACGAGGCAACCAAGCTAAGAAGCAAGGTTGCCTCCGCTGAAGATTCATAATTCTGTTTAACACTATATAATAATTTGAATTTTTGGCCATATATGAGTGTAAGTAAGACCGCATATTTGGGCAATCATGTCATGGTCTTTTATTTGCAATTCCTGGTACGAGATTAAGTGATCCAGTGTAAAACTGATCATTATCTGCTCCTGAGGATCTAAGGTGTGAGAAAGCTTTAATGTGATTTCTTGTTTGAAAGAGCTATTAGTGCTCAGTTTTGCTTTATAATTTATGTTTAAAGCAACAGGTGATCAAAGAATAGGGTTGTCAGCTCAAATTTTTGTCGGAGCCAGTTTATTCCTTGCAGCTGGTTTTCAGTGTTCTCTTTTCCTTTGAAAATTGAATTTGAAGCAGTAGCTGTTCAATGAATAGGTTTATACTCTCAAAACTTTTATCAGAACCAATGTGTTCTTCGCAGTTCAATGTACATTGAGCTAGTCTTCACAGTCCCTCACCTTCCGTGAGGATTGCAACGCATTTGCGGACCTTTTGTTTTTTAGAATTGAGGGATTTTGTCAACCAGCATGTTTTTTTGCAGAGCGGTTTACTTGGATACAGGCCTAAACTAACGAGTTTGCGGACATTTTGTTTTAAAGACTGTTGTTATGCCTTTTGAGAGTGACACTTGCTGAAGTTTTTATTTTTATACCTCTGGTACATTCTCCCCCATTCTTACGCTTTTTACACACTTTGCTTTACACCAATTTTTTTTTATGATGCGGAATACTGTGTTCTTACCCTAGATGATGCAGTTGATCGGCGAAGGGCAACCCTTTCTTTTGTCTGCTTCTTCCTCTTCTTTTTATTTTTTGGTTTTGGTAATGCATTTCACTAAATTAAATAACCCTCCCTCTCAAATAATCCTTACTCTCTGTTAAACATGCTTAAAATTTACAGTAATACAGGTTCCACTATTTTCTGTATTAAAGCTGCATGATGAACCTTAATTACCATTTATAAATTATTAAAAAACAAAGGGAAGTCTCCGATCCAAACACAAGTCAACAAATGATTAAATTAACCCTGTTGATGGATTCTCCATGTTAATTGGGTCATGTCAAGTTGTACATCTAGGTATGTAGTCAGTCTATGAAAGGTCTAGAATCAGCCTTGTACCCAGGCAAGTTTGCTCTATCTGAGTTACCAGAGGAGGCTTAGAACCGAATGTTCACGACAAGCTTGACAGGTGACGTCACATCCGAAATCGCCAAGGACAACTGGGAACTAGGCTGGTCTAGAACCACTTTTTCATAGGCAGGTATCTTTAAAGTTTTCTTATTTTCCACATCTTCCTAACAACCTTCAGATCTCGCATGCCCTTGCTACAAAGTTGGGGCACCAAAACAAAATGTCATTGTGCACTTACCTGAGAATGTTTCTTTTTCCTGCTAAAGGGTACCGTAACTATAACACGTTACAAGAAGAACAAACTCAATGTCCTTTAAGTGCCTGCAGTGCAGCAAGTGCTTTAGTCTAGCAGGACACCTAAGGGAGCATGAAAGAGTTCACAATGGGCAAAAGCCTTACAAATGTAACGAGTGTGGCAAGTGTTTTAGCCAAGCAGGAAGCCTAAGGATTCATGAAAAAGTTCACACTGGGGAAAAGCCTTGTGAATGTAAACAGTGTGGCAAGTGTTTTAGTCAACCAGGAACCCTAAGAAGGCATGAAAGAGTTCACTCTGGGGAAAAGCCTTATGAATGTAAACAATGTGGCCAGTGTTTTAGCCGAGCAGGACACCTAAGGGAGCATGAAAGAGTTCACACTGGGCAAAAACCTTACGAATGTAAACAGTGTGACAAGTGTTTTAGCCAAGCAGGACACCTAAGGAGTCATGAAAGAGTTCACAATGGTGAAAATCCTTACAGATGTAAACAGTGTGGCAAGTGCTTTAGCGAAGCAGAAGACTTAAGGAGACATGAAAGAGTTCACACTGGGGAAAAGCCTTTTGAATGTAAACTGTGTGGCAAGTGTTTTAGCCAAGCAGGAAACCTGAGGAGGCATGAAAGAGTTCACAATGGGGAAAAGCCTTACGAATGTAAACAGTGTGGCAAGTGTTTTAGCCAAGCAGGACACCTAAGGAGTCATGAAAGAGTTCACAATGGTGAAAATCCTTACAAATGTAAACAGTGTGGCAAGTGCTTTAGCGAAGCAGAAGACTTAAGGAGACATGAAAGAGTTCACACTGGGGAAAAGCCTTTTGAATGTAAACAGTGTGGCAAGTGTTTCCGTCAAGCAGGAAACCTGAGGAGGCATGAAAGAGTTCACACTGGGGAAAAGCCTTTTGAATGTAAACAGTGTGGCAAGTGTTTTAGCCAAGCAGGACACCTAAGGAGTCATGAAAGAGTTCACAATGGTGAAAAGCCTTACAAATGTAAACAGTGTGGCAAGTGCTTTAGCGGAGCAAAAGACTTAAGGAGACATGAAAGAGTTCACACTGGGGAAAAGCCTTTTGAATGTAAACAGTGTGGCAAGTGTTTCCGTCAAGCAGGAAACCTGAGGAGGCATGAAAGAATCCACACCCTGGTTGAGTCACGTAAGTGTTCCTGGAAAAGCAAAATTTTGTCTAAACGTTTGGAATCTTGCAAGTGGAAGAGAGCGGGAGGTAAAAACGTTAACGTTAGCAGAGCCATAGGTTTTACAAACAACCTTCAAACACAGAGGGAGACTGGAAACATTGATATAGCAGATGCACAATTGGTCATCTTTGAGAATTACAGCTGTTGGATTTGTCAAGAGGAGATGAGTAGTGAGGCTCTTCTTCTTCGACATTATGAAAACCATATGACCTATGTTTGTGAAGATAACTCTTAAGCTAATCAAAGTAAAAACTAAGGGGAATTCTGTAGGCCCCTGGAGGAGGGGGTGCATCAAATTACCTTGCACCTTTTTTTACTATTGTCGCGGAAGACTGCCCTCACGAAATGAAATTGTGGGCAGGGATGGCAAAGCAAAATCTAAAAATAAAAGGCGTACCATATTGGTTTACCTCAAACCGTTAGCTTAACTGTTTGGTCTCTATCGATCTTGCCGCATCCCCACATGCACCGGAGGGTTGTTGACCAATGATTTCAAACAAAGTGAATTAGTGAGACTTTGCCTACAATGTTTATGTAATTGCAAAATCGTTCTGAATTTTTTGCGACGGTTGAGCAGTTGTTAACATAGTTCGGCAGAAAATGGGCCGAAGAAAGCAAGAGCGGGGGCCACTGCCACATTTTGTCAATGTATGAATAACTCTGTTCTAAAACTGCCTCGAAAAGAAACTGAAAGTGCCATAAGTGAAGATTTTCGGGCTGGAGAATTATGTAAGAACCTTGTTTTTTTTTTTTCATTTAAAAATCTTAATGGTAAATTTAGAAGTTAGAGATTTATTGAGGCCCATCTCATCTGTTTAGTGTCACGTAACTAGAGAAATGTAACTTACATGTACTATCCTTGGGGGTACTCTTAGGAATTCTTGTTGTGGCGCCCAGTTCTGTAAAACCTGACCCTATTTGAGACCAAAAATGTCATTCAGAGACCCGTTTTCAGACCAGACCTTTAAAATCTATGTCCAGAAATGCACGCATTGGCGAAAATGGCAGAAATGGCAATTAATCGCCAAACTATGAACAAAAATTCAAATGAGATGGCAAAGGGGCCCTTTGCAAAGTGGCGATTTTGGCGAAAATGGCGTATTTTTGCCAAAATCGCCAATTTCGCCAAAATCGCCAGCCTCCAAGGGGCCACTTTTGGCATCCAATTCAAATCGCCAGCGGCTGGCGATTTTTCGCCAGTTTCGCCATTTTCGCCATTGCATGCATTTCTGGACATAAGTGTGAGAAAATCCATACCCGTTTTCAGACCTGGCCTTTAGGCATTTCGAATTCGCGTATTTCTATTTCGTTCTTTTTCGTTTTTTTTTTGTGGGTTTTGAGAGTTCGAGGTCAGGGCTTAAATCAGAGTGCGCGGATATTTTTCATCAGAGCTTTCTCTGGTTGTTACGCCATACTGACGAGCCCCAAAGAGGGAGAAACAGCTGTCTATGGCTACAATCCCGCTCTGTTTTGAGTTCTTTCGGTGTCGAGTTGATGCCTTGCAGAGTTAATTTTCACGTAGTACGATCAGCATTGCAGTTTTCTACTTCCAGAATTTAATATGTCTACGATAAGTACGTTCATACGCTCCCGTAGTTCCCTCATAAACCATAGTCGATTCCAGAGAAAAATTTACAGCCGTTTTCAGACGAAAAAGGTCCAAAAACCAAACCCTTTGGGGCGGCACATACCTATATGGCTTATATAAGGGGTTTTTTCCACCCCCCCCCCCCCCCCTTCCGTGGTACTTTCTAACATACTTTTTTCTGCATCGTTCATCTGTTTGCTAAGAAGCCCCCAACTTGGAACACTACTGAAAGATCATTATGATCAGCAGCAAACTTTGTGAATAATCAGATTTACGACTTTCTTTCTATTATACTTTTTTAATTGTGATGACATTATCAAAATACGTACATAAAGTAGTCTATTTGCCATATAATCAATTTTGAAGGTCCAAGATTTTGCCAATTGTCCACATTTCGATTTTTCTTAATGCTGCCGGCCCTCAAAACGCTCGTAATGTACTCTCAGAAAACCTAATTCTCCCAACGCCCCCTCCCCTCCAAGAAACAAGTGCAGTCGTTTTGGCCCGTCTTCTCGTTGGAACGCAATC
This sequence comes from Porites lutea, assembly GCF_958299795.1. Taxonomy (NCBI): domain Eukaryota; kingdom Metazoa; phylum Cnidaria; class Anthozoa; order Scleractinia; family Poritidae; genus Porites; species Porites lutea. The sequence goes on from NC_133203.1 coordinate 40,341,925, forward strand.
TCGCAGAAAAAAAAGCTGGCTACGGGCCTGGCTGAGGATAATTCTTTAGAATAACCTCTTGCCTCCTCCCACATCTCTGGCCTCAGATCTTTTGCGCCGCTGTATCTCAACCAGGAACAAAAAACACACCGAACAACTACCTGCTTCGCAGGCTACTGCACGTAGTAGTGGAGAACTGAACTGTTCGCTAAGTAACTGACGTTTTTGCTGCATTTTGCAGGCAGGAGCCCATAACCCGAGCGTGCAACCCCATACTTGGCCTCTGTCACGGATGTTGTGGTGACCGGTTTATTTTTAGACACATTTTAAGGCATTTTTCCCCGCGAAAATGGAATCTCCTCCTCGATTTGTTGCCTGGACTTGGTGATATTTTATATTTTCTCTCCCCGATCTTTGCGTGAAGCGCTCATATATTTGGAAAATGATTTACTCGTGCATGAAAGATAGGATAACTAAAAGTAAATGTGTTGAAAGTAAAGTTATCGAATTTCTTAGCCTTTATTAAAAAAGTATAGTCTTGCAATAGAGGTGCCATCACACAAGACGTCTAGGGAAATAAAATGAAATAAAGTTAAAAATAATGATAGCAGTTACAAAATCTCCTACAAAAGATAAAATGGATAATAATATCATAGCATAAATTATTGTACAATATGGACTTAATGTTAACAATTTCGCTTGGTAACGCATTCCAGTTAGAAACTGGTCACTATAAAGAAACAAACAAACAAACAAAGGAAAACCCGTCACCCGTGCCCGCACTTATCTAGCTTAGGTCCCCACTCCCCACGAGTTTTTGCACTCCTCAACCTCTCCCTCAGGGTCTTCTCGCTTTGAAGACCCTGGCGACGCACTTAAGAAAGCAGTCAAAAATAGGGTACAATACCATGGGGAACGTTGTAATAGAGGGCAATTCATAGCACTGTGGAATACCACGTTTCAAAATCGTATATAATCGACTCTCTAGGACCCACAAACTATTTTATCACACATTACACGAAAAAAACTAAAATTTTTAGTGATATGAGCTGTTCTTTTAGTTTCTGAATAGCGATTTTGCAGTATTTCGTATCCGTGGTGTAGTTAACGTGCAAATCTGTCACCGAACCACCATGGTGCAGCAATGGCTAAAATCATTCTCCCGTTACCAATCTGGGTTTACCCTTTAGAATTGCCTCTGGGTCCCATTGTTTTTATCAGAAAGTGGTTTTGTGACGGGTTTATGGATGATTGAGACCATTGGCCGTAGACCTTACTTGATCCATCTTACTTGGAGTGGTCTCAAAAGTTAATGACCTAAGGCAGGCTTGACCTTCGTTCATGTAATCTACTTTTTATTGCATCAAGGCTTAATGCGAAGTCTGATAGTTTAGTTTCATGGCATCGAGAACCTGGTGCCACAGCTGTTGATGCTTTCAGTATTACCTGGGCTAATTTTAATTGTTACGCTTTTCCTCAGTTTTAGTCAGCTGTCTCGACTTTCGGCCAAAGAAAAAGGTAACCAAAACGTGTACTAAGCAGTCTTCACCATCTCTGTACGGTTTTATTTGCAGTCACTCGCAGGGGCACCCAACGAGAATATAGTTCAAAACCACTTAAACATAGCACTGTTAAACGTATTTTAGTATTTAAACGGTAGATATAGGCACATTTTTATCCCCTAAAAATTTTTCATCTCTTCGAATTTCCTAGCTGAAAGCCTAGTGATCCGAAAATTATAGGGATTAAAACTTACCTTTTCGAAAATTTCAGCGAGAAAAAAGGCTCCCGAAAATTCTAGGTGACCTTTTTAGGGTAAAAATTCGTTAAAAATAGGCAATTATACCATTTTTTTGTTGTTCGAAAATCATAGGAGAGGCAGGCAAGCAAGAAATTTTACAACAAATGTTCCGAAAATTCTAGATCTTAAATCGTCTTCCCAACAGATATTCTTCCGAAAATTGTCGTTGGGTGCCCCTGAGAAAGGCACTGATGTTATAAAGACCCCTTCTACCTACTGCGTTGCCTTATTAACGCCTGTTGGCTCGGATCTCAATGACGGAATAAAAATAAAATAGCGCTGTCACCTACTTAGGCAGCAGAATGAAGTGACATGCCCACAGTAACTTAGTAGATGTCATGGATGGAGTCTTTTTGCTTCAAAAGAACCTTTTTCAAATAATGAATATCTGATTTTGGGTGCAAACTTGAGTCGATGTAGATTTTCTTGAACAACTTTTCCAATGGCTTATGAAGCCAAAAAAGGACGTCTTACCTTCTCGTTTTATGTGATAAAAAGGTTCACGCACATATTTGTAAAAGTTAATCAAAAAATGAAAAATAAAAGAGTGTTGGAATCTTATTATAATCTTTTTTACTACCAGTTATCATCTTCGGCCGGACTTACTCTTCTCCGAAGCCACCCCTCTTCTATGAAGGGTGTATCACCGATGCAATCGATAGTCAGTTCTGTTAAAGCTCTTTAGAATGCTAAACTCCGGTGGTGAACAGGTTTCCAAAACGTTAGTTGTGCTTAATTATTGACTTAAACCTACTCTATCATGTCAAAAAATAGATTTTCTTTCAAAAAAACACTTTTTTTAAAGACATGAACTTTTAATACTAACAAAATGAGGCATGCTATAATTCCTCGAAAAGAAAATGGGTCCTGCTTAAGTCGAATCGGCGTACAATATTGCTTGTAATCAAACTGATAAAATACAATTTAATTTCCCTTTAGTGATGTTAAAAAGATTGTCAACCCTTTATTTTTTACGGCACGATTTTAATTGGGTACCAAGGTCACACATGTACAAGATGATTCTTAACTTAAAAAAGCTGACAAACATTGTTTTATAGAATAATACAAATAATGGTAAAAGAGGGTCAAAAACGAGATTCACCCAATGCAGATTCACCTGATCGGGATTCGGGATCGGCACCTGATCACAGTAGTATCCCTAAAAAAAAAGGTTAAGTTTATATGAAATTACTCTCTGGGGCCGAGATTTCGTGTCTGGTGTCCGTATTAGAGAGAGTCGGTATTATGGAGGTTTTTTTAAAGAAAATATATGAGAATTTCTCCGGACATTGGAAACTGTCCGTAATAGAGAGGAGTCCGTATCAGAGAGGTGTCCGTATCGAGAGGTTCGACTTTATTCTTTTCTACCACTAATTATCATGTGAAAGGTTTAAATCCAAGAGTCATTTCAAAAGTAGGTTGAGTTTCATCGCCCAAGTAAACGTAGTCCTGAATAGAACTGTTGTTGTTGACATTGACTAATGTTTCGACAACCTGTGCGGTCATCTTCAGAGTCAAGGTAAGTTGTATCACGTCAGTTGATGGTATTATACTCTGGTTATAGAGCAAAACTCTGGTGGTAAAAAGGTTACTTTCCAAGATGTTAGTTTTCTTAATCATTGACTTCAAAATACTCGGTCATTTGAAAAAAGAAATTCTTTCAAGAGAAAACAGTTTTTAAAGGCATCATTTTTTGACACTTTCAAACTGCAAGATGCTATAATTCGTCGCTAGTACTCTCTACGGTGGATCCCGCTTTAGTCAAAGCGGCGTACCATGTTGCTTGTCCTCAACCTAACGGAAACACTTTAACAACTGTATGCTGTGCTTATGATGTTGGACAGAGTGTGGACCCGTTTACCACGGCTTTCAGCGGAATGAACGGATACCTAGGTCACGCATGTAAAAGATAACTGTTAAGATATAGCAACAAATACGAGCTAAAAAATAAAGTTCTAAAGAATAATACAATGAATGCTAACCTGAGAATAGTATGATGAATGGTAAAAGAGGGTCAAAAATGTGACTCTACATACCGCGCCACGAAAAGCCTTTCCCCTTTTCAAAGGAAATTGATCTTTCACAGTTTAGCCTAAAAATTTGCCACATTTGAATGTAAATAAGGTCAATTCTCGTCGAAATATGTTTTTTAGGAAAATCGAGATGATAGCTTTGTAAGCAGCTCGAACGTTTAAATCCTTGTTGTCAAAGGAAGCACAACGTTCAACAGACAGTCACTATTCTTTTCTACCACCTAGTATCATCTTCGGGCCTTATCCTTTTCCGAAGCCGCCCTTCTTGGTGTATAAAGTTTTCATTTAAATTTACTCCAAGCTTACAGAAAGGTAAACATCGGTGGTGATTAGGTGTCAAAATCGTTAGTTTTTCTTTTTATCGGTAGATTTCTTTTCACAGTTTCCAATCCTGTCCACACACCCACGTCACCGTTACATATGCGGATAAAAAGTACACGCATCAAAGCAAGTTCAACTTCTTTTACCTTCTAATAACAAATAAACTAAAATATGGATTGATTTACACAGAATAATTCAATGAATGGTGAAGGAGGATCATAAACGAGGTTCTACTAACCACGTCCATTGAAAAGCCTTTTGCGTTATTAGTAACAAATTTAAATGGGTTATTTTCAAAGATTTCGCTAAGAATTGACCAAACGTATACAAAAGAGAAATGCTTCTCCCAACACGGTTTTTCAGAAAATGGAGGAGTTCAGACGTTTGACTCGTTGAAACGGTTTGAGTAGAATAGAAAAACAGCATTCAACCGAATGTTCTATTTTACCACTATTTATCATCTTTGACCGTTTGTATTCTCCTCCGAACAAACCGTCTTAGTGTATTAAGAATTTTTAATGTTTATTCTCAACCATGCAATCAACAGTCTTTCTGTTAAAGATAACAGAAAGCTAAAAACTGGTGGTGAATAGGTTACTTTCCAAACTGTTAATTTTCTTAATCATTGACTTTAAAATACTCGGTCATGTCGAAAATAGAAATTCTTTCCAGAGAACACCATTTTTAAAGGTATCATTTTTTGATACTTTCAAACTGCGACATGCTATAATTCGTCGCTAGTACTCTGTCGGTTGGATCCCGCTTTATAGTCAAAGCGGCGTACAATATTGCTGTCCTCAACTTAACGGAGACACTTCGATTTCCCTTTATGCTGGGCTATTGATGTTGAAAAGAGTGTGGACCCGTTTACCACGGTTTTCAGCTGATGCCAAGGTCACGCATGCCCAAGATATCTCTTCCGTTATAGCAACAAATAAACTGAAAGCAAAGTTCGAAAGAATAATACAATGAATGGTAAAAACGTAAGAATAATTTGATGAATGGTAAGAGAAGGTCAAAAAGGTGACTCTACGTACCGCGCACCACGAAAAGCCTTTCCCATTAATTAAAAAGGAGTTTTAAAGGAAGTTGACCTTTTACAGTTTAGCCTAAAAAATTGCTACATCTGAATGCCTGAATAAGGTCAATTCTCGTCGAAATATGTTTTTTAGGAAAATCGACAAGATAGCTTTGTAAGCTCGAAAGTTTGACTAGTTGTTGTCAAAGGAAGCACAACGTTCAACAGACAGTCACTATTCTTTTCTACCACCTAGTACCATCTTCGGGCCTTATTCTTTCCCGAAGCCGGCCTTCTTGGTGTTTAAAGTTTTCATTTAAATTTACTTTACGCTTACAGAAAGGTAAACATCGGTGGTGATTAGGTGTCAAAATCGTTAGTTTTTCTTTTTATCGGTAGATTTCTTGTCACAGTTTCCAATCCTGGAAAGAATGTCCAAAAACCAACGTCACCGTTATATGCGGATAAAAAGTACACGCATCAAAGCAAGTTCAACTTCTTTTACCTTCTAATAACAAATAAACTAAAATATGGATTGATTTACACAGAATAATTGAATGAATGGTGAAGGAGGATCACAAACGAGGTTCTACTTACCACGTCCATTGAAAAGCCTTTTGCGTCATTAGTAACAAATTTAAATGGGTTATTTTCAAAGATTTCGCTAAGAATTGACCAAACGTATACAAAAGAGAAATGCTTTTTGCAACACGGTTTTTCAGAAAATGGAGGAGTTCAGACATTTGACTCGTTGAAACAGTTTGAGTATAATAGAAAAACAGCATTCAACCGACTGTTCTATTTTACCACTTGTTATCATCTTTGGCCGTTCGTATTCTTCTCCGAAGGTAACCGTCTTTGTGTATTAAGAATTTTTAATGTTTATTCTCAACCATGCAATCAACAGTCTTTCTGTTAAAGATAACAGAAAGCTAAAAACTGGTGGTAAATAGGTTACTTTCCAAAACGTTAATTTTCTTAATCATTGACTTTAAAATACTCGGTCATGTCGAAAAAAGAAATTCTTTCCACAGAACACCATTTTTAAAGGCATCATTTTTGATAAGCTTTCAAACTGCGACATGCTATAATTCGTCGCTAGTACTCTCTAGGTTGGATCCCCCGCTTTAGTCAAAGCGGCGAACAACATTGCTTGTCCTCCACTTAACGGAGACACTTTGATTTCCCTTTATGCTGTGCTATGGATGTTGGAAAGAGTGTGGACCCGTTTACCACGGTTTTCAGCTCATGCCAAGGCCACGCCTTTTCAATGGACGTGGTAAGTAGAACCTCGTTTGTGATCCTCCTTCACCATTCATTGAATTATTCTGTGTAAATCAATCCATATTTTAGTTTATTTGTTAAGAAGTTGAACTTGTTTTGATGCGTGTACGGTTTATCCGCATATAACGTGGACGTGGGAGTGTGGACATTCTTTCCAGGATTGGAAACTATGAAAAGAAATCTACCGATTAAAAGAAAAACTAACGATTTCGACACCTAATCACACCGATGTTTACCTTTCTGTAAGCGTAAAGTAAATTTAAATGAAAACTTCATACACCAAGAAGGGCGGCTTCGGAAAAGAATAAGGCCCGAAGATGACACTCGGTGGTAGAAAAGAATAGTGACTGTCTGTTGAACGTTGTGCTTCCTTTGACAACAACGAGTCAAACGTTCGAGCTGCTTACAACTATCTTGTCGATTTTCCTAAAAAACATATTTCGACGAGAATTGACCTTATTCACATTCAAATGTAGCAATTTTATAGGCTAAACTGTGAAAGATCAATTTTCTAAACTCCTTTTTAATTAATGGGAAAGGCCTTTCGTTGCGCGCGGTAAGTACAGTCACCTTTTTGACCCTCTTTTACCATTCATCAAATCATTCCTAAGTTTTCGTCATTAGCAACAAATTTAAATGGGTTACTTTCAAAGATTTCGCTAAGAATTCACCAAACGTATACAAAAGAAAAATGCTTCTTGCAACATGGTTTTTCAGAAGATGGAGGAGTTCAGACATTTGACTCGTTGAAACAGTTTGAGTAAAATAGAAAAACAGCATTCAACCGAATGTTCTATTTTACCACTATTTATCATCTTTGACCGTTTGTATTCTCCTCCGAACAAACCGTCTTTGTGTATTAAGAATTTTTAATGTTTATTCTCAACCATGCAATCAACAGTCTTTCTGTTAAAGATAACAGAAAGCTAAAAACTGGTGGTGAATAGGTTACTTTCCAAACTGTTAATTTTCTTAATCATTGACTTTAAAATACTCGGTCATGTCGAAAAAGGAAATTCTTTCCAGAGAACACCATTTTTAAAGGCATCATTTTTTGATAAGCTTTCAAACTGCGACATGCTATAATTCGTCGCTAGTACTCTGTAGGTTGGATCCCGCTTTAGTCAAAGCGGCGTACAATATTGCTTGTCCTTATGCTGTGCTATGGATATTGGAAAGAGTGTGGATCCGTTTAGCACGGTTTTCAGCTCATGCCAAGGCCACGAAAGCACAAGATATCTCTTTTCCGTTAAAGCAACAAATAAGCTGAAAAGTAAAGTTCTAAAGAATAATACAATGAACGGCAAAAATTTAAGAATAATTTGATGGATGGTAAAAGAGGGTCAAAAAGGTGACTATACGTACCGCGCGCAACGAAAAGCCTTTCCCATTAATAAAAGAGGAGTTTAGGAAATTGATCTTTCACAGTTTAGCCGATAGAATTGCTACATTTGAATGTGAATAAGGTCAATTCTCGTCGAAATGTGTTTTTTAGGAAAATCGAGAAGAAAGCTTTGTAAGGAGCTGAAACGTTTGACTCAATGTAGTCAGAGAAAGCACAGCGGTCAAGAGACTATTCTTTTCTACCACCAATAATTATTTTCGGGCCTTATTCTTTTTTAAAGCCACCCTTCTTGGTGTATGAAGGTTTTACTTAAATTTATTTTAAGCATACTGAAAGAAAAACACCGGCGGTTATGAGGCGTCTAAATCGATCTTTCTTTTCATAGTTTCTTGTTTATTATTCTGGAAAGAATGTCGACCCTCTTACGTCACCGTTATGTACTGATAAAAAATACACGCATCAAAGCAAGTTCAAGATTAGTTGACCTTGTAACAACAAATAAACTGAAACATGGATTGCCTTACACAGAATAATTCAATAAATGGTGAAAGAAGATCACAAACGATGTTCTACTAACCACGTCCGTTGAAAAGCCTTTCCCGTTGTTAGTAACAAATTAAATGGGTTATTTTCAAAGATTCTTTAAGAATTCACCAAACGTATAAAAAAGAGAAAAGCTACTCGAGACACGGTTTTTAAGAAACTTTAGAAGATGTCTTTGTAAGGAGCTCAGACGTTTGACTCGTTGAAACAGTTTGACTAGAAAAAGAGCATTTAACTGACTGCATGTTCTAAATTTTTACCACTAGTTGTCATCTTGGACCAGTCGTATTCTTCTCCAAATTGAAGCAAACCTTCTTGGTGTATTAAGGGTTTTTAATTTTTTTTTCTCATCCATGCAATCAAAAGTCTTTCTGTTAAAGATTACAGAAAGCTAAACTCTGTTGGTGAATAGGGTTACTTCCCAAAATGTTACTAAGTTTTCTTAATCATTGACTTCAAAATACTCGGTCGTGTAAAGAAAAAAATTTCTTTTAAGAGAACACCATTTTTTTTTGATACTTTCAAACTGCGACATGCTATAATTCGTCGCTAGTATTCTCTAGGTTGGGTTCACCTTTAGTCAAAGCGGCGTACAATATTGCTTGTCCACAACTTAACGGAGACACTTTGATTTCCCTTTATGCTGTGCTATTGATGTTGGAAAGAGTGTGGACCCTTTTACCACAGTTTTGAGCGGAGACCAAGGTCACGCATGTACAAGATAACTCTTACGTTATAGCAACAAATAAGCTAAAAAATAAAGTTCTAAAGAATAAAACAATGAATGGTAAAAGGTTAAGAATAATATGATGAATGGTAAAGGAGGGTCAAAAAGGAGACTCTACTTACCACGCGCAACGAAAAGCCTTTCTGTTAATAAAAAAGGAGTGTAGAAAGTTGGTCTTTCACGGTTTAGCCTAAGAATTTGCTACATTTGAATGTGAATAAGGTCCTTTCTAGTCGAAATATGGTTTTTAGGAAAATCTAGAAGATACCTTAAAAAGGAGCTCAAACGTTTGACTCGTTGTTGTCAGAGGAAGCATAACGGTCAAGAGACTATTGTTTTCTATCACCAATAATCATCTTCGGGCCTTTTTCTTTTCTGAAGTCATCTTTCTTGATGTATGAAGGTTTTATTTAAATTTATTTCAAGCATACGGAAAGAAAAACACCGGTGGTGATTAGGCATCGCGAAATCGTCCTTTTTGCTTTTCATCGGTAGATGTCCTGTTGTAGTTTCTTATTCTGGAAAGAATGTCGACCCTCCCACGTCACCGTTATATACGGCTAAAAATTACACACACCAAAGCAAGTTCGAGAATAGTTGACCTTGTAACAACAAATAAACTGAAACATGGATTGCCTTACACAGAATAATTCAACGAATGGTAAACGAGGATCATAAACGATGTTCTACTAACCATGTCCATGGAAAAGCCTTTCCCGTTACTAGTAACAAATTTAAATGGGTTATTTTGATTAAAAGATTTGCTAAGAATTCATTAAACGTAAAAAAAGAGAAAAGCTACTCGAAATTCGGTTTTTTGAAAAATGGAGAAATGTCTTTGTAAGGAGCTCAGACGTTTGACTCGTTGAAACAGTTTGACTAGAAAAACAGCATTCAGGTGACTGGTCATCTTCGGCTGATCGTCCGACGCGACCCATTAGAGACCTTTAGATTCTAAGACGAGTACGACAACGAGTGCGAGATTTTCACAATACTAAGTAGTGCGCGCGCGTGAACCAGCGTCATTTTGGTGGGAAAACGTGGTAGCCGTCGTCACTCTAGTACGAGTTTTAGCGAGAATGTCGAAGTGGAGGAAACAAGTTATCAAATGTTAGACGTTTTATCATTTTGCGATCGGCAGAGGGTGCAACCTCCTTCATTAAAGGTAACAGTGCCAACTTTTCTGGTGAAAAATGGTAAAATGAAGCTTTCCGGGGAGTCTATAGTTTAAGAATACGCGAAAAAGCTTTCGGGTTAAATCTCGTGCTCGTTGTCGTACTCGTCTTAGAAGCTAAAGGTCTCTATTTTGTTGTCATGAAGGTTTTTTTAAATCTTTTCTTATCCATGCAATCGTTAGTCTTTTTAGTTAAATCTTACTGGAAGCTACAATCCGGTGGTTATTGGTTTCCAAAACGTTAGTTTTCGTAATCATCGACTTTAAAATACTCGGTCATTGCGAAGAAAGAAATTTCCTTTCAAGAGAACACCGTCTATAAAATTCGAGAACTTTTCTGATACTTTCAAACTGCCACATTCTTTTCGATGTTACTGCAGTGGCAGACCCAGTTTAAAATAACATTTTCTGCTCTTCGAGCCTCATTCTGGTCTAAAAATAGACTTTCTTGAAGTCCTTCGCATGGTTTTCTGGTCTGGTCAGGTAGGACCAGGTAGGCTCGCTCGCGCTTCGCGCTCGGCGCTCGTACGATCGCGCTTCGCGCTCGGCGCTCGTACGATCGCGCTTCGCGCTCACTGTTGCGCTACGCGCTCAAAAGCTCGACTTGTGAGCTAGTCTAGTCTAAAAATAATGGCCCAGGCCCCTCCTCTCGATCCCCCACTGTACTCTCTAGGTTGGGTCATGCGGTATACAATATCACTTGTCGTAAAACTTAACGAAGACTTAAATTTCCTTTTATGCTGTGCTATTGATGTTGGAGAAGGTGTGAACCTTTTTACGTCACGGTTTTGAGTACAAGGTCACGCATGTACAAGATGATTCTTAAGTTATAACAACAAATTAACTAATAATAAAGAATAACAATGAATGGTAAAAGAGGGTCAATAACGAGATTCTAGTCAACACGCGCAATGAAAAGCATTTCCAATAAAAAAAAGGAGTTTAGGAAATGTGTGTTACAAGGTTTACTGAGCCTAAGAACTCGCAACATTTCAATGTGAATAAAATCAATAGTGATTGAAAAAATGGAGAAGAAAGCTTTGTAACGAGCTCTAATGTTTGACTAGTTGTTGTCGAAGAGGAAGCACAACGTTCAACAGACTATTCATTTCTACCACCAATTATCATCCTCGGGCCTTATTCTTTTCTGAAGCCACCCTTCTTGGTGTATGAAGGTTTTACTTAAATTTATTTTTAGCTTACAGAAAACTAAACACCGGTGGTGAAAAGGATCCCACGTCACCGTTATATGGGGATAAAAAGAACATACATGCATCAAAGCAACAAATAAACTGAACTATGAACTTTTAAAGAATAATAATTACAATGAATAGTAAAATAGAGTCAAAAACGAGATTCTACAAACCACGCACGACGAAAGGCCTTTCCCAATATTATGAGAGAGGTTAATGATAATGATTGTCAATGAAGTTTTATCTAAAAATCCCCTGCTCTTAAAAAACAGATGCTAGTCGAAAAATGGTTGTTTAGAAAATAGAGAAGACGCCTCTGTAGGAGCTTGGACGTGCGAGTAGTTGTTGTCTAAGGAGAAACGACGTTCAAAAGTTTATTTTTTTAATACAAATGAATACACCATTCTTTAAAAAAAAAATCGATTGATATTTATTTTTCTTAATGATCTTCTTTCATTAATCACTTTTCGTCTTCCTGCAACAAGAACAACAACAAATCTGTTATCAACTTCTCTGCTGTATGATATAGTTTAAAAGGAGTTTTAGTGATCGAAGTATTTAAGTACATTGTGGAACCTTGACTTAGCATGCAAAGGGACTGGGTAAATGTGTTAGTTAAGAGGAGGGTTTGCTATATCGAACACCTCTATATAACGAATGCTTGGGAAATGTTTCATTGTTAAGCGGAGATGAGGTTATAAGGTGTGTATGACTGTGTATATAAACACTTGGATAGTTTGCCAGACACAAGTGCACAGATCTTTGATCTCTTTCTCTATCTCTTTGGCATGTTCTAGCCATTTCTTATACTTAATCCCCTCAAGGACATCTGTGAGGAATTATTGATCAAACCTTTTAGTTTCTAAGGCTTAATTTCAGGGAAATAAAATGAACTGTTTGTAAAACTTTAACTTCTAATAATTAAATCTTTTGTAATGGTTTAAAATAAACTATTTAAACGCGCTACAAATTCAACAGGAATACGCACGAACTGAATAAATTGTCTGTTGAACATTTTAAAGGTTCTGCTCAACTTACACAATTTTCCCTTGCTGAACATAAACTGTACCGAGCCGTATCTTGGTCCGCTATATAGAAGCGATATCATTGTTCAAATTTTAAACTGTAAGATTCCTGAAAGAAGTCTCCTCAATGGAGCAATATATAAAAGGTTTCAAAGGTTTCACACCGGTGAAGATGTGCGGCCTGTCACCTCTTGCAAGTTTTTACACGGGGTGAAGCTGTATTGTCAACTGTTACTAGAAAAGATTTCTTATTTGAGGGAGGTGGTTAATAGAGGGATGGCTTTTATTTGAGGAAATAAAATATTTTGTATCATCTTACAAAAGAACTTTGATTTCCACTTTAGGGTCAAATCCACAGAGCTAAACTTCCAAGGTTTCCATATTTGTTATAAATGTATGGTTCAGCTACATGTAAGAAAGACTTGCCAAAAAACTTATGAATTACTCAACTTGTTCAGATCTTAAGTGAAATTTATATAACCACAAGTATTTGTTATTTTTGCACTCCCTAATGCACCTTGTCTGTCTACCCCCTTCCAATATTGTTGCATAAACTTTCCTTTAGTATCTCTTGCAGAATGCAAAATGGTGAATACTGCTCTTCAACAGATATCTTTCCATCCTAATGAAACAATTCTCTTCATCGAATTCTCATCAACATATTGTCTTAAAAGTTAAATGACTAGAATGCCCAAGAGTAATGTGATCAAACATTTTAAATTAAAAGTAAAAGAGAGATAGTGAAGAATTACAACTTCTAATCAATTCTTTGCTTATATTTTAGAATAAAGTATTCTCGAAACTGAGAATGGTTTGATCTGAGCTGCTTTAAAATCGAACTGAATCACTGCATGAAACGTTTTGTCTTGTGTTCTTATCTATGTATGCAATATGTGTGAAAATATCAATTATGAATCTATGTTTTTTAAAGAGCTACACAAACAAGAAGACTATTGACCGACCACGATACATACAGAGCGGGGGCAGCTGTAGTCCCAACTATTGATAGATAAAGTATGAAGGAGTGCTGCCATGTATTTATTTGTTATGGTCTACAGTTCAAGGTTGCTTTTTGATTTCCATAAATGGAAATCGGCTTATCCTCGGTGTAAGAACCTGTTAAACTCACAAGTGACGTAAAACAGAGGAAACAAAGAAGTCAACGCAATAGAATGCAGAAAAACAAAAGGTGCAAAACAAAGAAAAAGTTCACAGGTTCTTACACCAAGGTAAGCCCTGGAAATCGACAGATTAGACGCCTTACACTACTACATGAAAAATTACTGCAATTTGATTGGCTTAGAGCAGTGGTATTTCAGCTTAATTTGAAATACCTGCATGTGAAAATTACAAACCTTTTACAGATAGTAGTATAAACAAATAATAGCATGATTTGTACGTGATATTTGGCATAAATACCACTCGTGATATTTCAAAATTGTCTCAAATTTGAAATTACGTATAACAATTTCGAACTATCACTCGTGGTATTTATGCCAAATATCATTACAAATCATGCTAGTACAAAAACAAAGCTCTTCATGTCATATGTCGTGGTAGCTTGCCCTCAGTAAGAGCAGCTTGCCCTCAGTAGTATAATAAATATGTTAGCTTCCTCGTGAATTAAACGCTTTTTTCATTCCAGAAAATCTGAGGAAGTACTAAAAAGTTGAACTAGAAATCATATGAGCTTACCCCAAATACGTGAAAAGGTGAAAAGGGGTGCCATAACAGAAAACAAACAGAAAGATCTTACCAAATCTTCATCCACTTTGCTCGTTGATGAAGAAGCACCTTCTTTGCTCTTTTTTATTTTTCTCTCCCCGTTATCTCTAAAATCTCTCTTTGCCGGAGAACGATTTGCCATGGTACAACAGCACCAACAACACGACGGTTGGTCGGTCGGACAACTGACAAGCGAGACCAAGCGAGCGGCAAACAAGCCAGCAAGTACGTCATGTAAGGTCACCTATTGACCAATAAAAACGCGGGCTCGAGTATTGGAGGGTCATTTTTTGGGCCTCTATTATAATCTTCCCCATGGTAAAGTACCCCCTTTTTGAACGCTTTTATAGCTCGGCGACGAGGTTGTGCGAAAATCAAAATGGCCACCATCAGAACGTGATTTATGAATCCTTCAGTTCTTGGTTTTATCTTCCCTCGTGTGATTTGATCAAAGCGACAAGGTCTTGTTACTAAAGGTAAGAAAGTTTTCAATACATTATGGATATATTCAGTTGTGAAAGTCAACTGACAGCGGCTAGCTACTCGGATGAGAACACACACAGATGATCCCGAGTCCTACTACTTTCGGGCTCGATGTGGGGCCATCAGATCCTAATAACAACGGACCTGAACTTGGTTTCCTAGATACAAATATCTATCTGCTGTTTTTTAAATTTTTCATGTTTTCAAGCTTATTACGTTGTTTGGTATCTGAAGGCTTCAATAAGCTTTAAACTTAGCTGTCCATGTTTTACTATTGCATTTAAATGACCTTTGGTCACCTTTATTCAAAAATTTGTAGTCTTGCAACAGGGTTGCCATCACCCAAGACGCCGAAGTGAATAAAATGAAATAAAGTTAAAAGTAACGACGTGAAAAGTTTCAACAAAAGATAAAATGGATAAAAATTCCACAGCATCAATCATTATGTAATATTAAAAATTCATCATTGACTAAAATATTCAAATAAGACTTTTTTGAATCGATGTGCGGACTTAATGTTAACAATTTCGCTTGGTAATGCATTCCAGTCCTTAACAGTTCTACACTTAACACGGAGGTCGAGTGTTGTCACATATTACCTTTGCCTGTGGATACAGCTGTCTCCCCTTGCTCTTCACGAATAGCAGTCGACTTGTACCTAAACAATTTTGAAGAAAATCGTTGAATTCAATAAGAGTCTTGTTTACTTTGTTGTTTAATTCAATTTCCACATTAGTTAAAAAATTATCTGCTGTGATTTCTTAAGGACTTTCTTATTCACGTACACAATTGTGAAAGCACTTGACCAACTAGTTGAATTTTACTAAAACTATTATTCCTCTTGCTCTCATGGCCTTCGACCTCATTGACTATTGACTCAGAGCCATTCAGGCTTGAGGAATAATTGTTAATTATTATTTGGACCAAATGAATAAGGGATAGGTTGTATTAATAAATCAAACTGTGACACTTCATGTTGACTGATCCTCTGAGTTCTGCTTTCCTTGAGCATAAAAATCCTCAAAGATGCAAAATAATTCATGGTATGCATTCCATAGGACACAAAGATTGGTCAAGTGATATGAAGATGTTTTTCTAGAATATCCTGTTTGTGTAATTTCTGTGGTTGTAGTTAACGGCGCATATTAAATTTCTTTTAGTCTTTGTTGTACTTTAAAATAGAAGGAGTATATTTTTATTTCAGTGAACTGTAATACAGAGGTTTGGAGTCTGTCTTCAGATTAACTCCCTGGTTACATAAAGGCCAAAGCATTTTCAATTTAGGGACGGTTCATTATTTATAAGGATGACCAGGTCAGGAAAAACATAAAAGCCTTCCTCTTTCTTTCTAAAGCCACCCAAAAAGCACAATGTTTTTTTCGTAGCCCGTTCAGTATTTGTGGTCAAATTTTTGAAAGCCCTTTCAATTTGACATTGATTTGAAGTGAGTAACTTGTGAAAATCATGGAATGTTTATTTACAACTGGAGCAACTAGTGTATGTTCGGATGTTTGGATAAAATACAATGACTTGGAAGAACCTTTGGAGTTTTCCAACCTCGCCAAATAGAACTTCTTGTGAAGTAAAATTTTC
This sequence comes from Porites lutea, assembly GCF_958299795.1. Classification (NCBI taxonomy): domain Eukaryota; kingdom Metazoa; phylum Cnidaria; class Anthozoa; order Scleractinia; family Poritidae; genus Porites; species Porites lutea. The sequence goes on from NC_133203.1 coordinate 40,358,169, forward strand.
CCTGAAAGTGTTCGACATTTTCTTAAAGGAATAAGTATCTACAAACCTGTGTTTAAAATGTGTTGAGAACATGTACGCGAGATGATTTGAGAGGTCATTCAATACTCTGTTCCAGGTCTCTGTTGAATCAGAAAGACATGGAAAGACTGGTAACTAATGCAAAAACTAAACGAATTTATATATTATACTACATTGATTTATTAGATGCTGTTATAGTGACTTGCATTAAGTTTTAAGAACATCAACTGTTTGCAAACTCAATCAAAACCATAAAATTCCTCTTCCCCTGAATCACTTGCTATAACATTCGCGTTCGCCAGAAGTTGCGTCTCGCTCTGAGTCAGGCCCACTTGACCATTCTCCAAGGACAATATCCTCCTCACTTTCATCAGTCCCCTGAGCCATCAATTTCTTTGCCGTCATCTTCCATTCCACCTTCCTTTGCTTCCTCGTCAGTAGACTCATTTATATCTTCCCATTGATGATCCTCACCATGAAGCACACGCAACAATGTTCACCTTATCTTTTCAGCTTTGGTGCCGTTGCTTATGACTTTGTAATGTTTAAGATAATTTTATTTATTGAGCTCAACACGAGCAACTTTTGTGAATCTCCAGACTCCACGAGATGGTGCCAGGCATATTCTTTAAATGTTTTGGACGCCAATTTATACTTTGGTTCTTTGCGCCCCCTTGTTCTCTTAAAAATACTGCTTTGTTGTTTGAGATCTTCTAGATGAGCAATAAACATGTATGTCTTGATCAAGTGCATCTCTACGGCAAAATTCTCTGAAAACTGCTGCATCTCTTCTGTTGATAACATGCCTGCATTAAACGCTTTCTTTATTTTTACACGTGGTTGAAATTCATCTGGCACTTGAGGTTGCCCTTCTCTATGGCAGTTGGGGTCTCATTGACCGATTTAAAATGGGTAGGATTTTCAGGATCTGGCACAGGCTGGGGAATATGTTTCATGGGCACAGGGCTTGTCCATCCTTTGTTGGAACAAAACGAACAACATTCAGTGATCATGCACGGTAGAGCAGTCACCATACAAATACTCCACAAAGAGCTCACCAATTTTGTAATGGGCATTGGTGAATTGTAGAATTTTTTTAATGTTCACACTTCCAGGGGCATTTCCTATTCTGAGTCGCAGATTGGTATTCCTTAAGATTACTCCTTATCAGCTTTTATTTTGTCAGCAGGGAGAGCAGTTGTGAAATCCTTTAACACCGGCACATCATCTACTTTCTCCCTGTACCGCAATTTATTGGGTGTATTTCAATACCAATACAGTTTCCGTGTATTGGCTCACCAAATAACTGTCGCGTTTCTACCACAGTTTTAGCATAAGTTGATATTTTTTACAGCCCAATCTCTTTGTTAAAAAAAAAACCCACAAAGCCCGTTGCCACAGAAAGAAAAATCTTCAAGGCCCGTTCAGTTTTTTCCTGACCTGGTCATTCCCATAAATAATGAACCATCCCTTAGATCTCTTTGTGTTTTGAACTGGACTCATGATTTCTTACAAGATGAGTCCCAGGACGTACACTGTACCATAACTATTTGTAACAAAATCACTGCTGATCTGGTATAACTTATTCATGTGCTAGAAGTTGCAATTTGTTTTTGATCTTCAGCTGCTTAACTTCCAACTTAGTTCATGTGCTCATAGTTAATGGAGGTGACTGGTTATGAAGCCCGGCAAACATCAAAGGAGCAAACAAAGATGCCAAGATTTATGTTAGAAGGTCCATGACCCTGCACAATCTTTTGTTTTGCGTTCATACGTTATGCATGAATTACGTAACCAGCACGTTTCTATTGGTTAGTTCCTCAGTACGGAGTAAACAACTATTGTGTTTTGTGCAGGGTCAAGGCCAAAAAAGAGAACAAAAACATACAACAAAGAACTTTGTCGGGTTTCATAACCATTCCCTCTATTAACTATGATGTGCTTAAGTGTTTCCAATTTGCATTCCACTCGTTTTATACGGAATTGATATCATCTTCTGGCCTCTGTTTGTTTGATGTTTGTTTGTTCCAGTTCCAGAACAGGAAGTAGGGAACCATTACTTTAGTCTGCTTCTTCCTCTCCCTTTTCTTTGCTTTTGGTAATGCATTTCACTAAATTAAGTAACCTTCCTATCAAATAACCCTCCCTGTCTGTTAAACATGCTTAAAACATAAGCCCCCAGGGAGCTTTATAGAGGATTTCTATTGCCACATTTAAAGCTGCATGATAAACCTTAATGACCAATATTGAAAATGTATGTTATTGCCAATGAGGCAACTGCAGATTTATAATTCTGTGTCTCCCTCTATAATTTGAATTTTTGACCATATTTGATTGTAAGTAAGACCCCATATTTGGGCAATCATGACATGGTCTTTTATTTACAACTCTTGGTACAAGATTAAGTGATCCAGTGTAAAACTGATCATTATCTGCTCCTGGAGACCTAATGTGAGAGAAAGCTTTAATAGGATTTCTTGTTTGAAAGAGCTATTAGTGCTCAGGTTTGCTTTATACTTTGCATTTAAAGCAACAGCTGATCAAGGAATAGGGTTGTAAGCTCAAATTTTTGTGGGAGCAAGCTTATTCCTTGCAGCTCGTTTTCAGTGTTCTCTTTCCCTTTGTAAATTGAGTTTGAAGTGGTAGCTGTTCAGTGAATAGGCTTATACTCTCAAAACGTTTATCAGAACCAGAATTTATTTTTGTCTTTCAAGGGATTTTATCAACCAGCGTGTTCTTTTTCAGATGGATTTACATTGAGACAGGCCTAACCTAACGTGAGGAATGCAACGAGTTTGTGTACATTTTGTTTTAAACACTATCATTATGCCTTTCGAGAGAGGCACTCGCCGAAGTTTTTATTTTTATACCTCTTGTACAGTCCACCCTATTATTACGCTTTTCACACATTTTGTTTTACACCAATTTTTTCATCATGTATATTACCATGCAGAATACCGTTTTTTCACCCCAGATGATGCTGTTGATCGGCGAAAGGCAACCGTTTCTTTAGCCTGCTTTTTTTTCTTCTTTTTTTTCTTTGCTTTTGGTGATGCGTTTCACTAAATTAAATAACCCTCCCTCTCAAATAATCCTTACTCTCTGTTAAACATGCTTTAAACAAAATAAGCCCTAAGGGAGTTTATAGGGGGTTTACAGTAATACAGGTTCCACTATTTTCTGTATTAAAGCTGCATGATGAGCCTCAATTACCATTTATAAATGCGTGTTATTTTACAAAGAACAGGGAAGTCTCCGATCCAAATACAAAGTGAACAAATTATTAAATTAACCCTGTTGATGGATTCTCCATGTTGAAGGGGTCATGTTCAGTTGTACATGTAGGTATGTAGTTAGTTTATGACAGGTCTAAAACCACTTTTTCATAGGCAGGTATCTTTAAAGTTTTCTAATTTTTCACATCTCCCTAACAACCTTCAGATCTTGCACCCCCTGCTACAAAGTTGGGGCACCAAAAAAAAATATCATTGTGCATTTACCTGAGAATGTTTCTTTTTCCTGCCAAAGGGTACCGTAACTATAACACGTTTCAAGAAGAACAAACTCAATGTCCTTTAAGTGCCTGCAGTGCAGCAAGTGCTTTAGTCTAGCAGAAAACCTAAGGGAGCATGAAAGAGTTCACACTGAGGAAAAGCCTTATGATTGTAAACAATGTGGCAAGTGTTTTGGCCGAGCAGGACACCTAAGGATTCATGAAAGAGTTCACACTGGGGAAAAGCCATATGAATGTAAACAATGTGGCAAGTGTTTTAGCCAAGCTGGACACCTAAGAATTCATGGAAGAGTTCACACTGGGGAAAAGCCTTATGAATGTAAACAATGTGGCAAGTGTTTTGGCCGAGCAGGACACCTAAGGATTCATGAAGGAGTTCACACTGGGAAAAAGCCTTATGAATGTAAACAGTGTGGCAAGTGTTTTAGCCAAGCAGGAACCCTAAGGATTCATGAAAGAATTCACACTGGGGAAAAGCCTTATGAATGTAAACAGTGTGGCAAGTATTTTAGCCAAGCAGGAGACCTAAGAAGTCATGAAAGAGTTCACACTGGGGAAAAGCCTTACGAATGTAAACAATGTGGCAAGTGTTTTAGCCAAGCAGGAAACCTAAGAAGTCATGAAAGAATTCACACTGGGGAAAAGCCTTACGAATGTAAACAGTGTGGCAAGTATTTTAGCAAAGCAGGAGACCTAAGAAGTCATGAAAGAGTTCACACTGGGGAAAAGCCTTACGAATGTAAACAATGTGGCAAGTGTTTTAGCCAAGCAGGAAACCTAAGGAGTCATGAAAGTATTCACACTGGGGAAAAGCCTTATGAATGTAAACAGTGTGGCAAGTGTTTTAGCGAAGCGGGAAACCTAAGGATTCATGAAAGAGTTCACACTGGGGAAAAGCCTTATGAATGTAAACAGTGTGGCAGGTGTTTTAGCGAAACAGGAAGCCTAAGGCAACATGAAAGAGTTCACACTGGAGAAAAGCCTTATGAATGTAAACAGTGTGGAAAGTGTTTTAGCGGAGCAGGAAACCTAAGGATTCATGAAAGAATTCACACCGGGGAAAAGCCTTATGAATGTAAACAGTGTGGCAAGTGTTTTAGCCGAGCAGATCACCTAAGGAGTCATGAAAGAATTCACACTGGGGAAAAGCCTTATGAATGTAAACAGTGTAGCAAGCGTTTCAGTGTAGCAGGAGACCTGAGGAATCATGAGACAATCCACACCCTTGGTGAGTCATGTAAATGTTCCCGGAAAAACAGAAGGGAGACTGGAAACGCTGATGTAGCAGATGCACAATTTGTCATGTTTGAGAATTACAGCTGCTGGATTTGTCAAGAGGAGATGAGTAGTGAGGCTCTTCTTGTTCAACATTATGAAAACCACATGACCCATGTTTGTGAAGATGACTCTTAAGTTAATCAAACTAAAAACTATGGAGAATTCTGTAGGCTCTAGGAGGAGGGGATGCATCAAATTACCTTGCACCTTCCCACAGGCTCCGGAGAGTTGTTGACCAATGATTTCAAACAAAGTGAATTAGTGATACTTTGCCTACAATGTTTATGTAATTGCGAAATTGTTCTGAAGTTTTTGGCACGGTTGAGCAGTTCTTAAAATACTTCGCCAGAAAATGGGCCGAAGAAAGCAAGAAGAGAGGCCACTGCAGATTGTGTCAATCCATGAATAACTCTGTTCTAAAATTGCCGCGGAAAGAAACTGAAAGTGCCATTAGTGAATATTTGGGCTGCAGAATTATATAAGAACCGAGGTTTTTCATTTGAAAATCTTAAAGGTAAATTAACAAGTTAGAGATTACTGGGCATTTGGACACGGACGTCCTAGCGGGAGTGGCCCATCTCATCTATCTAGTGTCACGTAGCTAGAGAAATGTAACTTACATGTACTATCCCTTGGGGGTACTCTTAGCAATTGTTGTTGTGGCTCCCAGTTCTCTAAATCCTGACACTATTTCAGACCAAAAATGTCATTTTAACACCCGTTTTCAGACCAGAACTTTAAAATCCATACCCGTTTCAGACCTTGCCTTTAGGCAGAAATTATGTCATGGTTCATTAGATCAGAGCATAAAAAAAAAGTTATTCAAATGCATTTCGAATTCGTGTATTTCTATTTTTTCTTTTTCATTTGAAATTGATACGAAAAATACGTTTATACGCTCCAATTGCTCGCTCGAAAACCATACTCGATTCCAGAGAAAAATTTACACCCGTTTTCAGAGCAAAAAGGTCCAAAAACCATACCCTTTGGGGCGGCACATAGCCATATGGCTTATATAAGCGGTTTTTCCACCCCCCCGGGTACTTTCTAACATACTTTTTTCTGCATCGTTCATCTGTTTGCTAAGAAGCCCCCAACTTGGAACACTACTGAAAGATCATTATGATCAGCAGCAAACTTTGTGAATAATCAGATTTACAACTTTCTGTCTATTTTACTTTTGAAATTGTGATGCCATTATAAAGTAGTCTATTTGCCATATGATCAATTTTGAAGGTCCAATATTTTGCAAATTGTCCACGTTTCGATTTTTCTTAATACTGCCGGCCCTCAAAACGCTCGCAATGTACTCTCAGAAAATCTAGTTGTCCCAACGCCCCCTACCCTCCAAGAAACAAGTGCACGTGCAGTCGTTTTGGTCCGTCTTCTCGTTGGAACTCACTCTCACAGAAAAAAACCTGGGTACGGGCGTGGCTGAGGACAATGTTTTAGAATAACCTCCTGCCTTCTCCACCATCTCTGGCCTCAGAACTTTCGCGCCGCGGTATCTCAACCAGGAACGAAAAGCAGACCGAACAACTACCTTCTTCGCAGGCTACTGCAAGTAGTAGTGGAGAACTGAACTGCTCGCTAAGTAACTGACTTTTTTGCTGCGTTTTATAATGAAAACTACAGATAGAAAGTATAGGTTGTACATTTTATAGCCTCGTAAATTTCTAAGATCAATATCATTACCGGCTTTGAGTGCATGTAAGCGATTCATTTAAGAGATTACCGATTAGCCTGCGAGCAAGCTCATTTGGGGATATCGTGAAAAGTAGACGCGCGTGAGGCACGCGAGAGGAGATGCGAAGGAGGGGTATCGCCCCTCGCGGCTCGCTTCGCTCGCCTAAACATGAGAGCTTGATCGCAGGTAGGAGCCCATAACCCGGAGTGTGCAAACCCCATATTAGGCTCATGTCACGGCGTTTTTACTGACCGGTTTATCTGTAGACACAGTTTAAGACAATTTCTCCCGCGAAAATGAAATCTCCGCCACGTCCATGACCGCATTCGAAGTATAAGCTATCAAAGGGGAAAACGTAACGTCATTAAAAGGAAAAAGTTATTATTTTTAGGGCTGTAGGTTTTCCTGACTGGTTTGTGTGACTTTAAAGATATCGTAAAATTCCGAAAATAAGCCCCAGGGCTTATATTTTTCAAAAGCCTCTTTTGAGGGGCATATTTTTGGAGGGACCTGTATTGGGAGGGGCTTATCTACGGAGGGAAATTTGCGTTTCAAAATCGGCCAGGCTTATACTGGGAGGGAAATTTACGTCTCAAAATCGATTGGGCTAGCTTATGGCTGGAAGCAAACTTTATCAGTAATTTGCAGAAAGTTTTTACTGAAAGTAGCCTTGAGAACGTAGATGTTACTGAAACCATGGAAACTAAGCCATGCGAGTACTTTGTCTATATGGAACGAGGAAATCCAAGCCAAGAGTGAAGAGTGAACTATGCAAACATCAATATAGTGTGACACATTTTGACTGCAATCATTTAGCACACGTATTAGTTCTTTGGCAAATGCAAACATTTTTGTGTTACTGTACAGTTTTTGCTTTGCTTTATTTTGAATTTGTTGGTAATTTTTAAGTACAAGCCCCCGGGGGCCTATATTTGGAGGGCGATTTAGCGAACGGGTTTTTGGGTTACGAGTTTTGGGGGTTATATTTGGAGGGGCTTATACATTAAGGGGCTTATTTTCGGAATTTTACGGTATTCTAAATTCGCACCAAGACCGTTCTAATGAGCTCCAGTCGCAGGCCAGATTTCTGCCTTGTTTGAGATACCTGTGGACATGTCTCGGAAGGCGCGGGTCACTTATTTAAAAATAAAGGTCCCTTATAACGTCTTACTCGGAGACACTACTAATGCAAAGACTTTGAAATATGCAGGGTCTCTGAAATAGAATTTTAGGCCTTCTGAGAGCGTTTACTTCGTTCCCATTTAAGAAGTGTACTTTGTTTAATACCCGCTTAATTTTTCTTTGTTGAAGCTATAAAGAAATAATTTTCAGTCTTTAAAGAACTGAAATGAACACATTGAACCGAAGAGCAGCGTGAAGAGCGTGGCCGCTGACCAAATTAAACGTGCCTGTCAAAATTATTGGGGGGTCCCATGCCCCCCGGCCCCTCCCTGTGCTACGGTACTGAAAAATCAGTAAGAAACAGTATTATTAACTATAGTATTCAACAGAATTTTCGAATCAAAGCATAACCTTGAACGTACAGAAAATGCGTTACCGTCAAAGGGCAGGGAACCCAGGGAAGTATCAGAAGTCAATCCCGCGCGCGCTCGTTCCTTTTCCTAGCTTTGGGGGTAGGTTACGAACCCACCCCAGCCCAATGACCACCCCAATCACTTGTAGAAAATTATAAAACGGCAATGAAGAACTAAACAAAAGAATAAAACGAAGAATATATAGACAAATATATTTCAATATATATATATATATTTTTTGTTTTAAGGATCAGTTTGCCGTGTTTATGATTTTGTACACAGTACAAGTTACAGGTCTACAACTAAGAGATCCGGCACCATTCAACGATTTGTTGCTTGGACTTGCTGATATTTTTTATTTCCTCACCCCGATCTTTGCGCGAATCGTTCATATATTTGGAAAATGATTTACTCGTACATGAAAGATAGGATAACTAAAAGTAAATGTGTTGAAAGTAAAGTTATCCAATTTCTTAGCCGTTATTAAAAAACTATAGTCTTGCAATAGAGGTGCCATCACTGAAGACGTCTAACTAAATAAAATGAAATAAAGTTAAAAATAATTATAGCAGTTCCAAATCTCCTACAAAAGATAAAATGGATAATAACATCATAGCATTAATTATTGTACAATATGGACTTAATGTTAACAATTTCGCTTGGTAACGCATTCCAGTTAGAAACTGATCACTAAACAAACAAACAAACAAACAAAAAAAGGAAAACCCGGGCTACACTTATCTAGCTTAGGTCCACTCCCCACGAGTTTAACACGGATTTATTACCCTCAACCTCGTCCCCAGGGTCTTCTCGCTTTCCAATATGGCGGCGACAGGAAAGCGAGAAGACCCTGGGGACGAGGTTGTGTGAAAATCAAAATGGCCGCCATCAGAATGTGATTTATGAATCCTTCAGTTCTTGGTTTTATCTTCCCTCGTGTGATTTGATCAAAGCGACAAGGTCTTGTTACTAAAGGTAAGAAAGTTTTCAATACATTATGGATATATTCAGTTGTGAAAGTCAAATGATAGCGGCTAGCTACTCGGATGAAAACACCAGTGGAACACACACACATGATTCCGAGTCCTACTACTTTCGGGCTCGATATGGGGCCATCAGATCCTAATAACAACGGACCTGAACGTGGTTTCCCAGATACAAATATCTATCTGTTTTTTTTAAATTTTTTATGTCTCCAAGCTTGTTACGTTGCTTGGTATCTGAAGGCTTCAATAAGCTTTAAACTTAGCTTTTCATGTTTTATTATTGAATCTAAATGACCTTGCTTTGGTCACCTTTATTCAAAAATTTGTAGTCTTACAACAGGTCAGGCAACAGGGTTGCCATCACGCAAGACGCCGAACTGAATAAAATGAAATAAAGTTAAAAGTAATGACGTTAAAAAATTTTCTACAAAAGATAAAATGGATAAAAATTCCGCAGCATCAATCATTATGTAATATTAAAAATTCATCATTGACTAAAATATTCAAATAAGACTTTTCTGAATCGATGTGCGGACTTAATGTTAACAATTTCGCTTGGTAATGCATTCCAGTCCTTGACAGTTCTACAACTAGCACAGACGTCGAACATTGCCACGTATTATCCTTGCCTCTGAATACAGCCGTCTCTCTTTGCTCTTCACGGATAGCAGTCGACTTGTACGTAAACAATTTTGAAGAAAATAGTTGAATTCAATAAGAGTCTTGTTTACTTTGTTGTTTAATTCAATTTCCACATTAGTTAAAAAATTATCTGCCGTGATTTCTTAAAGACTTTCTTATTCTTGACATTGTGAAAGCATTTGAGCAACTAGTTGGAGTTTACTAAAACTATTATTCCTCTTGCTCTCATGGCCTTCGACTTGATGAGCTATTGACTCAGAGCCCATTCAGGCTCGAGAATAATTGTTAATTATTATTTGGACCAAATGAATAAGAGATAGGTTGTATTAATAAATCAAACTGTGACACTTCATGTTGACTGATCCTCTGAGTTCTGCTTTCCTTAAGCATAAAAATCCTCAAAGATGCAAAATAATTCATGGTATGCATTCCATAGAACACAAAGATTGGTCAAGTGATATAAAGATGTTTTTCTAGAATATCCTGTTTGTGTAATTTCTGTGGTTGTAGTTAACGACGCATATTAAATTTCTTTTAGTCTTTGTTGTACTTTAAAATAGAAGGAGTATATTTTTATTTCAGTGAACTGTTATACAGAGGTTTGGAGTCTGTCTTCAGATTAACTCCCTGGTTACATAAAGGCCAAAGCATTTTCAATTTAGGGACGGTTCATTATTTATAAGGATGACCAGGTCAGGAAAAACATAAAAGCCTTCCTCTTTCTTTCTAAAGCCCACCCAAAAAGCACAATGTTTTTTTCGTAGCCCGTTCAGTATTTGTGGTCAAATTTTCGAAAGCCCGTTCAATTTGACACTGATTTGAAGTGAGTAACTTGGGAAAATCATGGAATGTTTATTTACAACTGGAGCAACTAGTGTATGTTCGGATGTTTGGATAAAATACAATGACTTGGAAGAACCTTTGGAGTTTTCCAACATCGCCAAATAGAACTCCTTGTGAAGTAAAATTTTCCCTGAAAGTGTTCGACATTTTTTTAAAGGAATAAGTTTCTACAAACCTGTGTTTAAAATGTGTTGAGAACACGTTTGCGAGACGATTCGAGAGGTCATTCAATACTTTGTTCCAGGTCTCTGTTGAATCAGAAAGACATGGAAAGACTGGTAACTAATGCAAAAATTAAATGAATTTATATATTATACTACATTGATTTATTAGATGCTGTTATAGTGACTTGCATTAAGTTTTAAGAACATCAACTGTTTGCAAACTCAATCAAAACCATAAAATTCCTCTTCCCCTGAATCACTTTCAAAGACAAACCATGTCTTATCACTTTCATCAATGCTATAACATTCGCGTTCGCCAGAAGTTGCGTCTTGCTCGGAGTCAGGCCCACTTGACCATTCTGCAAGGACAATATCCTCCTCACTTTCATCAGTCCCCTGAGCCATCAATTTCTTTGCCGTCGTCTTCCGTTCCGCCTTCCTTTGCTTCCTCGTCAGTAGACTCATTTATATCTTCCTGTTGACCATCCTCCCCATGAAGCACATGCAACAAGATTCACCTTCTCTTTTCAACTTTGTTGCCGCTGCTTATGAGTTTGTAATGTTTAAGATATTTATTGAGCTCAACACAAGCAACTTTTGTAAATCTCCAGACTCCACGAGATGGTGCCAGGCATATTCTTTAAATGTTTTGGACATCAATTTATGCTTTTGTTCTTTGTGCCCCCTTGTTCTCTTAAAAATACTGCTTTGTTGTTTTAGATCTTCTAGATGAGCAAAATACATGTATGTCTTGATCAAGTGCGTCTCTACGGCAAAATTCTCTGAAAACTGCTGCATCTCTTCTTCCGTTGATAACATGCCTGCATTAAACATTTTCTTTATTTTTACATGTGGTTGAAAATCATCTGGCACTCGAGGTTGCTCTTTTCTGTGGTAGTTGGTGTCTCATTGACCGATTTAAAATGGGTGGGATTTTCAGGAATTTGTCTCGCCAAATAACTGTTGCGTTTCTACCACAGTTTTAGCTTAAGTTGATATATGTTTAAAGCCCGATCTCTTTGTTCAAGAAAGAAACACAAAGCCCGTTGCCACAGGAAGAAAAATCTTCAAGGTCCGTTCCGGTTTTTCCCGACCTGGTCATTGCCATAAATAATGAACCATCCCTTAGATCTCGTTGTGTTTTGAATTGGGACTCATGATTTCTTACAAGATGAGTCCCAGGACGTACACTGTACCACAACTATTTGTAACAAAATCGCTGCTGATCTGGTATAACTTATTCATGCAATTAGTGCAATTTGTTTTTGATCTTCGATAGCATAAACTCCAACTTAATTCATGTGCTTGAGTGTTTCCAATTTGAATTCCACTCGTTTTATACAGAATTGATATCAACTGTTGGTGGCTGTTTGTTTGATGTTTGTTTGTTCCAGTTTCAGAACATGAAGTAGGGAACCATTTTCACCGGCGAAAATTGTCTGATTGGTCGACGGGCGACCACGTGACATTGCCAAATTCAAAATGGCGGCAATACATCCATCGTTTGTTTATTCCAGTGGAAAGAAGTGAAATTGCGGCTTAATATGAGTTGCAAATGCATATACGGATATTTTTAGAATAGCCTAGACTTTTTATTACCCTTTTTCACCTATTCCTATGGGATTCGTTCCCTGTGATGCTCGCGTTTTGGCGGGTTTACCGGATTCAACTTTGCACTCTTCACGATCACGAAGGACAACAATATTTTTGATGAAAGCCGGGTCACTTGAAAGAAAGGCCTTTGTTCACAGCTCTATGCAGCGGAGAAATAAGACACTATGGGTCCTTTGAAATTGCTTAGACACCTGGAAGTTATTTTATTACTTTTTTTACCGAAAAGATAAAGCAAAATTATGTCTTCTCCAGCAAGACTTTCTAATTTATAAAAAAAGCTTGAACATGAGCTAAATGAACTGTAGTGTCTGCATTCATGTTCTTTTCATTGCAATTTTAATATCAAAACTTTAAAGCCGTCTATGACCGAGCAGGTTGTTTTTTTCTTTTTTTCTTTTCAGTGGTAACTGTGCTTGATCTGAATAAGATAATGAAATTTTTAAAATTATGGCAATACTATATATAAAAGAAGAGAACTTTGATTGCAAATATGTTAGTTGGAAAAAATACTGATTATACTATATGATCTTTTTACTATATAGGTTAGAAAAGTGATGAGTAGTCAAAAGTGCTACAAAGGAGTAAAAACCCAGATCTTTCCATTAATAAATTTTATTGACACTGTCAGGGACATATACTTTGCTTGAATACACATTTGTTCTTCAAAAATCTTGTTTGTGAAGCTGCACTTTGTTTGATTCAGGATCAATCAATCTTTTCTGAAGAGAAATGAACAATAAAGTATGTTAGCATGTCACTACTTCAACACTGCCTTAGCCAACAACTAAGAAGAAACTCAACTTCATATAAAGAAAAAACAAAATGAAAAATACTTCACTGTAAACCAACAACCGCTTCAAATATATATCACATTAAATTCATGCAAAATGTAGACCTGATGAGAAGTTTATAGGAAAAGAAACAAATGATAATTACAATGAAACTATAATGTTTGAATGAGATCTGTATTTGAGAGTTCTCTCATAATTCTGACAGAAGATCAAAATAGGAAACTGCATATCCTACACAACTGCATTCATCAACATGATCCAACTAAAATTTCATGAAGACTAAAAGTTTACTCCAAACTTTAAACTCCTGTAAGGTTTTTCCCAGGTTTGAATTACATTGAATGCATATTTAAACAGTAATTAGATCTGTGAAACATTAGAACGGTGCAATGTCGTGGAAGGTCTGGGACATTACTGAGACTCTAACAAAATCCTTTGGTGCGAGTTCCAAAGCCGCCTACTATTATTTTATTATGAGCCTGCTAGTTAAAAACTTTTTGACAGCCCTGATATTGCACAGTAAATAAACACTGTTGGATATACACATGCAAGCGGTCCATGATGGTCATGCTACCTATCCCTTAATCAAAAAACCTACAAATCGCCTTTTGCTGACTTTTTCACCTGATTTTGCATTAAATAGCCAGATTTGGTTGTTTTATGCTGAAAAGTGGATTTTTCTCAAAAAGCTTGGTACTTTGCTTACAGCTACAGTGTACATTGTAGAGCAGTCCCCTTTTGCTACGGCCCAAAGACTGGACACAGTGAACTCAAATGCTGTATTAGCCAATGGAATAATTCTAAGATGCATTTATGCTGTAGTAGCTAATAACATAAGATGTAAGAACCTGTGTTCCTGTTTCTTTATGATTCGTTTTACACGGGATTTGAATCAGAGATCATTAACATTGCCAGTGTCAAATGCTTGCTTGTCAGGCGAGTCGGATGTGACAGTTACACCTCAAGATAACTATCTTATAAGCTAATACAGTGTTACTACATGTACATCTAAATTATTATTTCTTAGCTAATACACTGTTTGGGTTCTCTGTGGACAAAGAAAACTGTCTGTAATAATGAGCTGTCCATAAAGTGGTGCTTATAATTTCATTTACCAGCAGTTCTTTTTATCTTAATATTCCAGATGGTATAAAAATTTAATTACGAACAACTTACTATTTGAAACTGGCTACAGTGTTGATGGGATGCTACAGTGTACAATAATACTTTGAAGGGTCTGACTGCACTCTTATCGATCATAGTCATTGCCTCCTGTGAGCCAATTCATGGATGAATTTGATACATGTACAAAAGAAAATCCAACACTCAACAATCAGAAAGATGTAATACTATGTGACCTCATGATGGAACTTAAAGAAAGGAAATGTATATTATTTTTAAGTTACATGTATTTTCTTACCCTTTTTTTAAGTTATGTAAATTGGTCTTTTGTTGAAGAAAATGAAACAATGTCAAAAATTAATGTTTTGCTGTGCATGCATCAACCATGCAACCATGAATTTGACAAAGGTTTGGAATTGAAAACTGGACAAGTTTGTACTTGATGTACCAAATTTCTCACCGGCTGAAACTAACAAGCATGATGTGCCAATTTTTGGCTCTAGCTGACATCGTAAATAAGAAAACTCATATTTTGGAAAGCATTTTTTGGCAAAACAAGAACTGATTATGCGTATACATATTATAAAACTTAAAAGTACTCAATCACAATTAATACATACACAGTACAGGTAAACTCCCAATGCTAGCAATCTTCTGTGACCCAAAGAGGGCAAGTATGCTGGTGTCAAAAAAAAAAAAACTCCAAGGATTGCTCTACAGAGATATAACCATCCCTTTTCAGGGCTGTCATTACATTTTGAAACAGCCATAGCAAATGAAGATTCACCCAATACAAGTCCCAAAAATTTCAATTACCACCTTCAGCTTTCCACTTTGATCACCTGTAACATCAAGTGAGCTCAGCTGTAACAGGTGTTATGGGTTATGGCCCCTAATGACAGCTCTGCCTTTTTATTTTAAACAATTCTCAGTTTATGAAAAGCCAAAACATTTTTATTCAATCATTACATGTAGATCTCATTACACTTTTATCCTTCTTTGGAACATTACCTGCTATTTTTCAAGATTATTTCACAAAAAAAGACTTTACATAATTATCACAAATATACCTGATCAGCATCTAATATAAAATTTTATTCTAATATTGTAGTCAATTTTTTATTGCAGTTAATTTATAATTTTCTGTTCTTTTTGTGTATGGCAATGTATGCTAAAAATAAAAGAAAAAATAATATTTATGCTGAGATACAAAATTAACTGTGCACAACATACACGTATACATAGATTAACAGCCAAAGAATTCTCAGTGAAATACAGAGGGGCAAATTATTATGGGACAATCCACCTGAAAACATTAATGCCATGGCTGATTAAAAAAGATGTCTAAGTACAAGTACAGAATAACTTCCAGCAAACGTTCAGGAAATAGTTTAAATTGTAATATAAGGTGCCAAACATGATAGGGCCATTTTTGTTCTCAGTTAAAAAAACAACTTTGTGCACGCATAATGCATGTACGGTCTCCAGGGAAAATACTATTTTTTTCACTTTCGATCGATCAAAATCGTGTCCCATTTGACACACATTCTAAAGAGAAAACGCGCTGATTTAGATTTAGCGGTCTTCCTATTAATTATAATTATAATGATTATTATTCTGTTGCTCAAACGGCCCTCCACCAGCTGTACCTTTCAATTTTCTCTTGTGTTGGACTGTGGGGCGAGAAACTTTAACCTGAGCATAAAATGCCAGCGAAGCTTAATAAATAAAAATTCGAATGTTTGAGGATACACTGAACTAGACCTCCAGACGGTCCCTGAACTTCAAAGATGCAAGTCGATATTTGGTACGAAAACGGTCCACACGTTTAACACAACTGCCGCTTCCGTGCACAGCGGTACAAGCTAATTTATATACATAACAAAGCCTAATAATTTTTCTTTCACTTCTTTACAATTTCCTGTTGTACCGATGTGCACGAAACTAACAGTAAGCATAGAAAGTCAAAATTACCCACCTTTTTGGCATGCCTTTCGCACCCATGCCGGCGATTGCAAAGCCAATATCTCCGACAAATACCCACCACTGGGTTTGTCCGCCGTTTTCAAGGCGCTACATTTTCTAGAGAAAACATTCCACTCAAAACTTTCACCAAAATGTTTTTTGATCTCTTACTATGGCAAGAAAACCACAACGCTATCACTGTCAAAAAAACAGCCATTATTTTTTTCATCTCAACCGGCATTTTTGCCTCAGAGCCAATGACATTGCGCGAAATAGATCACGTGTCTTTTTTAGTAGAGCATGCGCAGACATTTTTCGCCGGTGAAGGGAACCATTACTTTAGTCTGCTTCTTCCTCTCCCTTTTCTTTGCTATTGCTAATGCATTTCACTAAAGTAAGTAACCTCCCTATCAAATAATCCTCCCTGTCTGTTAAACATGCTTAAAAAATATGCCCCCAGGGAGCTTTGTAGAGGATTTATGGTAATACAGGTTCCACTATATTGCCACATTTAAAGCTGCATGATAAACCTTAACGACCAATATTATAAATGTATGTTATATTGCCAATGAGGCAACCAAGCTAAGAAGCGAGGTTGCCTCCGCTGCAGATTCATAATTCTGTGTAAACCTGTATAATTTGAATTTTTCTTTAGAATTTACATTTAAGGCAACAGCTGATCAAGGAATAGGGTTGTAAGCTCAAATTTTTGTCAGAGCCAGTTTATTCCTCGCAGCTCGTTTTCAGTGTTTTTTTTCCTTTGTAAATTGAATTTGAAGCGGTAGCTGTTCAATGAATAGGTTTATACTCTCAAAACTTTTATCAGAACTAACGTGTTCTTCACAGTTCGATTTACATTGAGCTAGTCCTGACAGTCCCTCACCTTCCATGAGGATCCAACGTATTTGTGGACCTTTTTGTTTTTTTGAGAATCTATTTTTGTTTTTTGAGGGATTTTCTCAACCAGCATGTTTTTTTTGCAGATCGGTTTACTTTGAGACAGGCCTAAACTAACATGAGGAATGCAACGAGTTTGAGGACATATTTTTTTAAAGACTATTGTTATGCCTTTCAAGGGTGACACTTGCTGAAGTTTTTATTTTTATACCTCTGGTACATTCCGCCCCATTCTTATGCTTTTCACACATTTTGCTTTACACCAATTTTTTCATGATGCGGAATACTGTGTTCTTACCCCGGATGATGCTGTTGATCGGCGAAAGGCAACCGTTTCTTTAGTCTGCTTCTTCCTCTTGTTTTTATTTTTTGCTTTTGGTAATGCATTTCACTAAATTAAGTAACCCTCCCTCTTAAATAATCCTTACTCTCTGTTAAGACCCCAGGGAGCTTTATAGGGGATTTACAGTAATATAGGTTCCACTATTTTCTGTATTATGGTTTTCAGTGTCTCTTTTCCTTTTTAAATTGAATTTGAAGCGGTAGCTGATCAAGGAATAGGCTTATATTCTCAAAACTTTTATCAGAACCAGCATGTTCTTCGCAGTTCGATTGTTTTTTAGAATATATATATTTTTTTAATGGAGGGATTTTGTCAACCAGCATGACCCAAATTAATGTGTAAGGAATGCAACAAGTTTGTGGACATTTTGTTTTAAAGACTAATATATAGATTTAGCCAGGGCTAAAAGCGAAGCTCCCATTAATCAATTTATAATTTAAATCAAACAATAAACTTGTAATCCACAAATCAGTTAACTTAAGGGCACATTCAAGTGACTTTGGAGGGAAAGGCTAAGTTATTTTAGAGTGAAACATCTTACATCGAGTTGATAGCCTTATATGTACACCAAAAATATAGCAAACATCTTCGATCACATTCAAGAGCCATAATGGCTCTTGATCAGAGCTGTAGATAAGGCTTCGAAAACAAATTCTTGGAAAACAAATCAGGCCGAATTTTTTTGCGTTCGACAGGTTTACTTTACAAATTCTTGCCAACAAATCTGGGGGTGTGTAAACCAACCTTTTATACTTTTTATACATCACATCTGAGGTGAAACAGTACGTACAATTTATCATACAGATCTCGTACAGAATGCGGTATTTCACAGTTTTTCAAGACAAATTGCACTCAGTCAATGTTCAGGACGATCAATCGTGGGCTTTTAGCGAAACCCTTTAAAAAATTTCCAAAATCACCCATTCGGTCGGCCGGTTCTCGTTTCTAGTGCAAGCTGTCAGTGTGGTCAAGTGTTTGAATGAACTTTAATAGAGTTACGTTTCAACATAATAACGAATTTATTATTATTATTATTTTTGTTATTTAATGGTTTCAGTTATAAAGATGTGTAATCTTATAAAGCGTTTGATACGCGTGACATTTTTTTAAAGTACTCATGCAAGCGATGTTCATGAACGATGAAAACAAACGCCACGGACGAGCGATTAAAATTGCAAGAGAGTACTAACAATCAATAAAAGAAAGATAATTCGGTGAAACATTTAAAGAGACAACAATTTTCATTCACGAAGACAAGTATTAAAGTGTCTCTAAAAATCCTGAGTCTTTAAACTGAAAAGTTAATATGTTTTACTTTAATTTCAGCCGGCCTCCCGGTGTTTGCTTTTTTCAAAGATGCCACTTCTCGAAGGAAGAAAATCGCTCAAAGTTTTCTTTCTACAGCCAAATTTATAGCTAAATATTCTTCGGAACGTTTTCTCTCTATTTGCGGTGAGAAAATATATCTGAAGGCTTTTTAAAGTTCTGTAAGCTTATATCAAACCTGATACTAGGTCAGATCATTGACTCAAATCTTACAAACGTGCATAAACTTGCTGCATAAACTGTGCTCGACTTCATGAAATTAGATATAACCAAAACAAACATCAAATACAATAATTACTCAGGCTTACCATTCGAGATTCAGTTCCTGAAAGATATTAAGGAAGGCCACAGTTGCTTGAGACTTTTAAGCCGTCTTACGCATTATGCAAGGTGGAAAACGAAAACGATGCAATCCGAAATCGGATCACCGAATTTTGACAAGCGACGCATTTCTCAACCAAAAACCCAATAAAGAAACCAGCCATGAATAATAGAAGACTCTTGATAGCAGCTGAATTTCATTTTGTACATCCAGTGGAAAAGACAGTTAAATACATCACAAGTTGACACAAAACTCTGTCAACTTCAGCTGTCAAAGTAAACAACTTTCATGATGCTGCATAAATTTTCCGCATGAACTCACCTGTCAATTTTTGACCAATCAGAGTATAAAAATTGGACGTAGAGCGTGACCAACGCGTGACCATGGTAAAAAACGGTCTTCCCCGCCTGTATTTTTTAAAAAATGGCTGAATTTTCCCGTCCGAGGTCAGTTTGAAATCAAAGTCTAAACAGTGCGGGGCCATAGTGACATAAACACAACATATTTCATATGAATCATTGGAAAAAATGAACTTGAGCTTACGATCATTTGAAACTGGTAATTTGCCAGCGGATAACTTCAAAAAATACTGGACCTCGATGGGTGAACACTTGAGCCCGTGGTACGGTCAGGTGATACTGGTCAGCGGATACCCTGTTTTGACAGCTGTCAATTGATCAAAACATTGATGTGCAATCATGTGCAATTAGTTTTCTCTTGGGCTTCCAAACTAGCTAGAAAGTATGACAGTAAACATTGGTTGCCCTGTGGTGCGGACGGACGGTCGGGCGTACGGTCACGTGATTACCAAATTTTCTTGGATGGGTAGATTACCACATTTCCTTACCTATGGGGCTCCGCCAACGCGCGCGCTTCGCGCGCGGGTGGAGCTCCGCTATCATTATGCATTATACATTCTGCCCCGTTCTTGCACTTTTCACCCCTTTTGCTTTACACCAATTTTTCATCATGAATATTACCATGCGGAATACTGTTTTCTTAGCCCGGATGATGCTGTTGATCGGCGAAAGGAAACCGTTTCTTTAGTCTGCTTCTTCCTTTTTTGCCTTTTGTTATGCTTTTCACTAAATTAAATAACCCTCCCTCTGAAATAATCCTTACTCTCTGTTAAACATGTTTAAAAAATAAGCTCCCAGGTGGCTTTATAGGGGATTGACTGTAATATAGGTTCCACTATTTCTGTATTAAAGCTGCATGATAAACCTTAATTACCATTTATGAATGCGTCTTATTTTACAAACCACAGGGAAGTCCCCGATCCAAATACAAAGTCAACATATGATTAAATGAACCCTGTTGATGGATTCTCCATGTTGAAGGGGTCATGTAAAGTTGTACATGTAGGTATGTAGTCTGTTTATGACAGGTCTAGAACCATTTTTTCATAGGCAGGTATCTTTCAAGTTTTTCTAATTTTCCACATCTCCCTAACAACCTTCAGATCTCGCACCCCCTGGCTACAAATTTGGGGCACCAAAACAAAATATCATTGTGCACTTACCTGAGAATGTTTCTTTTTCCTGCCAAAGGGTACCGTAACTATAACACGTTACAAGAAGAACAAACTCAATGTCCTTTGAGTGCCTGCAGTGCAGCAAGTGCTTTAGTCTAGCAGGACACCTAAGGGAGCATGAAAGAGTTCACACTGGGGAAAAGCCCTACGAATGTAAACAGTGTGGCAAGTGTTTTAGAAATGCAGGACACTTAAGGAGTCATGAAGGAATTCACAGTGGGGAAACGTCTTACGAATGTAAACAGTGTGGCAAGTGTTTTAGCAAAGCAGGAAACCTAAGGACTCATGAAAGAGTTCACACTGGGCAAAAGCCGTACGAATGTAAACAGTGTGGCAAGTGTTTTGGCCAAGCAGGAAACCTAATGACTCATGAAAGAGTTCACACTGGGGAAAAGCCTTACGAATGTAAACAGTGTGGCAAGTGTTTTGGCCGAGCAGGACACCTAAGGATTCATGAAAGAGTTCACACTGGAGAAAAGCCTTACGAGTGTAGACAGTGTGGCAAGTGTTTTAGCCGCGCAGAAACGCTAAGGATTCATGAAAGAGTTCACACTGGGGAAAAGCCTTATGAATGTAAACAGTGTGGCAAGTGTTTTAGCCAAGCAGGAACCCTAGGGATTCATAAAAGAGTTCACACTGGGGAAAAGTCTTACGAATGTAAACAGTGTGGCAAGTGTTTTCGCCAAGCAGGAAGTCTAAGAAAGCATGAAAGAGTTCACACTGGGGAAAAGTCTTACGATTGTAAACAGTGTGGCAAGTGTTTTAGCCGATCAAGTAGCCTAAAAAGTCATGAAAGAGTTCACACTGGGGAAAAGCCTTATGAATGTAAACAGTGTGGCAAGTGTTTCAGTGAAGCAGGAAGCCTAAGGCAGCATGAAAGAGTTCACTCTGGGAAAAAGCCGTATGAATGTCAACAGTGTGGCAAGTGTTTCAGGCAAGCAGGACACCTAAAGAGCCATGAAAGAGTTCACACTGGGAAAAAGCCTTATGAATGTAAACAGTGTAGCAAGCGTTTCAGTGCAGCAGGAAGCCTAAGGCAGCATGAAAGAATCCACACCCTGGTTGAGTCACGTAAATGTTCCCGGAAAAACAAAAGTTTGTCTAAACGTTTGGAATCTTGCAAGCGGAAGAGAGCGGGAGGTAAAAACGTTAATGTTAGCAGAGCCATAGGTTTTACAAACAACCTTCAAACACAGAGGGAGACTGGAAACACTGATCTAGCAGATGCACAATTGGTCATCTTTGAAAATTACAACTGCTGGATTTGTCAAGAGGAGATGAGTAGTGAGGCTCTTCTTCTACAACATTATGAAAACCATATGACCTTTGTTTGTGAAGATGACTCTTAAGTCAATCAAAGTAAAAACTATGGGGAATTCTGTAGGTCCTAGGACGAGGGGGTGCGTCAAATCACCTTGCACCTCCCCACAGGCTCTGGAGGGTTGTTGACCAATGATTTCAAACAAAGTGAATTAGTGATACTTTGCCTACAATGTACTTGTAATTGCAAAATCGTTCTGAATTTTTTTTCCACGGTTGAGCAGTTCTTCACATAGTTCGCCAGAAAATGGGCCGAAGAAAGCAAGAAGAGAGGCCACTGCAGATTTTGTCAATCTATGAATAACTCTGTTGTAAAACTGCCTCGAAAGGAAACTGAAAGTGCCATCAGTGAAGATTTGGGCTGCAGAATTACATAAGAACCGAGGTTTTTTCATTTAAAAACCTTGAAGGTAAATTTACAAGTTAGAGATTACTGCGCATTTGGACACGGACGTCGTAGCGGGAGTGGCCCATCTGATCTGTTTAGTGTCATGTAACAGGGGGGTACTCTTAGGAATTCTTGTTGTGGCGCCCAGTTCTCTAAATCCTGACCCTACTTCAGACCAAAATTGTCATTTTGACACCCGTTTTCAGACCAGACCTTTAAAATCCATACTCGTTTTCAGACCTTGCCTTTAGGCAGAAATTATGTCATGGTTACTTAGATCAGAGAATAACTTAAAAATTTATTCAAATACATTTCGAATTCGCATATTTCTATTTCTTTCTTTTTCATTTGGAATTGATACGATAAATACGTTCATACGCGCTCGTTGTTCGCTCGAAAACCATGCTCGATTCCAGACAAAAATTTTTACCCGTTTTCAGACCAAAAAGGTCCAGAAACCATTCCTTTTGGGGCGGCACATACCTATATGGCTTATATAAGCGCCCCCCCCCCCCCCCGGGGTACTTTCTAACATACTTTTCTCTGCATCGTTCATCTGTTTGCTAAGAAGCCCCCAACTTGGAACACTACTGAAAGATCATTATGATCAGCAGCAAACTTTGTGAATAATCAGATTTACAACTTTGTTTCAATTTTACTTTTGAACTTGTGATGCCATTATCAAAATACGTACATAAAGTAGTCTATTTGCCATATAATCAGTTTTGAAGGTCGAAGATTTTGCCAATTGTCCACGTTTCGATTTTTCTTAATACTGCCGGCCCTCAAAACGCTCGCAATGTACTCTCAGAAAACGTAATTCTCCCAACGCCCCCTCCCCTCCAAGAAACAAGTGCTGCCGTTTTGGTCGGTCTTCTCGTTGGAACGCACTGTCACAGAAAAAAACCTGGCCACGGGCCTGGCCGAGGATAATTCTTTATAATAACCTCCTACCTCCTCCCACATCTCTGACCTCAGATCTTTCGCGCCTCTGTATCTCAACCAGGAACGAAAAACACACCGAACATCTACCCTCTACGCAGGCTACTGCAAGGAGTTATGGAGAACTGAACTGTTAGCTAAGTAACTGACGTTTTTGCTGCATTTTGTAATGAAAACTACTGATAGAAAGTACAGGTTGTACATTTTATTGCCTCGTAAATTTCTAAGATTAATATCATTACCGGCTTTGAGTGCATGTAGGCGATTTATTTAAGAGATTACCGATTAGCTGGCGAGCATATCGTGAAAAGTAGACGCGCGTGAGGCACGCGAGAGGAGATGCGAAAGCGGGGGATGGCTCCTCGCGGCTCGCTTCGCTCGCCCAAACATGAGAGCTTGATCGTAGGTAGGAGCCCATAACCCGGAGCGTGCAAACCTTATACTAGGACTATTTCTAAAGCAAGAGCTTTCTCCTGTATTGAAGTTTGCTATTGGCCCAGACCAGTTTGCCTACAAAGAAGGATGCAACACAACCTCGGCGCTCCTTACTTGTCATCATCATTGGCTAACATGGTTGGACAGGACAACAGACTTTGTAAGAGTTTTCTCTTTTGACTTCAGTAGAGCTTTTGACAGTGTTCCACATGCTATTGTTTGCAATAAGCTAATGTCACTCAATATTAATCCCTATGTTATCAATTGGATTGTCAGCTTTCTTAGTAATAGGAAAGAGAGAGCAGTCGTGGACGACTTTGTCACTGAATTTGCTATAGCATTAACAGAGGGGTACCGCAAGGTACTGTCCTCGGGCCCATATTGTTTTCTATCATGGTAAACGACATAAGACCGGTTTACCCGGAGCGCAATCTATTGCTCAAATATGCCGACGATCTTACACTAAGCGTACCTGTGTCTGCACATCAAGATCACTCTTTCATTGAGGTTAACAGCATTCAACACTGGGCGGTAAGAAACCGTATGAAACTAAACCTCACTAAGACCTGGGAGATGGTGGTGCATGGCAGAATTTCCAAACCACTGCCATCTCTGGTTCAGGGGATTGAACGAAAAAGCTGGTTGAAATTGCTTGGCATAATTTTCCACGAGAATCCATCGGACTGGGACCTTCATGTTGACAATTTGTCACGCAAAGCTAGTAGTCCTTTATACATTTTACGCGTTTGTAAATATTTTCGATACCCTAAAGAACAACTGACAAAATTATTTCATCTTTTAATTATGTCCCTGCTTTTGTACGGAATTGAGATTTGGGGAGCGGCATATCAAGGTAAATAAGCTTAAATACCTTGATCGCATTGACAAGTTTTTTAAGCGAGCGTTCAGATTCGGATACACCAACAACCTGTATGCAATAGCTGAGGTTATCAGAAATCGAGACTGTAAGCTATGGAACACTATCACGGATACTCCTTCCCATCCCCTTTACCAACTATTACCCCCTTAGAAACAGAGACTTTTGCGAAACAGAGGACATGATTTTATTTTACCTGCTGTTGAAAGAGAACGCTTTAAGAGATCTTTTATTAATAGGTGTCTTTTTAATTTTATTTAATCGTACTTGACCTTAAATAGATTGCATTGTCATGTATGTAAAGCCGCACGTATGTTGTGACTACCCAACTATGAATAAAGACTCATATTATTTCACGGCGTTTTCTACTGACCGGTTTATTTTTAGACACATTTTAAGGCAGTTTTTCCCGCGAAAATGGAATCTCCGCAACGTCCATGAACGCATTCGAAGATATCAAAAAGGAATCTTAACGTCATTAAAAGGGAAAAGTTATCATTTTTAGGTCTGTAGGTTTTTGCTGACTGGTTTGTGTGACTTAAAAGATATGCTAAATTGGCGCCAAGATCGTTCTAATGGGCTCCTGTCGCAGGCCAGATTTCTGCCTTGTTTGAGATACCTGTGGGCATGTGTCAGAAGGCGCAGGTTGATGAGCTCCTGAGGTCACTTATTTAAAAATAAAGGTCCCTTATAAGGTCTTACTCGAAGACACTACTAATGCAAATAACGTTTCAGCGAAAAATCAGTAAGAAACAATATTAAACACCACAGTATTCAACTGAATTTTCGAATCAAAGTATAACCTTGAACGTACAGAAAATGCGTTACCGTCGAAGGCGAGGGAACCCAGGGAAGCCACCCCAATGACCACCCCAATCACTTGTAGAAAATCATAAAACGGCAATGAAGAACTAAACAAAAGAATTAAACGAAGTTTATAGAGACAAATATATTTCAATATATATATTTTCTGCTTTAAGGATCAGTTTGCCGTGTTTATGATTTTGTACAAGTTTTCATTGTACTGATCCAGGTCTACAACTAAGAGATCCGGCACCATTCATCGGTTTGTTGCCTGGACTTGCTGATCATAATTTTATATTTTGGCACCCCAATCTTTGCATGAACAGCTCATATATTTTGAAAATGATTTACACGTGCCAAAAAGATAAGATAACTAAAAGTAAAAGTGTTGAAAGTAAAGACATCCAGTTTCTTAGCCTCTATTCAGAAAATTATAGTCTTGCAATAAGGGTGCCATCACGCAGGTAAATAAAATGAAATAAATAAAAAAAAATAGCGATAGCAAAATCTCCTACAAAAGGTAAAATGGATAAAAACATCATAGCATTAATTATTGCACAATATTAAAATTCATCATTGACTGAAATGCTCAAATAAGACTTTTTTGAATCAATCTGCAATTTTCGCTTTGTAACGTTTCCAACGAGACAAACAAAAAAAGGAAAACCCGTCGCCCGTGCCCACATCCAGCCAAGGTCCCCACTCCCCACGGGTTTTTGCACTCCGGTTCCTTTCACAATGTGAAAATCAAAATGGCCGCCATCGGAACGTGATTTATGAATCCTTCAGTTCTTGGTTTTATCTTCCCTTGTGTGATTTGATCAAAGCGACAAGGTCTTGTTACTAAAGGTAAGAAAGTTTTCAAAACACTATGTATATATTTAGTTGTGAAAGTCAAATGATAGCGGCTAGCTACTCAGATGAGAACACACGGCAAGTGGTCAAGAGTCCGACTACAATTCAAACCCGATATCCTTTCGGGTTCGATTTGGGGCCATCAGGTCCTAATAACAATTCGGAACTGAACTTGGTTTCCCACTGACAAATATGTATCTGCTGTTTTTAAATCTTTTATGTTTCCAAGCATATTACTTTGCTTGGTATCTGAAGGCGGGTGTCTAGAACACAGACCTCGAAAACACAGACCGCAGACTGCAGACCTGGAAAACTCAGAGCTCGAAATTACGAGTCTTATATAAGTCCTACACATTTGATGAAAACAGGTTACGCGTGGCCCTTGTTTTCTCTTTTCTGGGGTGTCTAAAAATTGATGGAAAACACAGACCTTGAAAACGCAGACCTCGAAAACGCAGACCTCGTATCGCATAAAACGCCACCGAAGCATGTCAATATTTGAAACTTGCATAAAATGCAACCAAAGCATGTCGAAGGGTAGGAAATGCATAACATGAGTGGCTCGTGTAAAAACAAGACGTGTTGTGAAATTCAATTTTGCAGTATGGAACTTCAATATCCCAATTTGGAACTCCAATGTTGGATTGTGGAACTACAATGTTGCATTGTGAAACTTCAATGCCAAATCGTGGACAACAAAGATAAAGTGGGAAATGAATATGAAAAGCAAAAGTTGGATTTTGGCGGAAATATAACGCTATAATCTGCTTTGTCCCTTTCACCCTATGTTGCTCACCCCCAGGATACCGGCTGGGTGAAAGACTTTCTCTTTCCTTTATTTTCACCTATAATTCATCAGGGTTGGGGTTTTTATTCAGAGTAGCCTTCTCCTAGGTGGGTTGACAACCAAGCTTCAATCTTGCCCAAACTACCCCTTTGTTGTAAGGGTGACTTTGAGGTTACTAGGTTTCTGGGAGTGTCCTTTTCCCTGTGGTACACTAAGACACCAGCCTGTCCTGTCACAGTGTCCTTATTACTATTATTATTATGATATTATTATTATTATTATGATTATTATGATCATGATCATCATTATTAATATCGTTAAAAAACTAAAATAGCTAGCTAGGCTAATAAATAAGGCTGCTTAGCCTTCCTTAGCTAAGTCCCTATCTCTGGGGGATTTTGGCATTTCCCAAAAGCATTGTCTAGTGAAGTCATCACTCCCTTTCTGATTTCTTTTAAGTTTCTGTCCAGCCCGCTGGAGGTAGCCAGCATCGCCGACATCATCTAACCCCTGTTAGTAACGTCTGGAAAGCAGCATTCATACCCTTGTTCTGGGCCCCCACTAGAATCAACAAAAAAACCCAGAAAATATTCACCATTTTCACATAGATCATAATAAACAATTATTACTGGACGAGATTGAGTAAAATATTGTGATATGTCTGTGGCAAGCAGATCAATTATTTGCTGAAGCCGAAGACTGAGGCAAATAATTGATCTGCGAGACACTGACAAATTCCGATATTTTGCGATAACCGAGTTCAATAATTGTTTTATCATTCAATCACCGAGTTTGTTTTTTTAATGAATATCCTTGGGAAGCGAAGTGATCTGCCATTTTTACACAAGAGCGATCGCAAGAAGGAGAAGAGCACGGTTTCCTTTACGCATGAGCAGAATATTATTTGCAGCCAAACACTGTTGGACGGCATTGCGCATGAGCAGACCATTATTTGTAGGCAGTTATTTGCAGGTCACATGGTGGGCTCTCGGCCAATGAAAAGAAATACAAATTTCCTTCGAATGATAATGCACCTTGTTTACCCTCAAACATTTTGCATAACCACTGTCTTTTATTTCTCTTGGGACGACTGTAATACCCAGAAAGAAAGTGGAGACAATGGTTGTGCAAGATTTGGGGGGGGGGGGTAAACAAGGTGCATTACAGTCTATGTGAAAATGGTGACTGCATTTCGATTTTCCCATCAACTTGATGTGCAAATAGACGATGGCTTTTTTAACAAGCCAATGATGGTAAGTAGGCAAATCCTAGTAGACAGATGGGTGCACCTAACAAGGATTTCTGTGCTGTTTCTCAAATGGACTTAACCAAATGTTTAGCTACATCTGTGGCATACGCTCTATTTGTAAGTCACAATATTTAACCACTTTCGTATTCTTTCTCATATACTTTACTTTTCATCATGCTGTCTCCAGATGAGATTTACTCCTAGTACAAAATGTGTAATATTTAACCACCCACAAAGAACACTCAGATATAACCAATGACTCCACAATAAACCCCCACTGTGCTTAAGAAGGAGATTTAAATTGTTGATTTGTGAACGGCTTGTGCGAGTCCTGGGACCCTTTCTTCTTGGGAAGGTCTTTGGGATTTTTTTTAGTATTCTGCTGTCTTTTTGTCCCACTAGTTGACTATCGAACTTAAGTTGGTGGCTACCATGAGAATAATGAAATTAAAGGTTTCTTTTTATGCCAAAAGGTAATCTAACCATCGGCACCACGCCAGAAGCACTGCCTAAATGTCCTTTGAGTGCAAGCAGTGTAAGAAGACTTTTAAAAATGCCGATTACCTGAGAAAGCATGGACGAGTGCACACTGGGGGAAAGCCCTATCAATGTAAACAATGTGGCAAATGTTTTAACCGAGCAGCACACCTAAGGAGACATGAAAGAGTTCACACTGGGGAAAAGCCTTATGAGTGTAAACAGTGTGGCAGGCGTTTTAGTCATACTGCGTCCTTAAAGGCGCACAAAATGATTCACACTGGAGAGAAGCCTTATAGATGTATACAGTGTGGCAAGTGTTTTAGACAATCAGGAGGACTAAAGATTCATGAAAGAGTTCACACTGGAGAAAAGCCTCATGAATGTAAAAAGTGTGGCAAGTGTTTTAGCCGATCAGGAGGCTTGCGTCTACACGAAAGAGTCCACACGGGAGAAAAGCCTTATGAATGTAAAAAGTGTGGCAAGCGTTTTAGTTGTTCAGGAAGCCTCACGATTCATGAAAGAGTTCACACTAGGGAGAAGCCTTATGAATGCAAACAGTGCGGCAAGTGTTTTAACCAAAGAGGAATCCTAAGGATTCATGAAAGAGTCCACACGGGAGAAAAGCCTTATGAGTGTAGTCAGTGTAATAAGCGTTTCCGTGCATCAGGAAGTTTAAGGGAACATGAGAGATCCGTACACTCTGGAAAAAAACCTTATGATTGTAGGCAGTGTGGCAAGTGTTTTAGCAGCGCACGAGTCCTGAAAACACATCACAGAGTTCACAGTGGAGAAAAACCATATGAATGTGAACATTGTGGGAAGTGTTTTCGCTTCTTAGCGTCCATTAGGGAGCATAAACGAGTTCACACTGGAGAAAAGCCTTATGAATGTGAACAATGTGGAAAGTGTTTTGGCCGATCAGAAGGCTTTTGGTCACATCAAAAAGTCCACTCTGGGGAAAAACCTTACGAATGTACACAATGTGGGAAGTGTTTTAGCCAAGCAGGAAAGCTAAAGAGACATAAAAGAATTCACACTGGGGAAAAGCCTTACAAATGTAAACCGTGTGGTAAGTGTTTTAGACATTCAAACACCCTGAAGGTTCATGAAAGAATTCACACGGGCGAAAAGCCTTACGAATGTCAACAGTGTGGGAAGTGTTTTAGCCAAGTAGGCAGCCTAAGAAAACATGAGAGAGTCCACCACAGCAGAAAAAGGTCGTACAAAAACACAGGAAGTAATAGAAGGTCAGGATTGAAAGACAGGTCTCTGACACACAGAGAGATTGAAATCAATAGAATGGAAGGCGTGCCATCAGCCATCGTTGAGGAACAAAGCTGTTGGATTTGTCAAGAGGAGATGAGTAGTGAGGCTCTTGTTCAACACTACAAAGATCATATGCGACGTGTGGGCGATGGCTCGTAAAATTCAAAACACTTCCATTCGTGAAGGTTTGTGAAGGTTTTAGTGTAATAACTGATCCCAAAGTGATAAAGTTTGGTCAGTTGTAATGACGTCAAAAGTTCATTGATTTCATTGGTGATAGTGCCCGACAGCTCTCTGTTAGTCTTGATGTCATTAGTGTGATTTTTGCGGCTGTGGTTTTAGGTGTCATGGTCGATTTCAGCGATCGTTTGCCATTTAAGAGAAAAACAGAAATGCATTATCCGAGGTTCAGAATTTAAGAAAAACAGGTATCCTTTGAAGTAAAAGGTACTCGTTTCTTTTCTTCTTCTGTTATAGACCTTTAGATTCGAGGACGACTACGAAGACGATATTTACCATTAAGTTTTTGGCCTATTCTCAAAAAATCGACAGCCTGGAAAGCTGCATTTTCCTCTTCAGTTTTGGCTAGAAGGGTTAACGAGGTCATTTTCACGTCCTCGACAAAACTTGAAATTAGGCACTTCCACGTTGTGTTCGTGCGACGACGGAAAAGAAATGTACAAAAAAAAGCGTGATGCACGTGCAAAGTTGTTGTTTTGCCAATCTAAACCAATAGCTTTTTTCGCCGTTCTCGTTGCCGTCTCCGTCGTCGTCGCTTAACCTCCCTATAGTGTCATTACATAGCCTGTACGCAGACGTTGTTTTCTTTTCTTTTCGTTCTTTTCGAATCAACGGCGA
Organism: Porites lutea; assembly: GCF_958299795.1. Classification (NCBI taxonomy): domain Eukaryota; kingdom Metazoa; phylum Cnidaria; class Anthozoa; order Scleractinia; family Poritidae; genus Porites; species Porites lutea. The sequence goes on from NC_133203.1 coordinate 40,389,011, forward strand.
GTGAGCGAGAAAGAAAAATATTCTTCTTCTCCCACTCCTACCCCGCTTGGCTGGCGGTCGATAAATCGCCCGCGGTTTTTATTTTTTATCACGCTCGTTCGACGGACTTTGAGGAGAAAATAGAGGGTCTGTGAAGAGGCTAGTCGTTACACAGCTCCTTTAAGTAAATGTTATATATAGACTAGATACAGTTGTAATAAGAGATAATGATTATTCATGAAAAATACGCTGCGGCGTTTCTATTGACTTTAACCTCCCGGCTAATTCTCCATTACTAACTGGCTCTGACCAAGTTTGGAAGATGCGAGCAGAGCAGTATACAGTCAAGTAAGACAACGGCGCGGTAAATTAACTGGTTTGGCAACAGTGCAGTACTCAAGACTAGCGAAAAAGCACGATTATGCGAAAAAGAAGTAGCCGCATTACTGATTTAAAATGAGCGGAACGAATGCAAAATACGTAAAAATATTACTCTTTGTCGCCTGCTTTTTGAGGAGTATCCGGCACGAGGAAAACCACCCCTTCATAGTGTGAAAAGTAGGCAAACCTTCGTCAGGGGCGTTCCTACACATTTTTTGTTTGTAAGCCTTAGTGGAGGATATTGAGGGGAGATACAATATGGGCGCGTTAGCGCCCATAAGGAGAGCCCAAGGTGCGAAATGCTAGGAGGGTCCGGGGGCATGCCCTCCCGGAAAATCCTGAAAATTCAAGTACAAGATGTAATCTGGGCGCGTAAATTAATTGGCAAATACCAGGATTCCACATTGAACAAGAAATAATGGAATATTTAACAAACTGCAGCCAGTTGTGATTGTGGTCAACAACAACAACAACGTAATGACCTGACTAGCGACACATTAGTTGCAAACATATCTGAAATATTAGTGGAACTCAAAGAAATTCGAAAGCTGGACGTCTGTTCTTTTCTGTGCAAAATCTTGTCTTGAACTGGGTAACTACTCCTTGAGAAAGGTAAAGTTTTTTTGGTGCAAAAAAGTGGTGGTTTTCATTCTCTGTTACAATTAACGATTATTGTTCCAGCTTAATATCTGACAAATATGTCGTGAAACTTGTTACAAGACCTGCTACTCGAGAGGGACTCCAAAATATTACGTTACAGTAATTGACAATTATTGGACGAGGTTGAGCAAAATATCGTTTGTTCAGTGAGCAAATCATGATCTCAGTTTGCGATGGCCGAGTTCAAAAATTGTTTTATCATTCGATCACCAGAAGCATATAACCTGCTTCTGGATCACCTATAGGGAGATTCATACTAAATTTCTAGTCTTTTTTTTAGGAAATTTTACATATAATTTTATATAATTTTGTTTGTTAGTGCGCATTAGATCAAATTTAAATGCTGTTTTGCGCCTTATAAATAATAAATTATTTTTATTATTATTAGTTAATGAATATCTTTGGGAAAGATCAGCGAAGCGGGCTGCCATTTCCGCTCAAGGTCTATCGCAAGGAAAAACGTGTGGTTTCATTTACGCATGAGCAGAATATTATTTGCTGCCAAACAAAGTTGGACGACATTGCGTATGAGCAGACTATTATTTGTATGCAGTTATTTGCATGTCACGTGGTGGACTGTCGGCCAATGAAAAGGAAGAAAAATTTGCATCGAATGACAATGGTTGTTGTCTTTCTGTTGTTGCTACGAAAATGTTACCGAGACGTGTTTGTGGCATGTGTTTACAATGATAACGTGTTGCAAGTTTTAAAGGCCATAAGACTTACCTCAGTTACTCAGTCTGTGTACTTTGGATTCTTGTCTAACGGGGTTTAGTCTGCGAGCATGCTCTCCTATTTGGGCGTGTGAAACGAGTCTTGCGAGAACGCGCGAGCGATCGCCTCGAGGAGCCCCTTGCTCGCGCGTTCTCGCGCGGCTCCCTTCGCTTGGCCAAATAGGAGAGCTTACTCGCAGGCTAGACGGGGTTGAACAGTCCAGATATACATCCGAGACTAGACTTCTTTGTCGTTTCACTGTGCATTGTTAGACATATGATATTCTAATATAACAGTTTTAACTTGACACGGCGGTGCTCGCACAAAAGCACATCTACGTCTTGTGTGCCTCAACCCTGAAGTATGTATACCATTTTTTGTAGGATATCAATAGACAGACAGCACCAGTTAGTATACTCAATCAGTTTGTGAAAACAAGTCAGATTCATAACTACAGAACAAGATCTGTCTCTAGCGACTCGTTTTATGTTAAGTTCTCTAGAACCGATAAAATGTATGCCTAAGTTTTCTCAAGAATCGTTGCCCAAATTTGGAACTCTATTCCTTATTCGGTTAAAATACTTAAACGTTCGTCCTTTCGTAAAAAAATAGAGGAATTATTACCAAATTTCTTGCGGTCAGAAGATGATTATGTCGAAGTCTCCCGTCTTGTTAAGTTATTTAATACTCTAGGTTAGCCTTTCTTCGTAATCGCTATGTACTTGCCTTGTTTTATGTTAGTTCCTTCTATTTATTGTATGGTAGTGTCTTCACCGTTATTTAGTCCATCTATAGATAAACCTTGTACTTGTAATATGTGTTCAGCTCCCCCCGCCTCCATTAGTTTATAAGCTATTTGCGGGTGGGAAAGTAATGTAATTAGTTATATTTCCAATTTTCAATAAAATTTGTTGTTGTTGTTGTTATTCTGTTTATTTATTTATTTATGTAGTAAGGAAACTTACCTTTCTTTATCAATTATTAGTTTTTAATTGTTTGTGCTTTGTTCAAATAAAGTTGTTAGAGAAAAGTGTGTAGTGTTCGTGGTAACGGATGTTAATTACCCTGCGTCCCTCCGCTCGGCTGAGGCGCTTATGGGGTTCCCATGATCCCAGTGATGCCAACAGTCGACCTCCATGCGCTTCTAAGCTTTGCGGTCCTGAGCCAAAGTACGAAGCTGACGCTGTTAAAAGTTGAACCTTTTGTTGGAGTGATGCAGGAGACTAGCCTCTGCCTAGCGAGCGTTTCCGATCGATATATTGCGCAAAAGTTGGGGCGAGAACAAAATTCCCCTTTTTTGCGTGCGTTTCCTAGTTTCTCGACGAACTCGCGAGGAAACTCTTTCTACGCAGGCCAGTAGTACAGTTACTAAAAAGTAAATAATTTGAATGAACTAACTAGGCTCCATTTCCAACGCTGTCATGGATCCGGTGATTTATGCTTTGTTACGAAACGAAATGGAAAATGTCATCAGACACCAAGCGCATGTTGTTTTCTGCCTCTTCGTCACTCCTGAGAATGGTGGTGTTAAATATAAACAATGCAAAGAATTGTGAGATATCTATTGTTGTAAACATATTATTGTTGCCCCTGCAGGGATTTCGCCCAGAAATCCCGAGATCCTGAGGAGGTCCGGTTGGCTCAGTTGGGAGAGCGCCAGTCCGCCGAGCGGGAGGTCGCGGGTTCAAATCCCGCCCGGACCAACACTCAGGGTTTTTAAGTAACTGAGAAGAAAGTGCTGCCTTTGTAATGACATCTGCAAATGGTTAGACTTTTTAGTCTTCTCGGACAAGGACGAAAAACCGTGGGTCCCGTTCACAGCACTTTCCCTTTTTTGTTATTGTGAGACGTAAAAGAACCCACATCACTATTCGAAAAGATTAGGGGTCGTAGACCGCGGTGGTGTGGCCAACCTTTACGGGTTGTGGGATTGGGTAGGGATGGCACCTCGCATGGGACCTGAGTCCCGTTCGTGCACATTCCCTCTGGGCTGGCCTGTGTCTAGAAAAGCTGGTAAATAAATAAATAGTAGCTCGCGCGAATATAAAATATGCTTAGTTAAGTTAGTATACGCCACTCCACATTTCCCATAAGGCACCTTTTTGTCCCCCCAAATTTTGCGGAAGCATTGTTCAATTTCTCTTGGGACGGCTGTAATACCCTGGAGAGATGAAAAAAATTTTGGGGGCAAATATGGTGCATTATGGGGAATGTGGAAGTGGCGTGTACCAGAGAAAAAATATCGATTTGCTTGAACAGGGGCCGCGCGAATTCGTTGTGTATTGACGACGTTTTAGCCTTAAACAATGCTAAACGCCCGCAATTTAAGTAAGAAATCGTTGAGGATTACGTAAAACAGAGAATGCCCGAAAGCCGAAGGTACCGCTTCACCTTGGGTTGATTTTGTGACATTTATTGTAGTCATACTTCGATGCTGCTTATTTGTGAGGACTCGCGCTCGCGGTTCGCATCTCTCGCCAGAATTATACAGCTTGTTTGCAGACTTCGTCTCTCTCTATTATCTCGATGCCTGGAACAGGCCAAGTTCGTTTTAAAATGCAAACGGTTACGTGTGGACTCCGCATTTGAATAGCAAGAGGCCAAGTGCATGAAAACGTGGGCGTTTATGAACAAATACATAATCTAATAGGCTTTTCGTTCAGTGAAGTCAATGACCTCCGGCCTCGGATAGCGCTGAATTCAGTCAGGACCGGTAAATATAAGTAATACAGGCGACTCTCTCTTAACGGACACCTCTGTAAAACGGACACTTAAAGTTGGTCCCTGCCTTTCTTTACTCCTTTTATTTGACTCTCTATAAGACGGACACCTCTCTAAGACGGACACTTAGTGCCGGTCCCAAAGGTGTCCGTCTTAGAGAGAGTTGACTGTACTCTTGCTTCCTTGATGCTGCTGCCGGCTGCGACACTATTCAAAATTATTTTAGTAGCCTTTTCCCTCGTTGTTTCTTAAACTCCCTAATATGGACAGTGAGGGGGGCATAGAAAATGTCCGTATACTCGAAATTAAAAAAATGTGAGGGTTTTCTTTTCCAGGGACGAAGCAGACTAATAATGAGATGTCCGTAGAGCGGGATTTGACTGTAACCACGAGAAAGACTGACTTTTTTCAAGATCCTGTAATCCCTTGCACTGTGATTAGGGTTGAATACATAATTTGCAAGAGTGTTCTAAGCACCACCTAAAAACGCAACATTTTTATTCTAACATTCTATTTACAATATAATTTGCTTTCAAAATAATACTTTTCCAAACTGCATATAAGTAACGGCGAGGAACTCGATGGGATGGTTGCATTTATGGGGAAAGTTTAATATTCTGCCGGCTTTCGTGCGGCTGACGGTTGAAATCTGATCACTTTTAATTGTTTTAAAAGTTCAACGCTTCCAATATCATCCATCGGTCTCGAGAAAGGACAAAAAAGTCTAATCCATAGACCATGACCCACGTCACTGAAAATGATAATCAGAATCTTAAGAGTGATGGTTTAGTTTTTCAATCAAATTCTTAAGTCTAACGACCTTTAACTTTTTGCCCGTTTTACGAGTTTAGCTCAACCCCATTGAGAACCTCGTATATACAAATGAGCGAACAGTTGTGGTACCGAATAATCTTCACTGCTTCGTTTTTTTTTTTTGCATTAATCTCAGCTGTGTGTAGATACGGCAGCATTGCAGTGCCTACCATGCGTGTCACTCAATACTCGATAGTCAATACCTTACAATTTACTCCATACCTACGGCTTAGACTGTCTGCGACTCATTTTATGCGGCGCCCGCCACCCTTCTACTACCCCTCCCTATTATAACGAACACGCCCATATAATATATTTAACAATTATTCTTCGGGCCCGAATGGGCTCAGAGGCCATGAGGGCGAGAGGAATAATTGCTTTAGTAAAATCCAACTAGTTGGTCAAAAATATCGAGACAAAACAACCTAAGCTAGTAAAACGCGATTAAGCCGCCACTGTTTTGGTTTTCAAAGGCGCTGCTTTTCGCTACTAGTGGGTAATAACATATAGCCTAGTTGTAGCTCATCCACTCAGAACGCAGCATTGATAATAGATAATTGATAATAGTTACGAACGTCTTGCGAATACTTTTCTTTGACTATGGAGTAAAGTCTCACTTTTGCGCCCAACAGTCAGTCACTCTATTTGTGCAAAGATTTTGGAAGGACCTAAAATCCAATTATTTCCAAAATGAATGTTGAGAGTTTTTCATGAATTTATAGCTCTAGTCTCTCCCCCCTTCCCCGAACAGGTTAGGGGGTGGAGACGGCTCACATTTCAGACTACCTGGAGCAGAGAGGATTCATGAAAGCCAGTCTTACTTAAAAGACATTATATCTAGCGTTCACTGTCGTTGCTGGGGCTGTATATTCGGATATCTTGGTCATAACGTCTGCTATCTGAAAGTATTATCCTCGCTGTTTCTCTTTGTTTGGTTGATTATATTCGCTGCTTTCTGGGCAACTTTGACGCTGTCACACCGGACGAGGGGGCTGTCGGCAGGGTTAGGGGAGGGGAGGGACAGTCGCCTGCCTCCTGATATTTTCATCAATAACTGCAGATAATGCTCGTTATCTGAAATTGAAAACAGAGAAGCGTCATTATATCATTACTTAAATTCAACAAAGACGAAAACATTTTATAAGAGACTTTTTTAAGAGCCGATTCAAGCGGGACTATTGGGTTACGACTTGTTTAGGTTTCGTATATTTGATCAAGCATATCGCTGCTGACTTACTCGGTGCACGTCTGCCGCATACAATTTAACCCTGAGGGAAGCCTAAGACATTAGTTTTACGGTGTACATCAGTTAAATGGTCTACAATAAGGCAATTACAAAGGAGTTTCCCCGTGCGACCTATGACAATGGCTTTCTTAGCAGGCCAATCATGGCGCATACTCAAGTGGGGGCCCGAAAAAAAGGATTTCGGCGCTGATTCGCAAACGGACTTAAAAGAGTTGTTTCGTCTGTGGCGCAGGCTCTGTGGATGGGGCCTTAAAAGCAATCTCTTCGTGTAAGCCACTAACTATCCAAAATTCCAAAGTCAGTTTACTTAGCCAAGGCACCAAAACTAGAAACTCTAGTCACTGTTCTCATTACACCTTTATGTGAACAATAACTAACTTATTGCATACCCTGATCTCTGTGTCTTGCCTTGTAAAGGTGCAGAAGTTTTATGGTTAAAACCACGTGATCAGCTGATGGTGACCCCACCTTCATGAAGTACAAGCTGTGATTCGTTACCAGGGCGTTGAGTTTATCGTCAGGATTCAGGTGACGAAGCTTTAAACAGCTCACAAATCTGTAATAAAAGTGTTTTGATTTTAATTTGGATAAGTGAATTTTTTTGAAAATTTTAGTACGCGATTAAAGGTCTCAATATCACACACACTGGCCCATTTTACAGTTACAGTTGCAAACGAGGCTGGAGTTGACCTTGTTTTGATACAACCCTTCCTGCTTTATGATGCAAAACTCGTTGTTGATATGCTAACTAGTATTTTTTAAGCAAAATTTCCATCAGAAAAGGAATGAGGTTTATATCAAAACAAGGTCAACCTCAGCCTCACGTTCACTCAAAGGCTAGGGCACCAAGCCCACAACTGTAAAATGGCCTGTTTATTGAGGCAAAATAAAAGAATTTTTCACCTAAAAGACTACGCTTGTTATTCGTAACGATAGGTAGTTTAAACAACGACGACGACAAAACGTAAATTCGCGATGTTTCGAAATTCATCGGTCTCATTCAATGACGTTCGATTTGTCAAATGTTGGTGAACTTTTCTGGAGTTGAATTCTAAAAGACTATTTTTAAAAAAAAAAAAGAAGTTGGTTGTTTTGTGTTAACGTCCCCCATAAAACGTTAAATTAGGCAGTTTCACGTCGTCGTTGTGCATGAAGGACGTTGCTAACAAATGCAAAACATTTTCCACAGCATTTCCTTAGGTGTAGGCTCAATGACCAGCCGCTGCTCGGGGAAATGACTGAGCCCGCACTCAGGATCAAAGACCGGATTCGGGAGACGGCGGAAATCGAGCCTACTTAAGGTGGTAAATTGCTCGTTAACATCGGTCGGCTTTGGAAATATCGACCGAGTGTTACAACCAATGTTTACAAGTGAGAAAACTGCAAAAGACCTAAAGTCGCTTATCGGTCGTTTAACTACAGATTCATTTCGCTACAAGTCGTTTCGCTGCATATCGAAGTTCTCTCGCGGCAGAGTCTGCGCATTAATTTGGAATACATGCAGAAAACTTTGTTTAAGCGATGTTGTTACACATATCAAACTTGGTGGCTCTTAGCTTTGGTTTGTTAACTTAAACGCGTGATTGCAAACTTCTCAAGTCAGGGACACACAACGACAGTTTCTCTTAAATACATTGAAAACACTTTTTTTGGCCTATTCAGAATACTTTTAGATATCTAGAAAAGCATTCGAAGCGGCGCTATAAAATTTGTATCTGTTCGGTCAGCCAAGGGGAACGTGGGTCTTTTAGAAATTACCAGGGTTTCAGTATTATTTTCCCGAAAATTTAAAATGCAAATTTAACGTATTACAAAGGAGGAATTTTTCTGATTCTTCTTTCCATCACATTTTTGAAACCGAAAATTTTAGGTTTTCTTTTTTCTACGAAAAATCACCTAACCTGAGGAGTAAAATGTGAAAAATTATACTTCAGAAAATCATAGGCGATTTATTAGAAGAGCTTCGAAAATTTTATATGACTAAAACGGTCATCTAGAAATTTTTAATTGTCCTCAAGTAATTAGAAATTCTAGGCAATATTTGCGTCTCCGAATAGATGTTTTACAGCAAACAGTTGTTGGGTGCCTGGTTGTTGGGTGCCATGGTTTTCCTAAGGAGCGCAACGGAGAGCTTCGTTCTATATTTTACCCACAAAAAAATGAAGGCAAACTTTACATCAAGAGGGTCGGAAGTGACAGCAACTGCAGAATAACGGTATTTAGTCCAAGGCAATGAGACGAAACAAATTGCCATTTGGGTCGACCTTAATCTAGTTACGATTGACTGCTGGATCAATCGTCGAACTTAACGAAGCGTTCAAATAAGTTGCCCAGAAAAAATAGGGCGCGAAATGTTACAGGTGGGACCTCGACTTGCGTAAACCCATTTACAACGGATTCTTTTCGTTATTCCGGTGAATAGCTCAATGGAATAATCCGCGGCATCCTCAGATCGTCTATCCGTCTGACGGGTGGAAAGTGTTTCTAGATCCAAACTGTCAGCACTCAGTTTAGTTAAACGCATGGAAAATTCGACGTTTGGCCCAGACCTAGCACATCTACAAGACAGCTTACCTTTCATCTTTGTTTTCCTCTCCGCATAAGCTAACTTGCAACCTCCGTAAAAATTCCTGACCTTTCTGTCTTCTCTGGACGTCTCTTGACACCATCTCCCAGCCGTCTAGCGACTGAATGCAGGATAAACTGCTCTCTTCACTTCCGGACGAATCAGGATCTTCGTAATCTATAGGCAAAAGTCTCCTGGAGGTCTCCTGTGTTCTCGGACTGCCTGAAGGCGAGGCAGTTGGGGGGTTGGATATCTAAGTAAATGAGAAAATACAGAAACAACCAGTGTGACGTGACTGATTTAACTAAAATGATTAAACAGTGGAACCTCTATTCAGGGGACACCCTCGGGACCAAGTCAAGTGTTCCCTGAATGGAGGTTGGGCTGGGGTTTGTTAATAATACCCCAACAAAGAAAATATATACAGTGAAACCTCTATTAAGCGGACACCTTCGGGACCTTCCCAAGTGTCCGCTTAAGACAGTGTGTGTTGGGAATAGTACGCCAATAGTGTGCGTACATATTTCGTAGTATATTTTTATGCTATTTGCTATATTACATTTCAAGTTGATGGCAACGTTGATTGCTAAATAATTAGCTCATGATCTCCGGTATGTTCAAGGAACAGTCACGAAGTGAACCGTGATAACTGATAAGATAAATGGATATCGTGGAAATAGTACTAAGTGTTAATCACTTTATAATAATATAGGATAGGTTTCATGTGTATTGTGGGAAGTCGGAGGGAGAAGATCACGCTATCAAAACCAACTTGTTGTGCCGAAAATATCTGTGAGTGTGTGAGTTGCGAAAACTGTGACTTTGGGATTCGTTATTGTGAATAAAGCTACATCAAGCGAATTGTCGTGGATTTCTATGAATACGGGGGGCGATTCCCGACAGGTGTCTGAATTGCGCAATGTTTGTTAATGATTTACATTCAACGGCTGCTCTGTACTGTGATAAAGTTCCATGATGTTATTAAAGGAAAGGAAGCTAAGGAAGCTGTGCTGCACATGTACTTTGTGCAAGACTTTTATTACTCGACTACAGTGCGTATTTCAAGTACGTAATCCAGTACTGCTAATGTCAATTCAGTCCAGTGACCGCTTTTAAGCTATTAAAATAGAGGCTTTTAACGATAGAAACTAGCCAAATATAATTCATTTTAGTGTCCGCGTCCGCTTAATAGAGGTGTCCGCTGAATAGGGGTTCGTTATGAAGGAAAATATAAGACGTTAATTTCGGGACCTGGCTTAGTGTCCGCTTAATAGAGGGTGTCCGCTTAATAGAGGTTTCACCGCATGCGAGGATAAAACTAGTTTCTAAAATACAAGAATTGCATTTTGTAGGCCGTGAGAAGGAGAAGGAAGAGGAATGAAAACAGTTAAAATCGCCTTTATCAACTACGATGACGAGGTGAAATCTTGATTCGCTCTTTGTAAGGGAATCCAAGACAGTCTAGGATGTGGATTCCACGCCGTGGATTTCGGATTCTTTGTCAGAGGAACTTGGATTCTGGATTCCAATCGACAGTGAGATTCCAGATTCCTTGAGCTGTATTCCACATTCCAAAGCTCAAGATTCTGGATTCCACAGCAAACATTTGCTGGATTCGGGATTTTACAAGCAAAAATTTCCCGAATTCCGGAATCCCTGACATTCGATGGTAATCCGTGTAGAAAGATTCATTCAAAAACTGTCACTGTGAGCTTTATCCTTTAACAGAGTCGTATAAATAACTGGATATCACACGGAAGGTTTCTTCTCTCGCACATCAGGATGTTTCGAAATTGAACAGAGGTCCTTGAAAATCAAAACCAGCGAAGCCGCGAACAATAAAATCTTTTCACGTGGTTCTTATAAAGGCTTGACTGAAACAGAAAACTGCCCATAAAAAGTCACAGAGATTCACGGTACTTAGTTGACACATTTTGTCGACTGACGTGGCGTTCGGATGTAACCGCTTTTGCGTTATAATAAACTTTTACCTACAATCACGATGTAAATTTTGGCTTTTAAGAAGTTGAATTAAGGAGTACAGAATCCTTTAAACCCTAAAAGCCACGCTAAAATTCTCCATTAGAGTTATGTACATACATTTTCCTAAGAAATTAGTTTAGAGGACTTGATTAAAGATCAAAGATTTTTCCTTTCGATGATCATTTAGTTAATTCTCATGTACTGAATGATACATTGATTTTGTTAGGAGAAAATTGATGTTGGTCACTCCAGGAACTTAAAAGGTTAATCACGTGACTAAATCTTGGTGTCGTGAAGGCCAAACGGCCGTTCTTCACGATATTATCACAGTTTTAAGCAAAAACAGGCTTCAATCCTCACAGTACAATGGCTCGCTCACACACTACACGAAATCGTGACTTTTGTGAATCTATAAGCTTTAGTTTTTAAACCGATCTGTCATCAGGTTCTGTCGCTCTGACAGACGAGAGAAACTATTAATAAAAAAATCTGAAAGGAATAAAATCACGCCATCTCACAATCACGCTACACTCTTGCTTCATAACACTTGGCTTTACTAAGAGGAATCTATTAAATCTCGGCCTAACTTCTCTTTACTCTGAGGTCGCTTTTACTCTGATTTCGCAAACGAGTTCGACGGGTTTTTTCAAAATGAAATGATTCCCCTTCAAGGCGGGAAAACACGCGGTCAAAATGGAACAGGGTCTTTCCGATACGGACTTAGCGGTGAAATTGCACATAAACTTTAATGGTCTTTAATCACTTCTAGTATAGTTTGCGCGTCAACAAGAAAAACATTTTGGGTGAATATTCTTTGTTCTTTAAGCCAAGTACGTGCAACTAAATACATCTCGACTTGTATCGAAAAAAAAAAAAAAAGAATTTGTATCCAAACGACCGTAACCCATCAACATAGATACGAGGCAACGCAACCCGAAAGCAACATAAGGAAATAATGAATAATGAAGACAATACCTGCTGTTTTCCCAGACTCGCGTCTCTTGAAGGACTGAGAATAAGGCTTGTTAAACTTTCCACAACACTACGTACGGACTTCATGGGCGAGGAGGAATTATCCCCCACAGCTACAGAATCGGTAGATGAAGAACTACTTTCACGTCTTGCCGCAGCTGACTGATTTATAGTCGCGGACCACGAATCGGCGAACTATAAACAAAACGATATTAAAATGACCCAAGAGCAAACAAACAAATGTTACTGGCGATCGCTCATCGTTCGATATTTCGTAACTCCGTTGTTGAAAAGATTGCAGGTATTTATCATGTGACAATCCTAAATTACGAAGTTTTGGCATTTTTTACCTCAAACGTGAAAACAGCTTGAATCGATGGAAGGTATTTTATATATGTAACCTTTATTTTAAGAGGGTGACACCAATTACTATGAAAAGTATTTTCTCTAGTGGCCCTCTAAAAACAAAATTGATGATAACTTGCAACAATCATGATAAAAAGTCTATTTACAAATAGTAATTATAATAAAAGATCTTAAAAATTCTAGAGATTTAAAAAATTGAGAGATGTTAAAAACGGAAGTGAATACATTGGTAAAAAAGGGAATCCAATCTACAATGATATTTTAAAAAAACACGGATTTTTTAAAAATCAGAATTCATCGGAACAAAGGCTTAATTTCTCCAACGAGGATAGTAGGGAGTCGTCAAGTCGGTGCAAAAATATGAAGGGGATTAAAGTAACAGTTATGAACTTTAATCCTTTATGACTAAAGGTGTCGCGAACAAAATCGATGGTTTTCCCATGGCAAGGTCACAAGGCGCCCTGATACGAACTCTGTACCATAGGCCAAGTTAGCGGAACTCATATTCCGTTGATATCGAAAACATATATAGATTTTTCAAATAACAAAATGCCCTGTACTTGAATTTATGTGTAAGGTGTTTCTTTCTGTATGTTATTGTATTTCTTTTCTTTTCTTTTTTCTTATGTAATTTAATAACGTCTTTATTTAAAGTCTTGTCCTGCCTAGATTAGCATTATAGCTATTTGCAGGACATAAAGTATCGTAAACTTTATATTTCTTTACATAAATACATTGTTGTTGTTGTTATAGATTTACCTGTATATATATCTAGCTGGATTTCTAAAAACGCGTACTGCCAAGGCAAAATAAATCTCTTCCGTCCACCATTGTTTTTTTTCGCGCAAAGTAGCCAATTTAAAAACGGAGTGCAACCATTGCTGTTTTCCTCTTCTTCTAACCTCTTTCTACCCTGCGAGCAGTCTCCTTCGATCTTCCTAAAGCCGACTTATCTAGGAAGATCGAAGGAGACTCTGCTCGCAGGGTACCCTCTTTCTCGACGTTCTCTATTTTTCCACTACTTTTCCTTCTGCAATGTGATTTTCGGACGCAAGAAACTTTCCCATTTGGCCTTTCTTCAGTCAAATGACTGCAATTTATGGTAGCTACGTACTTTGTCAAAAATCCAGCTAGATATAATATCGCAGTCACTTGTGCGAAGGTAATAAATAATCTAGGATTTCTTTGCTTTAGTTCAAGACACTGCGCTCTTTTACAACGGTGTATCTGAGTATGTTTCATCCAGGAAACTTCATTGTACGTCAGCTTGTTATTAGACGGGAAAAATTTACTGTTGCAAATTCAAGATTTCGACCAAGTTACTGTTACCGTTGTGGTTCAATTTTATCCTTGGTTTATTTTCCTTTGTTTTGGGCTATGGTAATTTATGATAACAAGTTTGAAATAAAGAAAAATAAAGTTTAAACCAATGATAAAATTGAACCACAACATCACCACCGTTTTCCGCGAGATTTTATTTCACCCTCACCTTGTAATAGGACTCGGCCAAACCCCCTCTCACATGTTTCACAAATCCAATGTAGTCCCCAGTCTGCTTCAGATCTGCCAGCCCATCAGCGATTTCTTCCTGTAAACTGGAAATGTTACCAAGCAAATGCAGTGAACCCAGAAGAGACGCGGACTGGCTGCCGATTTCCTGACAAAATTGAAAGGAAAATTGTTGAAAAAAAAATTACCTGACTGCGAGTGACGCTGAGTCATCGTGAACTGACTAAAACGAGTACAGGGTTCGTACGTATTCTTTTAAGCTCTTCAAATTCCAAGACTTTCCATGACTTTTTCCATGACCTTAGGTTTAGCTGCCACTTTTTATAAATTTTTAAAGCTTTTGTGTTTTAGGGTATTTTTGGATCATACACAGTTCAAGAGACACAAACTCTGGTGTCCACCTAAATGCATGCCGTTTGCGCTGTTCAATCACATCTCTCTATCGTACACTGTCCGTGCTTTGTCACCTTCAGTAACTAATCTACGTAACAAAACTTAAAATTTCGGCTCCACTACGCAGTAAAACATGAATAGAAAAACCATTAGCTTTATTTTGGCAGTTTCGGCCGAGCACCGCAGATATAACAAGACGTTATACAACATCTTCTATGACATTCAAACATGTGGTGGAAGAACTAGAACAGAGCTGAGCGACAGTTTACACAGAATACTTGCAGAACAGAGGCCACAAAAAGCCTGCCGGAAAAAAACCCCAGTAGGGTAAAAAAACTCGGCAGGAAATCTGGGTAGGATCCATGGCTCACGCTCTGAAAAGCCCATCCTACGACGGCTACACGGCTGGAAGGTCTTTGCCCTTATTTACAAAACAAGTATTCCAACAAAGGACGGCAAACTCTAAATAATTTAAGGAACGCAAACCAGCTAAGAAACCCCTGCGAAACTTGAACTGACACTAGTAAATCAAACATATACTAAAAATAAATAAATAAATAAATAATAATGTGAGCTAGACAAGGTGTCGGTCTAGAATGCTTTCCCACATGATAAGCCGATCCGTTTTATAGCGCTCCATTCTACCCATACTGCACTTCAACTGCCCCAGTCCCCACTGCTTCCGTGCCGCAGAAATATTTCGTTTCCGGCTAATTCGTATCCACTCAAACGCCGGAAATTCCATTTTTCCATGACTTTCAAGGATCGACAATTAAATTCCATGACCTTCCAGGCCTAGAAAACTGCAATTCTTAAATTCTATGACTTTCCAGGTTTTCCATAACCCGTACGAACCCTGTGATTGTTAGCGTAACACAAACTTTAGCCTACGAGTAGTTCTCCTTCTTCCACGTTTAAATGACGAACTTAAAAGGCAGCATCTCAAATTATTTGTCACCGTGGAAAAAATATTTGTAAAATATAGGACCTTCAGAAACGAGGCCTAACCTTAAGATAATGCGTTCTGGCGTCCCGTCCCAGAGAAACTAAAGCCTTGTAACTTATGCCTGTTCGCAGAAATTCTCCTGAAATAATAAAGCAAGAAGGAAAAATCAATCATCGATAGCTGGGTTTAAACACCTGTTTAAAATTGTCAATGAAAACCCCTGCTGTTATCCTGGTGGTCTTCCTCTTAAAAATTGAATAATCAGCGGCTCCTTCTCTCGATGGTGAATTTATCTTTACGTTCTTTGCCGACAGTCGGGTTTCCGCGATCTGAAATTACTTTCAACTGACTTCCGCCGATTAGTTCTTTTACTTGTATCAATCATCTCTATATTACCTAATTCACCCGCCGGGAGAAAGGACAAAAAACTCAATTTTTGATCACGTTTTTCTGAACGTGAAAAACGACCACCTCATGCTGAAAAGGACAGACAATAAGCGCAAATGTGAAAAACACCATCACCTGGTTATCTCTGCAAGTTTTAAGCTCAGTATTAGCTGCTGACCGTAAATGTCACTTCCCCATTACGATCCCTCCCAACAAACAAAAGAAAGCACAAGACGTTTGCAGTTAAGCAGTTTTACTTACTGAACTGTACATTTGCATTTTCCATCAAAGGCGGAAAGCCAGCCGGAATCTCTAACGCGGTTTTTAAATCCTGTAGTTCAAGGGGAAGTTTAGTGGCAGGGTTACACGTCATCAGAGTTTGAAATGGTCCAACTTGTAGCTTCTCGAAATAATATCTCGTTGAAGTCAAGAAGGCGGGTAGATTTTCAGTAGATTGTTCGCTCTGTCCTGCTGCTGTTGCGCTCCATAACTGAGTTTTCTCTTTGATCCCTGCAAACTGCAGTAACTTGAGAATGACAATCTCTTGGACGCTGACCTGTGAGTTTCCTAGTTCGGTATGAGCTCTCTGAGTAAACAAGAACAATAATCAGCCCAACTATTGGGAGCGCGATGAGAGCTAGTCTGCTACACAGTCGTTTTTAGTGTCGTCACGCAACGCTCCTCCCCACTAGGGGAGGCTAGTGGGGAGGAGCGTTGCGTGACGACGCTAAAAACGGCTGTGTAGCAGACTAGATGAGAGCTCGATTGGTGCGCGGTGGGAGCAGATTGATGACTTAATACAGATTTGATTGCGTACAATTTTTTCCGCATGAGAGGGTATATTGGGACGGCCAATTTGCGAACGTTTAGTACCTTGATGGCCACTCTTTCGTCTTCTCCGACCGCATCCATCACAAGTGAAAACCGCAGAAGGAACGGGGCACTCTCATCGCTAGAACGTTGCTGTTGAAAAGCAATTATTTTATTGATGCAGTCCTCTACCTAAGAAAAGAAAGATTAAAGGTTTCATTTCGTCAGTTTGTGAAATGCTAAAAGAAAGTCTTATGTAAGTGTGGCACACTTCTGCGAACTAGACCTCATGCGTTCCTAGACTGTTCTTAAAACGTGCGAGGTATGGGTAACACCCAAAACCCTTAACCTCAGTCCTCCGCGCGAGTGCTCTACATCAAGTAGTGCCACCTGGTCGCGACAAAATAGAAGACTGGCAGTCGAGTTTGACGCGCACTTTGTCGAACGTTCGTCATCTTTTGCTGTGCATTCTTTGAACTTGACACAACAGTTACACAACAGTTATTTACACTAGAACACTGAAACCATCTTACCTCCACGTTTTGTACATTAAATTCCAGTGTAACATGGTGCTGATCTCGGTTGAACTCGGTCTGGAGACGGTAAAGTAAATATCAGATCAATTTCTTTGGGCTAAATATTTTGATTTGTGTAGAAAAAGGAGGCGGGTAGTTGTGGATACAAAAATAAAAGGCCTCATACATTCGATCATCCCTACGAGAATTAGTTCTACTGATGCGTTTCCGTTAGTTATACTCGGATAACAAGCGGCAAAGAAACAACACAATGTTGTCAATAAAAACGCACCTAAGATTTGTTAATTCCACTCTCTAAAGCATTTCAATCTTTTTACGCCGGTTAGTTGACTTTTTCAAATGAGTTGATAACAGCAAATTTTTACATTTCACTCTCTCATTGACGAAACACCACACTTTCTTTAGAAATTAACCCCATGAGGCTGATTCATTTGTTTCCTAAGTACACTCTTTTTTTTTTATAAGAATGTTGTTTTTCCGGCCCAGGCTGAATATTCTTATTTTTCTGCCGATTTTAGGCTGAAAATATTCTTGTATTATTCTTATTATGTCTTTTGTGCTGAATACTGTACATATGTATTACATGTACAGTTCATCGAACTGTCATTAGCGTTGAACATTTTGCTATAGCTAGCGCAGGTTTTTTCGTTTTGTTGGCTAGTTTCGCCGTTCAGAGAAAGGAATAATTTTATACGGTTAATAAAAAACATAAAACTGTATTCTATTTACAGATGATTCAACACACAAAATTGTATCTATCCTTTTCAAAATCTCAGCCTCGGCTTTATTCTTAAAATATTCTTAAAATTTCGCAAATTTCAGCCTCGATATTCTTATAAAATATATTCTTATAAAAAAAAAAAGAGTGTAGTGTTCATACCTGTAAATCTTCCAAACTAATATTCAAAAGCTCCTCGTAGACGTCCATTTCCAAAAAGACCTTTAATCCTTTGCAGTTTGCAAAAATCTTCGTATATGTAGTAAAGAGGGAGAAGAAAACGGAAAAGAATTGTCATATACAAAGAACAGTAAAAAAGCGTGAGTTTAGAAGCTATTGCTACACTGCACTTTTCGCCATTTTGCCGCTCCCCTTTCCAAATGTCCGTTTTCGTCTGTGTTTAAATTGCGCAAAAATGAAATAGAAAAAAGTAATGAAATTAAATTAACATAGGTCTATGTTTCAATGCTCCACAACCCTAGCTTTAAAACAGAGGCTTGGGCCATGTTTGCCGTTCGCCTGAAGCGTGACGCTTAGGCAATGACATATTCCCTTGAAAGGAAATGGGAGAGAAGAAAGCTATGCAAAAAAACTTGGCTGCATACATTTTTTGCTCAGTATTCGCGCAAATTTTTCTTTTCTTTTCTTTTTTTTTATTTTAAAAGCCGAGGGGGACTGGAGGAGCAAAAGCGGAACTCGGGCCATTACCCGAGAAACCCCTTGCAAGCCACGCCGCGTATGCACACAGCCGAGAGAACCTGAAATTATTTTCGTTCGTTTGCGCTAGAACATTTTTAAGTTGTGCGAACCCTATACTGGAAAGAATTATTTAGATTGGAATTGTGATTCAGCACGTTTCACGAAAATAATCTCTTTCATTCGCCTTGAATAAAATTACCTGTTTTGTTGTCGAGGACTGCCTTTTCATGTCGTCCTTTAACAGCGCGATCAAGGCACTTACTTGTGTCTTATCCAGTAGGCTGGAGTAATCCTATAAATTCAACACGATAACAACATCTTGAGTTAAATAAATAAATAAAAAATAAAATAAATAAAAATATTTATATAGCGCTTATACTTTTCAGTGCTAAGCGCTTTACAATACATGAGTTAGGATTTTCTGAAGGGTTTTGGTAACATCACAAGATTTGTCCACACAAGCAAAAGTTAGAATGACAAATAATCTCACCACACCTTGGTCTTGGGGTGAAAGGGTTAATTTGGCTAAATTTATTCCTGGCAATTATTCCAGGAAATCCTTACCAAGAATAATTATAGAAACTCAGAGTTAGCCGACTTGTTTGATTGGTTTGCCTCGGAAAAAGGAAGACGAAGGCCCAGTCCACACGAATCCAGACATTTTCAGGGGCAGATCTAGGGGGAGGGTGCAGGGGGTGCACTCAAACGGCAGTTTAAACAATATTATGGTATTTTCCGCTCTGGCCGAATACAGCGTGGTGTTTTTAATGTGAAGTTTCAGTGTAAGTTACTGCACATACCTCGTGAAGTTCTTTGAATACTGGAATACAATCCGGTCGAAGTATCAAAGAAAAAGTTTGTTCAGAAGTGATCCTCAATACCATAGAGTGACCTGACCAGTCGCTACCCTGAAACAGGTACAAAAATAGAACGGGTTGATAAAAATATAAAATGTAGAATATAGCGGGCATGGGTATACTTTTTAGTTCTCCAAAGAAAAGGCTATTTAAACTAAGTTTAACTTGGACCATGGTATAAGAAATTTGAGGACTTCCAGATCTCTTTCTAATTTTTGGAAGATAAATGTTTCTCAAGTCTACCCATTATGCCTCCAAGAAGCGTGGGTGGGGGGCAAATTGAAAATGGCTTAGAACGCTGTTTTATTAAATCGCACTGGCTAAACTCTGTTAAAAATTACTAAACTGCGTCGCAGACACTCTAAACCTTCTGTTTATAACAATGGTTCACGCGATACGTGGGCCGGCTGCAACGCAGGCTATAAATGACCGGCCCTCGGGCCCGTTTCTCGAACGTTCCATTAACTTTAGAGGCCCGAAATCAAATAATTTATTTAGATCAAAATCTAAAGAACAAGAGTGCGATTCCTAGCTAAGAAATCAGTACAGTTTTTTTGTTTACTGATAATGTTATCATATCATCCGTACAAAACTATCGGATCCTCTAATATGGTAATAATAATAACAATAGGCTTTATTTAAAGAGGGTAAAACACTTTAACAGTAGAAGTCCTAAGACACTGATGACTCTGTGGCCCTCAAAACAAATTACAAATATAGATTCTACAACTAAAAGCTATAAAATATACTATTTTCAAAGATAATTTAGGATAAAATATAATAGATAATTTCTAAAAAGACATTATGACTAAGCTAGATAAAAACAACATAAAACGTATATACAATTACAGTATAAGGAGCATCGCAGCCTTTTGTTCAGCGAGAAAGGATTTAAAAACGTTATGCTTAAAACTTGCTAGCGAGCCATTATTTCCTATATTGGCATTCATGCAATTCCAGTCCTTTATAGTCCTAATAGTGAAAGTATGACCTCCTTCTGTTTTTCGTTTATACTTGGGGCACACCAAATTTATGTTGGTGAGTCTTTCAGAACATAATTGTGCATTTTATTTCGCATGTGAAAATGTCACGCTCACCGCACACTTTACAGTCCTAAAATTCAGCAAGAAATAGTCCATCAATGACCGTGATCTTTGAGTGTTGCTCACACAATGGCACAGGAACCCCAAGCTGAAAGACGGGCAACGGTTATTTTTATGACCGTTGGTACTTACTGCAATTGTGCACTCCCATGGAGCAGAAATCAGCTCATTTCCTATGATAACACACGGATCTTTAGTCTGCTCTCCACCGGGAAAAAGTGATTGGATTGCCACTGAAGCGGTATACTGGCTCTGAAAATTGTGAAAAAATAAAACGTTTTCGGACACCGAAAACAATGACAAACATCAGCATCATAGATGACAAAGAACATGATAAATTTTTATAAATGTATTTGACAGAGAGGCATTCTTTACCATCTGCTTTGAAACACGACCTCCACTTAAAATCTTAAAATGCCAATGAATCTTACTGAGAATTTTTCCGCAACAGGGTACTCTCTATTTGGTTACTTTGAGGTCACATGACTGTTTCCTACCAAAATTCTTTGAAATGGCAAATTTACAGATCTAAGGAGGAAAAGGAATAACGGAGATTTCCGAGTTGGAATAAACAGATAATTCCCCTGGTCGAGAAAAGAGACTAATTGAAATTTTCAGGCAAGCATGAGAAGCAGTGTTTTATCACCAGATTAATCACTGAGAAGAGAGTTGAAAATACGACGCGTAGCGGAGTATTTTTGACGAACTTCGAGGTGTTTCATCTGGTGATGAAACACTATGTCGAATGTTTGACATACATTGTATTACCTGAAAATTTCCGTTAGTTTCTTCCCCCCCCCCCCCCCCCCCCCCCCCTCGAGGGGCATTATCTGTTTTATCCAACTCGGAAATCTCCGTTATTCCTTTTCCTCCTTAGATCTGTAAATTTGCCATTTCAAAGAATTTTGGTAGGAAACAGTCGTGTGACCTCCAAGTAACTAATGAGAGAGTGCCCTGTTGCGGAAAAATTGCCAGTAAGATTCACTGGCATTTTAAGAAGGAGAAATTAAGGATGCAAAAATGTGCAGTTTTTCATCTGATTTCCAAACACTCATTAAACATTACTTTTCTTTGTATTTTCTTTATGAATTATTCATGTGTTTGCGAATTTGGAATAAAGCTCTTTTTTGTGGGTTGGAATGATCGAATAACAAAAATGTCTTAGAAGGCAAAATGACTATTATTATTGTTCACCCAAAAAAGAGGAAGTGAAAACAATCATTTACATGTAGTTATCAAAACTCACCTTGGTTTTTCTCTTGTAAAGGGATAAATTGAATGATGTTATAACGTTGACAGACTCAGCTCCATCTTGAAAACAAATTGAAGCGTTGGTGTCGTTTGACCTTACATTCAGCTAAACACAAATGGAAAACAAAAATTTAACAGTGACAGGATAAGATAGCGGATATTTAATAAACATCAATTACCATTACCATTATCATACATTTCCCGGCCTAAAGAATTAGTTGAGAGTATTTGACAAAAGGTCAAAGTACTTCTCCTTTGGCAATCATTTCATCAATTCCCATAATCATTGCTGTTGACATGCATTGATATCAGGGACCTTAAGCAAGGACGACGACGACGGCAGTGAAAACGTCGGTAAAAAAATGAATTTGCGTTCTTTCAAACTTAATCGCGTCTATTTGGACCTGCTCAATATGTCAAATGCAGGCGACTTTTCCTGGAGTTGAAGTCTTAAGGATTTTATCCAGATTCAAAAAGAGCAACAAAAATTCGTCGTCGTATGTCCCCGTCCTCCATAAAACGCCAAATTAGGAGGTTTCACGTCGTAGTCGTGCAGTGGTGGTCAAAGAAATGTAGTAAAAAGCGTGATGTACGTGTAGAGCTGTTGTTTTGATCATTTAACCTATTGTTTTTTGAAGTCGTCGTTGTGGTCGTCGTCCTAGTTGCGTAAGCTCCCTATTGTTACAAGAAAAGTGATGTGATGATGGCCACTCTTGGACCTGAGAGGGTCAAAGGACACCTATAAAAGACAGACACTCTATAAAATGGAAACGCTCCTAGAGTATGTCCCTGTTGTTCTTGATCAGCTTCTTCTTGACTCTCAAGAAGGTGATGATTATAATACTAATTATTGCCTGTATTAGAGTGAGTTAACTATATTTACAAGTGAGATAACAGAATTTATCAGAATGGAGTTGTGATTCAATATTGTCGCATATCCAAGGGCATACACTGTGTACCCCCCATAATGGCCTATACAGGGAAGCTCTACCCCAAAAGGGACACATTTTTCAGGCTTTCAGGGATTTCCCGAGCTGAAGCTTATGAAAGGGTCAGTGGGAAAAATACAACAATTCCAAATAAGCCATCATGGGACTTACCTCTAAAAACTTTTCCATGTTAATTTTAATATTTGTTCTAGCAAGTGCATCAGCTTTTAAATCTAAAAAAAAAAAAGAGAATGAGACATTTCATTGGAACCGATTATCAGTGGAGCCCCACGTGCGTGCAGGTAGAACCCGAAAGCTAAGAATTTTTTTTTTTTTGAAGTAAAAGTTTGAAGTTTAATGATGTCCATAGAAGTGCCAAATACAGAAGTGACAAATTAGATTAAATCATGCATGTACACGCAAAACATCCTCTGCTCGCATATAGCATGGCTAATCGAGTAATTTACTAAGGAGAAATTAAGAAAAGGAAAAGGAAGAAGATCTATATAAATGTGCAAGAAAACGGACTGAAGTTATTACAATATAACGTTACAAAATTTGGTTATCTTTCCAGGACAAGGAGTCACGTGACCTTACGTTTACCTGTCCATCAGCACCACAGGGAAACCAACGTAAAAAGTCACACTTTCTAGCTAATGTGGGAGCCCGCAACCTCCGATATTGCACATCCATCATGTTGTGATCAATTAACAGCTGTCAAAACAGGGTATCCCTTGAACAATATTACATGGCTGAATGGAGGATCAGGTGTCGACCCATCGAGGTTACATATTTTTGAAGTTCTCTGCTGACAAGTTACTAGTTTTCCACTGATTGCAGACCTAGCCGCAACTCTAAGTAAATTTCTTTGCAATGGTTACAAGTTTAATGTTTGAAGTAAATTATAAACTTCACCGATAGCCTTGGCTACATTTGTATATGTATTACAGGTATCTTCTTAGGTATCAAATTCCTTACCAGGTTTGATCTGCTGCCTTAGTAAATGATTCAGAAATATTAGTGAGGAATTAATTTTGCTTGGGCAAAGAAACATCTGTGCTTCATGGCAGGTGATTGTGATACGAGAAGGACCATCTACATAAAATGTCGACAGAAAATCAAAGAGAGGCAGCTTGATGATCTGAAAGGTAAATGAAAACAAAAGTTTACAACAAATCTTGATTAATCACTCTTGGGGCAATGTACATGTAACAAACACACTATTAAATGCAAAATTATATTTCATAAAATCTTACACTGTACTTGAAAAATTAGTTGAGAGAATTGTTAAAAGATGAAAACATTTTCCCGCCAATGATCATATTTTTAACTCTTGTAACCGTCTTACTTGATTTTGAATTTGTATTGTTAGCAGGGTTAAAGGAAAGTTGATGTTGGTGATTCCTGGCATGTAAAGGGTTAACTACTGTCATCATCGCTCTCCTCTATCTCTATTTATTTAAAACTAAAACCACCAGTTTTTAGGATTGAAATCTCTTGTAATTGGTTCTGGCAAACAAAGGAAGCATTATTTACTTTAGAGGAGAGGGGAGGATTATAGCCCCCCTAACTTAAAACAGTTGTCCCGCCCCTAATCCAAGGATTGGTAGGGTGTGGAATCATACTAGTCTTCATGTATGGAAGTACAGGGTAACTGTAACATTAGTTGGCAACTACTGGCCATTATTTTGTTGGATTTCTACCAACTAACAAACCGCTGACTGTAGTCTTGCTATAAATATTGCTTTAATAAACATTTATAAAGATTATGCAGCTTCAATACCTTCTCTCGTCTGGCCTGACTAAGTTTGGCATCATAAGGCCCAGAGCAGTAGGTCAAATCCTTTGCCTTTATGTACAATGATGTGACTTTTTCTGAGGGAATCAAAAGTCCATCCAGAACAGCAGCCTAGTGAAAAAAAGGATAAGAACATTAATATTAAAATTACATGTAATGTTATTATGACTACAGTATAGTCACCACCTCAACCATCAATACTGCTACCATTAACAAGTCATTTTTACAAAATTAAACAACATCATCTCCAGTATCATTGGCATTGTCATTTTATGTGTAGTTTTCATCATCGTCATAATCATCATCAACATAACCAGCAACATAACTATTGTCATTACCATCGTCAAAACGTCGTTTTAACATTTTGGTAATAATTAAAAATACATGAACAAGTACTGAATGTTGTGATTTGGTTACTGCCCCTCCAAGTTGATCTCAGAATATCAGAAACAGAAGAGTCTTTTACCTCAAGTAGTGTGACATAAGAGCCCCCTCTGTGAATGTGAAGTCGTGATCCAATCTCCACATCTGTAGCCTTAAGCAGTGTGAAGGACTTTGGAATGGTTTCACTGGAATTTCGTAAATCACTACTGAGAAGGTCAACGGGAGATTGCTGAAAATATCGATGAAAAGAAGAACAGAATTACCTTCTTGGTACAAAAAAGAAAAATAATTAATGATGATAAAAATTTGTTTGAAGAGTATTTGTAGGAAAAGATGTTTTGACAATCCCTGAAAGTTTGGATACATTGTACCATAGATTATTTTCCCAAATAGTTACCGTCCCTCAATTAATCGCCTCCCTCGAATAATCACCCCCCACTCCTTTTGCCATGTTTTCTTTCTTTTATCCCCTCCCTATCAAGTTCAAGATTGACACCTTGGACAACAAACAAACTTTCATTTCATTGTTTACAAATGAATAGTTACAAAAGCAAAGGTTTAGTTACAGGAACTAAATAAGCCCACATTCAGTTTATTTGATGTGATTATTTTTTTTAACTTCTACTGAGTAATATTTAAAAAAATGCCTACCTTGAATAATCGTCCCCTTTTAGTTTGAAGAAAAAAAAATCACCCCCAGCTAATATTGGAGGAAGTACTGTAAGACTTGGGATTGAAGTTTCTCAGTTATATAAATGTACAATTTGTTCTCAGATTTATCAAATAAGAAGGAATAGTCTCCATCTTGGATTTTAAAACCAGGGCATTGTGCAGCATGGTCACACACAATCTTGGATTTACATGTACCATTCTATAGCCCTACAGCTATCCTCAAAAATGAAAACTTGAAACAATTTGATAAGATACAAACAGCTTTAGCGAAACAAACATACTTTAAACTTACCATTTTCCAGTGAAGAATGAAAGAAGTGTAGATATCTGTTGTTGCATCCTAAACAACCAAGGTAAAGTCATTACTTTAGATACACATGTACTGTAGTGACATACAAAGGATTGTTACATTTTCAATTACTGATTTTACTACAGAAAGTAGTACCTTGAAATCAGTGAACAGCTCTCTTTTTAACTGTTTAATGTTGAACAATAATGTAAAATCCCTGAAGAAAAGAAACACAAATTTGAGATTGATTGATCAAGAAAACCACTTCTAGTAAAGACAAACTTAATAAATGTACAAAGTGTAAAATGTATTTTAAATATGATCTCTACAAATACCATATTTCCTCAAATAATAGCCTTCCCCTGATTAATCGCCTCCCTTGAATAATCGCCCCCTTTAGACAGAAATATTTACAATAATCGCCTTCCTTGAATAATCCCCCCTTCCCAGCCATCTAGCCTTCTTCTCCTTCTGTTATCTCTCCCCTATCAAGTTGAAGTGGAGCCTGATCCAGCAAAACTGACCAGTGACGATTCAAGCTCTGACGCTGAGGATATTGACTTTGAAAATTAATCAAGGAACAAACTTGGAATACTTAAAAATCCCTTGTTCAGTGTGTTTGATGTGATCATATTTTTGATTTAATGGGATATTATAGAACAAAACATTTAGGGCAAGACTTCCAGTGAGCAAAAATTCGAAAAAATAATAGTCGCCTCCTTTTTGTTCGGAAAAAAGTAACAATTGTCCACGGATATTATTGGAGGAAATCAGTGCAGCTGTACGAGTAGATACAAGAAAAATGGATTGTTTCATCTTACCTAACTTTTTCAAAGTTCCATTCTAATCTCTTTATTCCTACTTCTTCAATAGACTGTAGAAAGTAATCATAATAACAATTATTACAATAATAGGGGTTAATTTCCAGGTGAAGCACACAGGTACATTTAGACATGTCAAAAGTATTTTAAAAAACAAAGAAAGTACAATTCAACGTCAAATACATGTCAGCAATCAACACCAACAAGCAGAATGCAAGCAGATACAAATGTACATGTACAGTGCACTTAAGTTTGAGTTTGAACTCTGAAAGAAATGGCATAATTATTCTTGCCTCAAAACAGAGATTACTCTGGAGAATTGCCCAGAAATGTTTAAAGCAGCACTAAAGAAACTTTGTTTTCAGGCTTAAACTTACGTGTACACTGCAGAAGTGCCACACCAGTTCTTTCAGAAAGGGTGGAGATTGCTATTAAGGATTTTTTACATTAGGATTAGGATAACTCCAGCAAATTGCACCAGAAATGTTTTAAGCAGCACTAGAGGAACTTTGTTAACAGGTTCAAACTTACATGTACACTGTAGAAGTACCAGACCATTTTATTACCAGTATACATGTATATTACTATTGTCGAGGTTTACAACAGGATCTTTCGGAAAGGGTCCAGATTGCTATTAAGGATTTCTTACATTAGGATACCATTCAGATTACCGGTATCCATCACAACTACAGATTGAATGAAATACTTTTCTCTCATAGCATAAATCCTGCTTGAAAGTTCAGAAACTAGAATGACCTTAGCCTGCATTACCGATAGAATTTATTCAACGTCTGGTTAAGTCCGTCTGAAACAGCACCAAAATGCTTGTCCTGGGCCCCCACCATGTGCACTTGGATTTCAGTATGTGCCATGATTGGATTGTTAAAATAGTCATTGTCAATTTGCAAATCAGGTTGAAGGGAAATTTGAAATGCATTATTGGGGCCCAGACCAAGGATATTGGCACAGCTTTCAGACATTACTAACGGGGGTTAGATAAGGTCTGTGATGCAGGCAAGAATAAGTTGTGGCCTGATGGGCCACTAGGCTTGAATGCATACTTTACTAGAACCTTTATCATACCCTACAAATCAACTCATAACATCTTCATTTCTTATGAAGCAGCATCATCACCCTTTCAGCAAGATTCTACATACCATTGCAAAGGAAGCAAGTATGTTACATACCAAACCTACATCATCCCTCCTCCATCGTATTTTCACACCTTTCACTGATAAAAATCCAAATTCTCCAATTGTTATTGACACATTATGCAGACCAAATAACCAGATGAGAATTAAAGAGAGAACACAGTTTAAAAACCTAAAAAGACAAAACCAGAATTAATTAAATTGAAAATAGAATTAATTTAATAAACTTTAAAAAAGGGTTTGTAATTACTGTAAATCCTCTATTAAGCCTCAAGGGTTTATTTATTTCAAGCCCATTTGAGAGGGGAGCTTCATAGAGATTGGGCGGGGGGGGGGGGAACTTATTTAATTTAGAAACGACAATGGTATCAGTTCTCCATGAAGAACTAGAATCCTAAGTGGAGAAGCTCAAGAACAAGAAGGTTGGAGGTCATGCAGCTGAGGATCAGATTTAAATCTGAACTTCCAGCTGGTAAATAAGACACCCGGGGTCAGTCAACGCAAAGTTTTCAGTGGTGATTATTTAAAACAGTCTATCATTTATTAGTGAAGAATAAATAGGGGAGGGGAGTGAGGGGCTTAATAAACTTTCTCCCTCTGAAAAGGGGGCAGCTTATTAGAGGAAGAAGGCTTATTAGAGAGGGGGTAGAGCTTAATAGAGGATTTCTGGTTACCGTATGTTTTTCTAAACAGTGGATCTTTTCAACCTCCTCCTATAAACATTGTCATTCCAATGCTGGACCTTTATAGTTTAAAGTGTAAGTACGTGTACCCTCTGGCACTTCAGATCTATACACATATTTTTATCAGCCTCTTTTCTTAGAGGTTGTGTTCCAAGGCAGTGCTCTACTGGCACCCACTCTTCCCTGGTGACTAACTTTTGCTCCAAGCGACCAAGAAAATCTTAATTTTTTTTCATAAAAATCATATGCTGGGAACAAAGATTTCACAGGTTCAGAGCACTGGGCTCCCTTCAGTTTTTCTTAGAGCACGGCCTTGTGTGCACATTTGTACTGGGCAGAAAAATGGTAGGAAGGAAGATTTGAAGGGCCTGTTTCTTCCCTCAGCCCCAACATTCTTTATGATGAGAGTGTTCAATGAATCTCTACACAGTTGGTGTGGGATAACTTCAAAACAAAAAGGGCAATTTTCAGAACAAGTGGCTTATCTGCGGCTCAACGGAATTCTTATTCTAGCAGCTCAGCGGCTCACCTGTGATGTCTGACGACCTACATGTACTGAGCCACTATTATACAAACATGCCCAGATGGAGCTAGAGGTTAATACATGTATATTATAGCACCCTTACAGCTTGCAGCTCGAGCAAAAAATAGTAAGTTAATTATTGCTGGCTTGTAGCTGACATCATGGCAGCTATGTTGGTTGGTGGACCTCTCTCTGCTCAGAGCTTTTAAGTTAAAACTCTTTGATCACAAAAATTCTGGGGAAAAAATAATAGAACAACCTTGGCACTTAGAATTTTTTCACATGGTAAACAAGCCAAACATGATTATGGATTTGGATCAGAGAGTTAATGTGGTGCCTTGCTATCTGCTTTTTCTCCTGATTTTGCGATATCAACAAGCTGGAGGAGTTCCAGAAAGACATAGTCTCATATCGAGAAGTTGATGTAACTGACTTTCTCTAGTTTCAAATAGTCCCATATGTGGTGTGAACATTTTAGTATTATGTTTTATTGTGTTTAGGCTAAATTTATTCTCCATTACTGGAAAAATAGTGATGATTTCTGAGATGGCCTTTGATTGGCCCGATAGTCTCTATGGTCTGAGAGAGTAACTTTTATAATTTTTTATTATGATTGCTTCAAAATTTACAATGTACATGATCATCCCGATTGTCTGGATAGAACTCAACTCTATCCAAGTAATTAAGTCCATCTCAGTCATCCAGGTTGTTTGCAATTGTCCAGGTAGTGTTTCCATATGATTGTCCCAATTTTCTGAACATCATTAATTTTGAGACTACTGGGATGATCAGGACAATCCGAACAATCATGTGGAAACCAGCTTTTATGAGGTTCTACTGATAATTCGTCTTTAAACCAACATGGCTGCCTTGTCTCGTGGTTGCAAACAATCCAATTTTCCCCAAAACAAATCTATTGACAGTAAGCAGCTTTAGTAAGATTTTTGCAAACGACAGCCCATTCATTATGGATGCAGCAATCTCATTATTTTTTACATAAACTGTTTATACGAAGAGTCGAAACATGAGCACCTGATAAATGAATGGGGCTGTGAGGAAATCTCAGTGGAATCCCTCATAGTTGAAAGCAACTTCGAGTTAGCTTGCATCGCCGCTTACTTTGTTCAAGCTTACGATATGTATAATAAAAACAAACATTGCGCAATTTATGGTTCGATTCGCGGCGGGGACGTCTGCAAAATAAACTGGTGAACTTCATTAAAACTTACCAAGTAGTGATTCGCATCCACAGATAATAAATACGGAGAGCAATATTAAACAGCAAACATAGCCACGCTGTCACTATCGAAACCGTCAAAAGGTGAGGTCTTGTAATGATTTTCAGGGTTTTGTTGATCGTGTTTATTCCAAGTTCCATAACGAACAACCAGTTGGCAGGGAATAATGATGAACAGATCTAAGATCGTGTATTTCTAATAAAGAAGGACATTTCTAGCTCTTCAGAGTTTCAGTTTCTGCCATTCATCGTTGACTGTTTTGCAACCGAAAGAGAATTTCGTGGAACTTGATGGAAATGAATGATGTCATGCGCTCATTTTGTTGTACCGTGAGACGATCGTTTGACCTTTGAGTAGCCACGTGATTACTGTATCATACCATACCACCTTTTTGCTGCACTTTGATTTCCGGAGTTCCTGTAGTTAAGTTTGGCGACGTCGAGTCTTCTTGCAATTCATTTGGAAAACGAAAACGGTCCTGAATGTTTCTACCAATGTTTCAGTCCTTTCAGATCGGAGATTCTCACCAAAAACGTTTGGTGAATTTCTACGGCATGTAAAGTTCACCAAACTTCTCTTCAAGAAGCTTTCCGCTGACTGGTCCTTTTCGGTGGCGGTCAGTCAAGGTCACTTTGAAATGAGCCAAAGATCACACTCATGATGTCTCGTCTCTTGATAAGCTTATCAGAATTTGAAGAAGTTTTGCTGGAATAAACTATAGCAATTTCGATTACTAACTGGTTTGTTTTTTAGATTTAGAAATCTTTTCCTTTTCCCCATAAATTATTTAATACCTCTTTTGACTGTGAATTCCCCTTCATTTCCCTAATTTAGCAGCTTAAGTTAAATTCATTTATTGAGCTGGATTTATATTTTATTCATCTGATTCATGCATTGAAGTGAACTGATTTTCTCACTCCAGGTTCACTCTCGAAAGACGTGTAATTTCTTCTAAATCACGAGATTTTGCCGGAAAACCAAGTGCGCGGGTCTATTTAATTGATTAGAAGCTGGACGCAAAGGAACTGATTTTCTCATCCCAGGTTCACTCTCGAAAAACTTATAATTTCTTGTAAATCACCACATTTTGCCGGTAAACCAAGTGCGCGGGTCTATTTAATTGATTACAAGCTGGCACGCAATGCACTCCGGTTACGGAGACTTTTCGTTTGTGGCGTAGGCTAAGAGGGAGCAAATTTGACCAATTTTCTGGAGAGTGGCTGGAGGAGGAGGGGAGGAGGGGGGAGGGGTGGTATTTGCCTGTTAAATGCGACAATCAGGTTCCTAATTTTCAAGTGAATTTTGGGTTTGGAAAATCCAGAGGGTGTGTAGTCTTCGATTAACCACCCTGGGCGCTAATTAAATTTTTGGAACTTGAGAGTGGGCGCTTATTCGAGGCTGGCCGCTTATTAAATTTTCATCATTTAATTTTCAACAAGTTTAGTTTGTTTATTTTGCAACAAAACAATAAATGGTAATAACGAAACGCGAAGATGTAACAAAGCAGGGTGTCTGTATACTACCCCTACTCTAAGAAAACTCCGTCTTCGGGGAAGTCTCTTTATATTAGCACTTATTCAGTTTCAAACTCATTGTCACCTAAGAGGGTGAGGTGGGGGTAGGCGCTTATATGAGTGCTTATTCGAGATGGGCGCTAATTCGAGGTTGGGCGCTTCATCTCTTCGAACAAATACGGTATAAGTGAGGTCACTCAACGCTCCTCCCCAGAGCATTGCGTGACGACACGTGACTAATAACGGCTGTACAGTGTATGAGGTGTGGTTCATATATGGCAGATCCCTCCCTGGGGGCGAGAGGGGACTGAAGTCAGTCATTCACTAACTTAAGAAAAAATTTCAGTAGATACTGTGCAAAAATTAGATCCCGGTTCGCGGTTTTTGCTAAAGGGTCCTAAGGGACGGACCATCAGAAAACCGCAAGGGAAAATTTAATTAAAAAAATTCTTGCACGCCAATTAACCCTAAGAAGTATTCATGCAAGGGCCTGAAAAAAATTCATACAAGGAATTTGATAACGAAAAAAAAATTCCTGCGGCTCGAAAATTCCCCTCCCCCCATAACTTTTCTAATGCCGGGTCAGTCCCTAAATAGCCGTACTTGTCAGCATTGTGACGTCAAAACGAGCACGGTGACCCCCACCTTTTATTACTTTTTTATCATCTTCTTGACTTGTTACATCAGTGTACCAAGTTTGATATACAATCTATGTTAGGTTCTTTTACTAAGGCATCACCTTAAGAAAGGCATTAGCTTGAAACATAAAATTACAGTTTTTTTTATGCGGGTGTTCGTTTTTTGAAGACTTGCACAGCGCGTGAGACGCAACTTTTTTTTTAAAGACATAAGTCACAGCGATAAGAGAACAACGTACAAAGAAATGAAAGAAACCGCGCAATTTATTTTATCTTAAGTGATAAATCGTGGGTTGTGAAATTAAAAGTGATTTCCATGTTCAATAGTTGAACATTTTGCCGTACTCTTCTGCAATCACATACTCACAAACAAATATTTTGGTGGTGATTATTATAAACAGATAACATTGCACAAAACAATTCGATCGAACTCCGCACTCCAACAGCCAATTAAAACAAGACGCAAAACAGTCCGAAGAAAATACTAAATAATTCAGCACGATAAAATATATTTGAATAGAACACGCATTCGAATGTTTTGATAGTGATTTGTAGGAACTCGAAAATTACCATTCTTTAACTTGTATTCCTTGTAAATGTTTCCGGCATAATCACAAATTGGACAAAATTTTAGTAATCCTAGAGGCATGACTTTAACACCAACGCAGCGAAAAAATCTGGTTCCGTTGGTCCTCTTTTTGGCAAATTTAGTTTTTCTTTTCATTGGAGGATTAATCTTCGAATCTATAGAATACAAGCCGAGAAAGGAACACAGTACAAGCGACGATGTTGCTTTGTTCTTGCAAACTTTGAAGAAAACGTCGCAAGGAAAACAGATCTTACCGGAACATTTAGACATCAAAGAGGCCGTGGAAGGGCTCAAATCTGATTCTCTGGAAAAAATTGATGCAAAGTTTGACGAAATAAGAAAGAGGAGAACAGCTGCCTCGAAACCTAGCTGGAGCTTTTCGAATTCCTTGTTTTTTGCGACAACCGTTGTGACCACAATAGGTAAGGCCGCCTTAAATGTTTATGTCTTCATTCATGCTTATCTCGGATATAATTTCTGTAACTTTTTAGCCAGCTATTGTACTGAAACCTTTATATTTTCATGAAGGTGATTTAGCGAGTTCATAAAGAGTTGCTGATTATTTTAATCAGTTGTATAGGTGCCTTGATTCCTGTAATAGTCAAAGGTCCGCTACGAGGTCCTTAACATTTGCTTTCGAAACTCAACTTTCTCGATGCCGATTTTCTATCGCCATTTGATTAGGCCAACAAGATCAATTCAGCCTTCTTAGAGCTCATGCAATGTTTCCTGCCTCTCAAGTTTCTTCCTCCCCTTGTCGGCCCTGAATCTGAATTTTAGTCCAGTTTCGGTCTACCGGTCTGATTTTTGTGTTGTCAACTATGCTAACATCTTAGGGTCAGTAACTATAATATATAGATTTAGCCAGGACTGAAAGCGTAGCTCTGGTTAATAATACGTGTAAAGAAAAAAAAATTTAATCGTGTAATGCTAAGCGGGGACGACAATGAAAATGGCTTTAAGACTAATAGATCTAATTAGCAAAAAAAAAAACCAAATTGCACGTGCAGCACATTTTTTCTTCTAATTTGCAAAAAACAAATTTGCACGGGCAAGCACGCTTTTTTGTCTTTCCCTTGCCGTTGTTTTGCACGGCTACAACGCTGATTTGTACGACTAAAACGTCAAACTTCCTAGTTAAACATTATTTTTATGGAGGAATTGTCTTATGTGCTAGTACCCAATATTTTGTATCCTGTGTTCATGTTCGCTCTTATTTTTCACTGCCGCTCATTTTCACCTTGCTGGCCGCTAGCATTTCTCATTTTCTCACCGCCGCTTTGAATTTCAATGTTTTTCTTCCTACGAAATTCGTCTCCTTTGTTTTCAATAACTCGCTCTAGCTCTTCCTCTGTTATCCACGTTAGTGTGAACATAAAAAATAACGCCGAAAAAGACACGACTTTGTTGTTGTCCGGGCGGCCATGTAATTTCAGTTCCAAATAAAACCTTGAGTTGCATTTGGGTTGCCATACCTATTGATTGAGCTATTTTACATTGGTATGCCTGAGGTGTGGAAGGACGGTCGGGCTGTCAGTCGGAGTAGGGTCACGTGATTACCAAATTTTCTCGGATGGGTAGATTACCACATTTCCTTAGCTATGGGGCTCCGCCGATGCCCGGCGCTTCGCGTAGAGCTCCGCTATCAAGGATCTTAGCTGGAACGCGTGTTCTTCCTTACTGACTTATTTTACTCCTTCGTGCGGTATTCCACCTAAGAAAATAATTGTGAATATTTATTGTCCGTGCGTTTGGTCCATCCTTGAATACTGTTTGCCTTTATTTCAACATGCGCTATCTTATGATAACCCCAGGAGAACATTGAGAGGGTTCAGAACAGGACTCTTCATATTATCAGTCCTGAGTGCACCAATGAGGACAACCTCAGTCGCTTCAACCTCTCCAGCCTGGGCATTAGGAGAGAAACAGCTTGCTCTAAGGGAGGGACCATTATGTTTTTAAACGGGGGGGGGGGGGGGGGGGGGGCGGGTTGGAAAATTTTCACATGCAAACATTTCTTTTAAACGGCTCCTGCTGCAAACAATTTTTAATGGTGCGTCCCTTAGCTACCTACGGTACATGTACATTCTATCTCACAAGCTTCTCCGACTTCTCCATCTAGTGCCCCAAAGACACCAACCCAAATATTACCTCAGGCGGCCAAGTGCCTTTAATGTTCCCATTTGTAGTACCAATCGGTTCAGGCAGTCCTTTTTACCTCGTCTATGACAAATTTTTAATGAACTGAATATGAGTTATATGATGCGTTCATGATATTTCATTTTTAGATTTCTTTTTTCGGGGTGGATTCATTTGAAACATACGCGTATAGCCGTCGCATTTACCTGCTGGAATTTTTTATTATTTTTAAGCCTAACAATTCAACTCTTGGTTGCTATTTAATTATTTGTTAATAAACTATCTATCTATCTATCTTCCCCGAGTCCATACACCTTGATAGTTCAAGGTGCAATTCAGAAAACCGACACATACCGACAGATAACTAGACTATTCATCTTACAACGAGACCGCTCATAAAGCCACAACTATAGAGTCTCTGAACATGATACATTTTCTTTATTGCCTAGGTTACGGAAATCTGGCCCCGGTAACAGCAGGCGGTCGCTTATTCTGCGTTATATATGCTCTCACTGGAATACCGCTGACCCTGATGTTATTAGCAGTGGTAGGACATCATATCGTCCATTACCTAAACGGGGCATGCGCGTGGCTGGTAAAGTATATACGACGGTATTCTCGCTCTGATTATGAGTTCGAGTCCGCTGATGACGCACAAATCAATGCCCCAGTTTGGGTCGCCCTGCCGATTATTTTTATCTTTCTGGCGTTCATGTCATCCCTATATTGCGCTCTTGAAGGATGGGATTTTGGAACCGCGTTATACTTCATTTTCATTACCTTTACCACTATTGGATTCGGAGACATTGTGCCTAAATCTGCAGCGGTAAGTTTGCTGTCCCTTTGCTGGGTTTCTGGGAAACTGCCCACCTACCCCTCCCCTAACCCAACATTTTGCCCTAAGTGAGAAGTAAGTGTTAATGTTGACTTATGTGAGGGGTTGGTGGGTAGTTTCCCAGAAACCTAAGCGTAGGGTTCTGAACGTATGTCAATCTATAACGGCGCCAGCCTTGTTCTTTGGATGCTTCACTCCAGCTACGTCATCTTTCCGATGATGAGGTAGCCGGGGAAAAAGGTCCCTAGGGGGACGAGTTTGCTCTATGAAGTTTCTGAAAATGAAGTAAATGAAAACATCTCAGTGATCTGCGTTCTTTTTTTTGTGTCATAATTCTTCTGTCAACTTTTCTATTGTTCAACTCTTTATCTTTTGCATTTTTTTTTTTCACGTAATGCTAACTATCTCTTCACAATTGAAGATTCTTTCCCAGGACAACCATAAGAATGGCACAACGCTTTTATTATCATGCCCTTATGACACTACCACTCCTATTCAAAGAGGCTATTCATTGCCTTACCTAAAGTCTTCATTGCAGTTAATGACGAATTTTGCTTGCACAACGTCATGATTCAAGGCGAAATGTTTCTCCTCATTAGGTCTGTGGGTGATGCCATCTAACTCTTGCATTTGGACTCCTCAACTGAATGTCTGTTTCTACAGCGCTGCGCCTTCGTGGCAGGCGTCGAAAGGGGTGGGAGATAGGAAGGAAAGGAAAAAGTCGGGGAAATTCCAGTTCCCGGGTGGGGGTACTCCCTATGGTGGCCTATACGGGGTGGCTCCGCCCGAAAGGGGTATCTTTTTCAAATTTCAGGTATATGAAAGGGTAGGGAAATCTGTCATTTGGGTCTGTGAAAGTACCCCAAAGTTCTAACAGATGAATATTATGGCTGTATAAATTCGAAGAAACCTTCTATTTTTGTGATTGATTCCTATTTAAAAGACAGAGTATTTACAGCAGTTAAAAGGGATGCAAAGTTCTAAACAAGGTATGTGAAAGGGGTACTATTTGCTAATACAAGGTATACGAAAGGGGTACCTTTTTGTGAAAAATGGTGTATAAAAGGGTAAGGGGTTGGACCTCGGGGCGGAGCCTCCCCTTATAAACATTTGTTGAGTACTCCCCCGGGTTCTAGTTTCATTCTCTTTCTAGTTACAACTTGCTATTTCTCTTGATTGCCATCTTTGGACTTCTCTTCGACACTGCATAGCTGACTCTGCAGCTATTCTTTTCACTGATTAAATCGTTACTAAAGGTCTTTAAGATGTTATTTTCTACCAACAGCTTACTTTGCAGAAGAATTCTCTTGAAATGAATCTCTTGGAGATTGCTGTGCCACCCATATATCTGATATATCTTTGTTGGCATTTTAACCGGCTTTGACAAATGGACACTTTGCATTTCTTCCTCTTTATTCATTCTATCTCTTCTATAACTTTAAGCTACTTTATCTTGGTCATTGAGGAAAGGAGAAACCTTCACTACACTACTTAGCTAATGTAATTCTGAATATAAACTCCAGTAGCTCGTGGGAGCTAGCTCTCAGGGACCGGGTGGGGAAAAAGCGAGATCTTCAATTTACCTCTCGACTACCCCACCCACACCTCAAGGTCTTGCTCGCTAAATCTCGTACCCACTTCTCCAAAAATTAAGACAGAATGAGGCTAAAGTGCCCATTTCCGAGTTCCAAAAACTCTCACTTTCAAAACGAGGCTAAGTGCGAAACCTTTCTTCGTCTTCTTGTGATAATGGGTTTTATTTGCATGAGAATTAAAATGATTTTATCGATGGCGTTATTGTAGTTAGCTTAGATTTGAAACAGAGGCCAGTTTGGGCAACTTGGAAATGGCCTATTTGAAGTAAAGAATGAAAAACTGAAAAAATCAATCTTTCTGTGGTTTGTTTTACAACAGAAAACAATTTTAACTAAAGGAGGGAAAGCGAATCGGCGAATTCGATGCCAAGTAACTGCAATTTTGGGGCAGGAAAAATTTAGTCAGAATTCAGTTGGCAAGGGACTAGGGGGAGGAGATACGATCAATGATTTATCCGGCGTAGTTTGGGGGTAGATTTAACGCAAGCGTAGTACATAGCACGCAGTTTTTACCGCATCTCTAAATTTGCTCTGAAATTGGACAAGAGAGGATTAAATTTGTCCATTCGTGGATTAACCGCTGATTAGTGGTACTTATTCTGAGGCGTGCGTGGTCGTTCTTGAGTGGCTTGTGGCTTTTTGGTCCGAGAATTGTATCTTTTTGGGCCTTGTGAGTCTACCTTGCTACGAGGAGATTTCAAACTTGTCTTCGTTACTGTTTTTAACCACTGCTGTTAATTGGTCCACTAGGCATAACTTTGTCTCTCTAGCAGTATAGTCAGTGAAATATTCAATATGTAAGGAATAAATTGGCGAAAAAATGGTCAGAGATTTTAGCATCCTATTTCAAATTGTGATCTTTCCAGTACATGGTTGTAGCTGCCCTTTGCATAAGCCAGTTTGCAGGCCACTTTTTATTTCAGCACAAAGAAAAACTTAGAAGTACCGAACATCACATTGATCAAAAAGTCGATATTCAACTGTGACCATGATATTCGAAAACTCCTTTCGTGGTATTTTTTAGCTTTTAAACTGAGGTATTTTAATAGACTGCATGTGCATGAGGATAACTGCATGAATTTGTTTTCTTCTCTCCTCAATGTCCCGCCGAACAGCTTGCATTGATATTTCAGGGTATCTGGATAAACCTGATGCTACTGTACGTTGGCCTATCCGTGGTCTCCATAACAATCAACCTCTGCGCGCAAAGCCTCGTAGCTCAATTGAAAAAGACTGGGCTCTACTTGAAGATCATAGAGCTCTTCTCATCGCATGGGGACTCGGTCGAAAAAAACAGTGCGCGTGCGCAAGGAGGGGAAACAGCAGACGTCGAAGATCACCGTCGCGGTCAAGGAGAGAGTATTGCAATGTCGGACCTCGAGGGAAGACGGAAAACTGGTGTTGAAGAAGATCATCAAGCTGCCAAATTAAAGATCGTTCGTGATGCCGATGGAAAAAGTTACGGAACGTTAAATGAATAACATATAAAAACAAACAATAAAAACACTGTAAAATCATTGGAGTGGCGCTGATGTTAAGTGTGGAAAATTTTAGACCTCACTCAAGCTTGCTCGATTAAATCCAGAACTTGATCTTCTCGACGGCTGTTTTACTAATGCTGCTTAATCAAATTAATTCTAGTTCCTCTGTACTTAAGGAGACATACTTGCAGCCGACAGCTACAATGTACATACAAATTTATTAGTCCTTTCAATATTTCTATACGGGATGCAATCACAACAATGGCTATGGCAAAGAGAGCTTACAATATTTAAGCATTTGATTTTTTGTCGATTATGTAACCGGCATTATAACTTGGTAATAGGAGACACTTTTCTCTTAAGACAGGGAAATAAAACTTAACGTTACATTCTATATTATTATTATTATTATTATTATTATTATTATTATTATTATTATTATTATCATTATTGTTACTATTGTTATCTTATTAGTCACTGACGACGTTGTTCACATGGTGTCATACACACATAGTGTATCATGTATATTGCCTAATAATTGGATCGTTTAGGTGTATGTGATAAACTCATTTCATTTAAAAGTGCCGTTTGTTCATCAGTTATAGATAACTTATGTGTTTTGTTCGGTTGCTTTTTGATTGTGTTCTTTGTTCTCGTATAGGTGGTTTTCATGCAATCTCGGGAGACACAAATAACAATGGTGAAATGAACAAATGCTGGTGGACAGACAAAGCGAGCTAATGAGCGATCTTTTGTTTACCGTCCACCAGCTTGGCGGCGATGACGTAACGTGAAAACCACCTATTGGTCGATCGGTATATGAAAAAATGTCAACTAAGAAAGAAAAAAAGGAAGTATATTGGAAATTGGAGCAGCAGTAAAAGTACGTTGGGTGCAGCTGAAAATGCCCCCGGCTAAAGTGAAAGTTAAAACATAGGTACTCCGTTCAAACCAAAAAAATGATATAAAACTTTGATTTTACACAGGATCTTTCCGCATTTAAACGATCTACATTTTCATCTTAACAAAGATCTTGTTGAAAACAGGAAGATAATCACTCCAACCATTACGTAATCATGATGAAATAACCAAATCCCACCCTAAGAACTGACAGCTAGTGACGTGTTTGATTTGAATCTTTTCTGAGTAACTTTCGAAGATTCTTTTTTCTCTGAGAGAGATCCCGTTTACGGAAAAGGAGCGAAATTTGATTATAAAACTCGTTGGATTCATTATTTTTGCGTTTACTACTGAAAAATTAACGAATGAAACAGCTATCAGGCGTAGCCTGTTCCAAGCGTTCAGATTTTGGGGGCGGCGCAAAGAAATGAGAGCAGGAAGAACCTTAAAGGGGATGGGATGAGAACAGCCTAGTCCCAAGGCGTTCTCTGTTCCGTCACTGGACTCTACCGTAAGCTGTGACGTCACCGAGAGGGACTCGGCCGCTCTTTCCCAGATTTCGCGAGGACGACAGGGCAGGAGAGAACGCTTAGGGACTAGGAAAGAAAAGGTTCCCTATTCTCTCCCCAGTTTCCCACTTTCTGAATTCGCGTTGCTCTCCAATCTGAATGCCCGGAACAGGTTACCCAGTTGAAACTATTCTGCGCATGTGATATCAGAACCCAGGGGCACCCAACGACGGTTTCTTCTTAGAGGCGTTGAAAAGACTTTTTAGATTATCCAGAGTATTTTTAGATTCTTAGAAATGCATTTCAAGCGACGCTACAAAATTTGTATCTGTTCGGTCATTCTAGGGCAACTTGAGTCGGGAAATAATACTGACGCCCTTGTAATTTCGAAAAGTTTTTGAAAATACAAAGGCTTCAGTATTATTTTCCCAAAAATTTTAGATGCGTTACTATTACTTACGGATTCTTACTAAAGTAAGAATTTTTCTGATTCCTCTCTCCATAACATTTTCGAATTCGCAAATATTAGTTTCCTTTTTCTACGAACAATAGTATTAAGCTTAACTTGGGAAGTGAAATGCGAAAAATTAAACTTAAGAAAATCGTAGGGAATTTATTAGATAAGCTTCGAAAATTGTACATGATAAGAACGGTCATCTAGAAGTTTTAATCCTTCCTCAAGCTATAGAAAATTCTAGGCAATTTTTGCTTCCCTGAACAGATGATTTACAGAAAACAGTCGTTGGGGATACCCCTGAGAACTAAACGGAGGAATCGGTTTTCCTTTCTTGACGAGGTAACGCTTTAAGTTCTACACATTCTTGTCGCCTTTTTAGAAGTCTTTTAAGTGTTTTCTTAAAAATTGACAGCCTACAAATGTATGCGATAGGATTAACTAAAGAGTTTCCGAAATGTAAAACAATTCCAACCAAAACAACTTCGGCTGGAATACATTCTTTGCAAAAGACGTCACGGATGACGTACAAAACTACAGCTGGAACCCAACAAGCAAATGACAGTGCGATGACCAGGAATACCGTTTTTGAGAGTTTTACGTTTCTTTCCATGCTTTGCCTTTGATTGCCATTAAGACTGTCAATTATCTGAGGTGAACGTTTCAAATGTGCTCGTATAATGATGTACATGAGAGAGGTGATAACAATGCACAACAACAGAACGACGTTTAGTATAGTAGCTGTATAGTTTGATTTCCATACCCCAAAGGCGGGCAAAGTATAGACAATAGTTTGAGCCATCCCAGTCGCCCAAATAAAAGCAACGCAGTAGACGTAAATCTTATGGCTTGTTGTTCGATGGCCGAGTGGACACAAGACGGCGAAAGTGCGTTCCACTGAAATGGCAGCGAGGGAAACAACAGAAGCGGCTGAAAACAGGACAAATAATGTGGCAGGAAAAAATTCAGCGAAAGTATCTTCAGATTTCTTGTTTCTCAGATAGGAGGGAATGTAGTCGATTATAAGCGATGGAAGCCCAGATACTCCCACAAAGAAATCGGTAACCGCTAGATTGATCAGAAGATAACTGGATCTTCTTCTACTGCCAGTGTAGTGCTTCCAGAAAACAAAAATCGCGAAAGCATTCCCAACACAAATAATGAATGTTTCGATACCAGTAACCACAGAGAATGCGACGATATGGATGGTGGACATTGGTTTTCCGTTCCTAAAAACTTGCTGTTTAACAGCACATGCACATTGAATCCAGCAATGAACCACTGAATCTGTTAATTAAATATGCAAAGTATGTAATTGTTTTGAATTGTAAAACATATATTTTGAAGTTTTAAGTGAAAAATCTTTCCACAAAAGGGCAAACAATTCAGAGACCTGGGTGACCCCATACCCAGGCCTATTCGAACGTCCTCCTAAACAAAGTTTGTTTATTATAGAGTCGCGAAACATCTGGCATGTCAAACCGACTTTCACTTATCTCACCTAGTGCATAAAATTACTTTTGGCAACTAAAAAATAAAAACAAAACGAAAATAGAAAACACAGAAAACGTAATTAAGTTCGCGCAGGGTTTGTAGTATCAAAAGATACAGTAATCATGAGACTGCACCAGCTTTGACACAAAAATAGACAATTTTCTTAAAACTGTCAAATTTTGATAGATATCCGGCAATGACACACCAAAATAAATTTAACAAACAACAAGCAGAAACCCAGAAAAGGGAATTTGAAATGCAGCCTGATGGATAAGGAAACAGCATGATTTAAAAGATCCCAGAGTTCTTACCCTCACAGAAACAATATAGAGATAAAACTCTTACCATACTCTAAAAATTACCATTATCAACCAATCAAAACCATTCATTTTTGGACGTGCTTTTAGTGCAGTAGTATTACCAGCAAGGTAAAAACATATGTTCTTTAGAGCTTGCTTCAGCAAGCTGACGAAATAGCGATAATTAGAAAGCTGCTTACTTGGCCTTGCGTCTAAAATAAACTGCATTTCTGATGAGATGCTTCTAAGCTCGCGTCCATATTTTATCCATGACCTAAAATCATCATAACTTTACTTCAAGTGCTTATCTCTTACTACAATATATTCTTGTCAGAGTGATATTACCGCAGAAAAAGAAAAGAAAAAGGAGGTTACGGCGCACCAGAAATCAGTTTTACTTGACCGGCTATTGTCGTGTAGTTATGTAACAGCTCCTCAGAAGAGAAGTCACCAATTGTGAGTTTCCCTGACCCAGGACAATACTAAAACAATTGAAAGAATAACATGTCATTGTTTCCTGCGACCAATTAGGAGAGACCTACCGAGCAGCTCCTACACTACTCGTCGTGTGGGAAGCGAGCTCTGATGAATCATAAATGCATCACTCCACTGCAATAAGGACACCGGAGCCAGTACACGAGGGGTTTGATTACAGTGAGTTGTTTTAATAAACTGTACTGCATGTGCACGAGGGTGACCACATGAATTTGTTTTCTTCTCTCCTTAATGTCCCGCCGAACAACTTGCATTGATATTTCAGGGTATCTGGATAAACCTGATGCTTTAGCCTATCCGTGGTCTTGCTAACAATCAACCTCTGAGCGCGCAAGACCTCGTACCTCAATTGAAAAAGACTGGGCTCTACTTGAAGATCAAAGAGCTCTTCTCATCGCAAGAGGACTCGGTCGAAAAAAACCGTGCGCGTTCGCAATGAGAGGGAAACAGCAAACGTCGATGATCACTGTCGCCTTCAAGGAGAGAGTATTGCAATGTCGGACCTCGAGCAAAGACGGAAAACTGGTCTTGAGGATGATAATCAAGCTGCCAAATTAAAGATCGTTCGCCATGTTGACCGAAAAAGTTATGGAACATTAAATAAATAGCAGATAAAAAACTAACACAATAACATCACTTGACACCTTATCTTTGGTTTTCAATATGTCATCAAATGTGAAGAGTTTTAGAACTGACTAGTGCTTGCGATTCAATTCAGTGCTTAATTGATCATTTTCCTT
Organism: Porites lutea; assembly: GCF_958299795.1. NCBI lineage: Eukaryota > Metazoa > Cnidaria > Anthozoa > Scleractinia > Poritidae > Porites > Porites lutea. The sequence goes on from NC_133203.1 coordinate 40,432,791, forward strand.
TTCAATGAAGAGATTTCCTTGTAGCAAACAGTCTTATTCAGCTTAAATTAATACATATTTATTTAACCTTTTAGTTTTGACTGTACACGATGCAACCACAATTATGACTATTTCAAACTGAGTCCGCTCTAGTTAAACACTTTTAAAATTGTTTTGCGATTGATATAACACAGTAATTATAAAAACTTGGTATTAAGCGACATTATTCTCTCAGAATTGAAAATCGGGTATATCTGAACAATATAATTGATTATTCTTATTATCAGTCACCATCATCATTATCATTTGCCAGATTACAACTTTATACATCATAGTGTTCTAAACATATAGACATTGCCAAATAATTGGATTAAGATGTAGATATATACTGATTTCATTTTTAAAAACATCTGTTTAGTTATAGATTATACTCAGATAGCGTGTTCAGGGTGTTTGCTTCTTCGGTTGCTCGTCGATGACATTTCCGACCTTGTGCCAGTCGGTCGAAGTGAAAGCTGAAAGAAGGGAAGAAAGGAAGACAGAAAAAAGGAAATGTAGATGGGAACCTTGAACAGTAAACTGCTTTTTTTTTGTTTAAGCTGAAAAATTGGCTCTAGTATGAATGAAAGCTAATTCATTAGCATTGTGGTAATAAAATAAAATAAAACCAAATAGATAAATACCTAAAAAATATTCTGTGCTTTTCCTGGCCTTGTAGTGCATAGGCGATCTACATCTTCATCAGGCTAGCCTGCGTCTTAAACGTTTCCGATCGAATTATTGGGCGAAATGGACGAACTCGCACGGAAACGTCCTCAAGCTGTAACCAAGCTTTAACTTCCCGACGTGTGCAAAGGCTTACTTGAGTTTGCACATAAGAATGACTCGGTGTTGTGACGAATTACTCTACGAAAGTTTTGGAGAAATAATCTCTCCTGTTATTGGCTATTGCGAGGACACTGCAGGGGAAAAAATCGTCTTTTGCAACAGTCCCATAATGCAATTCGACGCATCACTGACCCAGTCTCCCCAGTCACCTGCAACCTCAGATTCGCCAGCCAATAAAACGTTTTCGCATGACGTCATGTCCGCGATATTGGTGTTCCAAAACAATAAAACGGTGGCCATTCAAAAATTTTCTTTTGTTGCAAGCTTCCAATTTTCTTTAGTTCCATAGCTGCTGGCCATGTCAGTAAAAACGCGCTATATAAGCTT